>NC_140092.1:20548792-20969535 GCF_964237585.1 Gallinula chloropus | reverse complement strand
CTGTTTAGAGCAGCTGCCTTGGAGTTAAATTTATAGTTTTGGCTTTTCTAGAACCTAACATCAAACTTGGCCAATTCTCATTAGGTTTTTTATCCAAAGCATACTTGTGCTCTTTAAATGTAGCTTCTTAAAATGCTGTCTATTGTAAAAAGTTACCTCTAATGGATATTTGAGATAATTTTTGTTTCTCTAGGTTAAAAAAAAAATCACTTAAAAGATAGTATCTTGAATTTGATGAATTGAAATATTTTCATTGAGTAAAGGAGAGTATTTGAGTAGTAAAACAGTAGTTCTGTCTGCAAAGCAAGCCTGGGCTGTTGCATTTAGCTTCTGATAGCTGTTGGAAAGCAAGGAAGTTTCCCATAATTCTTGAGGTTGCTGTAGCATGTGGGTGCTGATGAACAAGAATATTTTTGGCAACAGGTTGAAAATTTTTGAACTCTAGCATCCAGAAAAAGATTTTAATCCATTAATTACTGTGAAACTAGCTGGTGGAAATAACTTTTTAGAAGACGCCTCAGTTAAGCGATGGTATTATGTACAACTGGGATTCAGGATAGGTTACAGCTGGAGAGAATCAAGAGTCCTGTCATGTAGCTACTCAGAGCAAAAGGTCACCTTTGATAGAAATAAACTCAGTGTTTCAGGCAACCAGTATTGCTTCCAATGAGGAAGATGATTCTCAGGGATGACTGCCTTGTTACTTCTCAAATTTATTTTTTTTTTCTGAGAAGATGCAGAATTAATGATGTATCTATTGCAAAAATCAACATCAATGGGAGCAGTTAGTGGAAGAAAGTATCGTTGCTTCTTGTTTCCCTCTAGTTATCTGCTGCCTTTTTGGGTGAAGTTCTGAACAGCCTTAAAAATGGAATGACATAAAATTCTGGAATATTGTGCTCAAGCATAGGATCTCCTATTGTAATATTTAAAAAAACCTTGATACAGATAATTATATTTACAGACACGAGAACTTGAGTTGACAGTATAACTTGTCAAAGCCACATGGTAGCTGATGGAGACTGTCATGGTCAGATGATGTGTAATGAGAGAAACTTTAGAAAATACTGAGAAATAAGTAGTTCCTTAGATAAGGTAAAGTTCTTTATAAGATCAGGTAAACTTCTTTATAAGATCAGCATTTTTACAGGGAAGGAAGCAGTCATTCTGTGACAAGTGAAGGCTAATCTTGGAGTTCAGGAACCCTTTAAAGTAGAAGACAGACAAAGTTAAATAACCCGTATTGTTACATCTAGATGCAACTTTGTAGAGCTCTTGCATGAAGGTGGACATCCCTTCTGAACGGGGAAGCAGAGATGCCATGTGAGCATGAGATCCCCTGTAAAGCTTGTAATAGCATAAGGAGCCTGCAAGTGTCTGATCCCTGTTAAACATTAAGTGACTCATAGGAATCCTGTTTGGCTGGTTCTCTGCTTCAGTGTTTCACACACTATAAACATCAGAGAATAAACATCTGATTCTCCATAAATGTACCTAGCAAATAAGGGATGTTAAATATTAGAAACAACAGTGAGTTTTGTATTGGCTAATCACAAGTGGTGTATTCTGAGGCTTAATTGAACTCTGTTTGAAGTAATAAGCTGAAAACTGATGGCTTATTTCATTTGGTAAAAAGGCAATGCACAACACTAACAGGGACAAGAGTAGCTTTGAAACAGTCATTTTGCTGTATTTATTGATTTGAGGTGATTAGTAGTATTTTTCCATTATTACAATAATAGTCTGCTCTTCCCTTTGAAGAGATAGATGGAGCAGAGGGTGTGAATCCTGTCTGTTGTACCACTTCCTTGGCTCATTCCTTTAGCCTGCTTCTTCCTCTGAGAGATGGGAAAGAAATTTCATTCCAAGGTGCTTTTTTGGGGGGTGAGTCTAAAAAAAAATAACTTCTGAAAGGGATGACTTCTAAATGAGACTTATTCAGAGGATTGGGTTTTGCCAGTAAAGAAGGAACAGGGATGGGTAGAATAACTGTGGTACACGGACTAAAATAGTCACAGTAAATGTCATACTGCAAAGCGGATATGAATGGCCCTTTTGTTACCCCTTTATAATTACCTCCTGGCTATAGCTGGTGACACATGAGTGGCCGGAGTTTATGCAAAGATGTGACTCCATTTCTGCGTTATGGTCAGTGATGGTGCTCAGCTTTTCCTGACTGGTGAGGCACAAGGATGGAGTAGACTCCAATTTCCAGTGCTTGCTTGGTAAGAGGAGTATCTGCTCAGATGAAAAACACATCCTGTATTAAGAACTGTTGGCAGCTGAGAGTGCACCAGTATTAAATAGTTACATGATAATCTGTTCTTCCATGCATACCGAGTGTGTTTCTTGTAAGTTCTATTTATTATAAGCTTACTCATATTAGAGATGCTTGCAGGTAACCATAATTTATTATTATTTTTTAAGATCCTCGGTATTTCACTCTAAGTTTGATTTTCAGAAGTAAGTGCTTGTGGTTTGAACAAATGGCTTTCAAAAATCAGGCTTTCCTCTGCTAGAATTAATTTGACCCTATGTATGACAGTAAAACACATTTAAGTGCTTCCTTTCTGTTTTATGCACTCCGAATGGATTTTATTTAGTCTGGTCTAATAAAATGCTTTTTTAAAAAAGCATCATAATATTTTTGTGTTTGGCACTTAGTGTTCTCCTTCCATAAGTCTTGGCTCTTGAAATTACCTATTTACAGTGTGTATTGCTGCTAAAACTAGAAGGCTGATCTACAGCCTTCTGGTTCAGAGCCAATCCCACCAGCCAGTTCTGCCCAGGATGGGTACCGCTGCTGGCCTTTGAGTAAGACTTGGAGCTGCCTGCCCACGTGCTTCTGTAGAGCCCTTGGTACCAGCATCACTTGAGCCTTCTCCATCTTCTCTGAGCAGGGACCATGTTGCACCCCAGCATTAAGAGGGAAACATTCCAGTACAGTTGCTGTATGTCTGTGCCATGGGAAAACTTCCACAACACAACCCTGAGGTGTATTTCAGGTCCTAGAAGTGGGTTGTGCCTCTGCAAGGTACTAGTGCTTTGGTTCCAGCAACACATAATTCTTCTGAACATGTTAGTGGGTAGAAGATACAAGGCTTCATACGAGTACAACTTGGAGGAAGATCTGGAAACATTAATCTAAGGGTGAAAAACTGAGTGAGCATGGTTGTTTAACTTCTTATCAAAATGATGGAAGCTTGCTATGCCACAGAGCTCCTGGAGGAGGTGATAAGCTGCATGGGGTGCAATAGATAACTGTGATGGGTAGTTTGTCACAGAGATACTGGTGTGACATAGCTGCTTAAAAAAAAAAAAACCAACACCAAAGAGCAAAAAAATCGAAACACCCCCACCCCCATATTTTGCTATTTAAATGTGAACTTTTCAATTTTGCTTTCTGTGACTTCTTGTGTACGTTTTGGAGATCTACTAGTTCTGTTTCCAGGAGGAGTGTAGCTGTTTAAAACAAACTGTGATGTGTGGATAATGACTACCAGATGGCAGAGTTAGTTTATTTGGATGTGTACTCGAAACATGGTTTCTGGTGGGATTTGCTCTTTTACATCAAGTGGCTTTGAAGGACCTCTAGCTCTTGAACACAGAGGAGAAACTTGCAGAAGGTGAATAGGGCTTGCTGGCCAGGCACAGCCTGTCTGTGCCTCTCAAAGCCTTGATTTGCAGGCGTGCTTGAGGAATACCCGCCTGTTCCAGCTTGAGAGCTGCTCATAGCTGGAGCTCTTGGAGGTATTTTATGTCTTTCTCACAGGAAGGTTTGGTGTAGGCATGTAGCCAGGAAGGTTGGTTGTTTGCCTACTTGGTATAAATATTTTGTTCATTCTAGGGTGTGAACTTTTCTGGAGCTTCCTGCTTTTAAAGCAGAGCAATGGAAACTGTTCAGATGTTGATGTGTCTTCACCATTGTTTGCATCTAAAATGACTGTAGGCTGGTCTGTTTGCATCTCAAGCTGTAGCAAAACCAGCTGGTTGCCAGGAAGAATGCTCTTAAACTGTAACTGGGCCCAGCAACTGCCAGTAACACAAGCATGAATGACAAATTTTGTAATTTATTCCGACTTGCTTATTTTGTGATGTTGAAACTGTCATTTTCTCCAACCCTCTACCTTGGACATCTTCTTTTTCCATCCAGTTGTAGTGGGCATACCTCACCTTGCTCTGAGGCACGTGTTCCCCAGAACTTGCTTGTCAAATTTTCAAAATATGTGAAGGACTTCTAGCTCCATTATCTTTCACAGAACAAGAAACTTCCAAGTCTCCTTCTTGATGCTGAGAATTTCTTTTTGTAGGGGTGCACCACCCTGATGTTGCCTGGGGCAAAGCTTTTGTCCCCAAAGTCTGTTGTCCTTTCTTCTTACAGCTGCCACATCTGTGGTAGGGAGAATGTTTTGGCTAAAATGCAACTGGATTTCTTATGCACCTACAATGGAGTCTTCTGAAATAAGAAAAATAGGTACACGGCCATTCTATGTGATCTTGGCATAAACAGATTTAACTTGGTACGAAGACCCTCTTGAGTCTCTGGCAACTAAGCAAAGACGATAAATGAACAGTGCCAAAATTGCTCGACCTTGTATGATCCCACTTGGTTTTGCACTCTCAATTTCTGGTATTGATTTTTCAGCTAGAATCTTGTGAAGCATAAATTAGAAGCTTGCTCGATGTTCCAGCCCAAAGCATATGCATATATGTCTTTAAATACTGAAGATGCCCTAAATGGATTATTCAAGTGGTCTTTAGTATTTCACTGTGCTTAGATTTCAGGTCTTGGACACTTCCATGGGGAGACCTCTACCTGGAGCTTCAGTTCTTTTAAGGTCTTAGATAACAGTGTGCTCCATTAGCTGCTTGTCAGTCTGACTGCTTCATGTGGCCCCTTATCCCTATGAGAAACTTATTCTTCTTCTTTTAGTTTGGCAGTCTCTATGTAGCTCTTTTTGAACGCACTGTGCAACAGGGTACAAGTCTGCCTGGGTTTTTTGGTTTGTGAAACCATGAAGGATCGTGCTGCAGGTTGAGACACAAGGTTAAACAGCACCCATAAAAACCAAAAGGGCTTAAGAGCAGCAGAAAGCAAGAAATGTTTCAAAAAATAAATGAGTAAGGCAGTGTCTTTCTGTTTTATTTTAGGCTTTTAGGCTCGGCCTCTGTCAGTCCTCAGTATGTGCTGATCTCATGTGCCCTTTGCTCATCAAGTTGTTTTAACTGAAATACACAGCGTGAGGACCGCAGAGTGGGCCTTTTGGAAACGCTAACCAAACTGGACATGCTTCCAGAGGGTCTGCAGCCAGGGCCAGCCCCTGGGCTGAGGGGTGGACTTGAGAGGTTTTATTAACAGAGCGGGCTGGAAGAAATTGGATCGGGGGGGGGGGGATTTTTTTGAGAATTAGAATGAAGAATAACTATGCAACCTGAGAGGAGGGGGCACATAAAAAGAAAAATCTCCCAAGTGTGTTCGTACACTAATGGACAAGGCTACTGCAGAGGCTTTGGAGAAATCCCATCGGGAGCCCACGGCACGAAAACTAAAACCACTTTGGAAGTTACCTTGCAAACCCACTACGTGCCTGTACCCCAGCGTGCTGGGGCGCAGCTCAAGTCCCCACAGCTTTCACATTTTCATCATCAGATGTCGTGTCCGTAGTGGCACCGAACAGGAGGACGGTGACTCATCTCTTCCCCTGAGCGGGGCCAGCCCTTTCAGTAACGGAGCGCTCAGCTCTCGTGAGGATTTACCACCGAGGGCAAGGTGTGGTTTTCAGTCTTAGCCCGCTATCACGGCAAAAAGCTTCTCTAAGTGCTTAATGTAAAACTGCCACACAGCTACTTAATACCCCTACCCGCCTGTCAGCGGCCAAGTCACTGTTAGGCTGCTCGCGCTTCCAAGAGGATCCTTCCCAGACAGGGTCAAAAATAAAAATATTTCTACTAAAGGGCCGGCCCTTTATTTGAAGAGCAGGCTTTGCAGCTGCAGGATGGTTTCCTGTAACTTGCAGCAGATGGGAGTGCATAGTATTAGAAAAAAAAAATAATAATTTTTGATTAGTCTTGTGCCAGCCCTTCATGCATGGCAGGTTTCTGGGTTCTCATTCCCTATATTTTTTTCCTTAAGAATGGTGCTTTGTACTGCTTTTTGTTCTGCAGGCATGCAGGGAGTATTCCCTACTCGAGGGCAGGGTGCTCTTGGTGTTACACTGGGGTGGGGCTGTGGCGAGAGTGACATGGGGCACACAGGGACCTGCTGCAGAGGTGAGGTTTTTCCCCAGGGAAAACCAGGTGCAGATGTATCCCTGCCAGTGTGCAAACTCATCTGCTGCAGTCAGTTGTGTAGCACTGAATGGAAAAAGGCTCGGTGATTTTGGGGCCTGTGCAGTATTGCTGGGTTTTTTTCTCAGATGTATCCACACAGAAGGCAGAGCAGGCACAGCCAGCATCGAGCGATTTGAGGGCACAGGGGCTGTGAACATAAGCCTGGGCATCCGCAGCAGCAAAGCTGCTGTGTCTGTGGATCTCCCATTCAGCACAAGCCTCCCGTGGCTTATATTTGCATCAACAAATTAAGTGTGAAAGCAGCGTACAGCGGGCTGGAAATGGCTAAAAATAAGCTCCATTATCTGCAGAGAAGGGCAGCTCTCCCTTTCGCGGTCCTGCCTGCCGTTTGAGCAAGTGGAGATCGATCGGTCTAATGTCTGGGGCTCGCCTTTCATAAAAGAAGGGCTGTGGCTTTAAGTAATCGCTGGCTGCTTGTGCCAATTGCAGAAGCTGCAGTATCTGCCGCTGTCGGGAGCGATCGGCACGGAAGTAGGGTAACCTGCGGAGACAAGGTCCAGCTCGGCCGCGGCTGGACCAGCCGGGCTGGCGGTGCCTCCACCTGCGCATTGCCGATGAGTGCCGGGGGGTCGAGCGGGGGGCCGCCGGAGCTGGAAGATGGGCTGCTCCAGCAGCAAACTCTGCCTCTATTCGCAGTGTGCTGCAGCAAGGGTAATCCGTGTTTGTTTCGCAGCGCTTTTTCTGATGGCAGGGACCTGGATGGGAGCTTGGCTGGGACCAAGGTGAAAACGTCCAGGCAGTGGGAAGCCTGGACCTCTGCGCCGTGGCCGTGGGTGTGAGGGGCTGGTTGCTGAGCTGCCAAGCAGCTCTGCTGTGGATGTGCCTTGCGTCTCCCAGGGGATCTGGTGTGGGGCAGAGGGGCCTGGCCAGCCGCCTGCCCCCGGATCAGGCACAGCTCCTAGGCAGAGCAGGGAGATGGGTGCTTCTGCTTCTTCTGAGCACGGATCTTTTGTGATTCTCTCAGCGCAAAAAGCATCAGTAATCGTAAAGCTGAGAACTGGGAGCAGTGGTGGGTTGTATTTAACTTTGAACAGGACTGCACTTTTCCTTTGTGGCAGACTGTGTGTTTAGTGAAGTTTTTGGTCTTGTGCTTGCGTGTGCGTAAGGTAAATATTTAATGCATGTCTCTCTCATATAGATATACTTTTGTGCCCTTGACAGCTATCAGTTGATTCATTCTGGAGGCTTGTGTTGCTACACCCATTATAAAATATATAATCAATGTCTGCAAAGTAGGATTTTAATTGCAGTGTTATCCTGGAAAAAGCTGTTCTTTGTTTTAAAGTATCACTTCCTTAACAACAGAAGAACATCTGTGTATTTTGTAACAGCAGAATTGTTATCCTAAATGATTCATATCTTGGCTTCTTGCTCCTGCCTCTTGTTTTCCTACAGAACACATGTAAGTTAATTATTGGAAGGTGCCCTGCTCAGATCACTGGTAACCAAATGTTTGGGTTTGTGTTTTTTTCCTCTGCAGAGGGATGAAGCACTGAAACAGCGTAAAGAGTTATCTCAAGAACTACTTAACCTTCGAGGAGAACTAGGTAAGAATTTGGTTTTGTATTCTTTATACTAGAAATGCAGCAAAACCGACTGCGGAAAGACAGATGCCCTGGTATTGTAATGGCAGTCATCTGATTCCCTGACTGAACTCTGCTCGCTGCGTTTCTCTGGAGCCCTGACAGTGTGACCCCAGGTTCACTGAATTCCTGGCACTGATCTGACTGCCGAGCGGGGCCTCTTCACAAAACATGCATCTGATGACCAAAGGCATTCACTTTCACAAAAACAGGACCGTGGCTGACAGTACCAGTACTTGCTTTTGATCCCTAACCTGCTTGTGCTCAGTCTTGTAGAGGTTTCCTGGTAAAAATCTGTAAACCTGTAAAACACACTCTGCAAAATCTGCATCCTGCCGTAGCGGCTCAGAGGTGAACGAGTGTAAAATTAAGAGAAGGAAATGCTATCAGGCTAATGAGATTAAACCTTTGAACTCATCCTAGTGAACAGACACAGTATGAAATTGAGCGGTGATGTGCAGGGGCTGGTTTCTGGTTTTGCCAACTTCAAACCTTGATTTAACTGCATTTTAATGGTAACTTCATGTAAGCTGTTTGAACTCAGAGCACAGTCATCGTGTGGGGTGGTGTGAAAAGTCGTTTGGTTGGAGATGACGGCCCGTGGAAGTGAAGTTAGATGTTTATAAAAGCATACTCATGTTATGATGAAGCCCCTTTAAAATGAAAGAAGGAAAAAAAAAAAGCTTTGAAAGCAGAAGCAATGCATGTTGGAGCAGTTTCAGATATGTCACTTAATATTGAAAAATTGGAAATGTTTATTTTCATGGGCTTTGGAAGCTGAGCATTGTTTCAGCCAAACTTGAGTGTCAGTGTAGCTATTGTCATGTGCAGGCGGTATATTTTATGTTCAGATACATTCTTTTTTTATAGTGCTGATTAATAAGCTGGGCGTTCCCTGGCAACTACTTGGGGTGGGAAATGTGGGAGGGAGGGAGGGATGGATCTCCTCATCCCCCCAGCTGAAGGAACAGAGCACGGCGTCTCTACTTGTCACTATTACTGTCATCCAATTTAGAGGCTTATGTTAAAATGCAGCTTGGAGGCTTTATTGGATGCAGTATAAAATTGCAAATGCGTGAATGGGGAGTAACACAAGCAGAGAAAGCCTTGCAGTCGAATAGCCAAGAGTACCAAAGGCCCTGCAGAAATCTGTAGTGTTTTCTTTCTTGGAAGCTTAGTACCAGAGCTTGGTGCAGTCTGGCATCTGCCAGGCTGCAGCTTTTAACCTTCCTAGTGACAAAGCACCTGGATTGCAGCTGCTTCAGGTAGGTCTCAGTGGGGTCTGGCTTTGAAAGAGCCTTCCTCTGCCTCACGCCGAGCTGTGCAAAGTGCAGCCTAGGCACCTGCGCTGGCTGGAAGGTGCCTGGCCTGGCCCCCAGCGCTGATGCTGGAGCTGAGACAGGGAAGGAGCAGCAGGGTGGGAGTTGTCCCTGCATCAGCTGCAGCCGGCACTTCTGTCACCCTCAGGTGACAGCAACAAAACTAGAGCCGTGGTGTGGAAATGGAGTTCTTGTGTTCCTACAAAGCTCTGTTACAGATACTGTCACATAGACGCTGTTATGTACACGTGTATAATTTGGGGGGCAAGCCCATTTGTTCACCTTACTGTGAACATGACTTGAGAAGGATTGCTGCCAGAGCTAGAAGGCCTCAGCTCTCAGAGTGCTTGTGCCTTCGCTGTTATTTTTCCTTTAGCAGCTTAGGTGCCGTGTTTGTCCCTTATCAGGAAAGGGAGCATTTGGCTTAGGCAGGCAGACCAAATGCTAGCCAGCACTCTTGCCCATTACTGCTTCAGGAGCTGTGTTTTGGTGGGCTTTTTGGTGGTTTTTGAAAGCTTAGATTATTCTAAGGGTGCTTCACTCTAAATGAGCTTCCTATAGACTTGTTACCTTCCTGCTTTGATTAACAGCACGCTGAGCTCATTGCTGCTCAGTAGGCTGCTAACAAGAAAAAACTGAAATGGAAAATGATGGATGTGCGATACCCAAGTGGCCAGAGCTGTCAGCCAGGGATGCTGGCTGGTGTGCTGCTGGAGCAGACTGTCAGCCCTTCCCCTCCTGGAGCTGATCTTACTAGGTCAGCTCTGCAGGAGCATCCCACTAGCAGCCCCCGGCTCACTTCCCTTTAAGGCTTCCAGACCGCAGTTTCAGTGAAGCGTTTATCATGCTACAGCTCCTTTGTCTTAACCACGGCCCACGTCTGGCCTGTCTGTACTTCTCTCCCCAGCATGCAAAGGGGAGGGGGGAGGATTTAATCACAGACATGCAAAAGTACACAGGTCCGCTACCTACCTCTAAAGAGATTTGCTTTTTTAAAATGAAGATTGTAAAAATAAAGGCAGGCAGACCTTGTTTGTTGGCAGGGCGTGAGAAAAGCGTTCTGGTAACGGTAGCTTTAGCTGGAAGTAATCTGTTTAACTACACACTTGCTAATCAGCTTTCTCTCGCCAGTGGTAAATGGATATAGCTGACTTGCATGGGCTGTTTTGGCATTTTGAACTTTGATTCACAGTGCGACCCAGGCACAGGCTGGCTCCAAGTACAGTACAGTTTGTGTCTTGTGTTGGCCGCGTGGCCAGGTGTACGTGTGTTGCGGAGTCCCAGCGGCTGTGTGTGTAACTCCCCTCGGTTTGCAGTTGGGGAGCAGGCAGTGCAGGGAGAGGAGGCGGCACATCCCACTCAGTGTAGGCTGTGCCTGGCCTGTTGCAGAGTTTGAGAGGAACGTGAAGCCTGGTGCTGCTGGCACACTGCACAGTTTGGGGTCCTTAGTCTCCTGCTTTGAAGTTTCACTGTGCCAGGCTCCTGGGTTTACTACACAAAACCAGATTGGCTTGCTGTCAGGTTGTCTGTTTTGCTGGGTTATTCTGTATGACCCTTTCTACCAAAACCCCTTCTTGTTTAACGGGTTAAATACACGTCATGCTCCAGTAACCTGCCTTTGGCAACGACAGCATGGCCACGGCGCATAGAGTGGGGAAGGTGGGTACTGGACACTATGTTCAACAGTCAGTAGCTAGAAATGTGTGTGAGGATTAGTAACGATGGTGTGTTTGGGGATGGGATTTTCTGAAAGGGTTAAAATCTCTTACAGTTGGGTTCTGGACTTGGTTTCCTTAAAATCTCCAGCAACAAAGACTAAACTTCAGGGTTTGAATGCAGACGCCTTAGTTCTGGAAGCCTGGAGCAGGCATGGCTGTCCTACTTGTCACCTGTTTCCCTTATTAAGACACAAGCTAGTGTATAAATTATTTCTCGCTACCTGTTTAATTACGTAAGTGGGAATTGCGAGAGCTGCCTGTTTCTTCAGAGGTACGAAACTGCACCTCTAAATTAATTACACTCCAAATTGCTTTGGAGCCTCCTTGCAAGGGTGCTGGATGGGCTCCAGCTCAGTCCTGCTACACAGCAGCAGGTGCAGAGCTGACTCAGCCTGTGCTTGCCCTGGCCCTTTCCAAATTGCTGTTCCTCAGCCTTTTTCCGTGGGCTGGAGAGGCTTGTGTGTGTCCCGGGCAGCCGAGTGCCGACTCCCTCCCTCTCTCTCCTGTTTGCTGCATTGCAGCTGATTGCATTTTCTTCAGAATACCTTCCTGCTATTTTTTAAATTAATAACTGACCTTTAAGAAGCCTTGGAGGTTGGGAGAAAAGACTCTTGTGTTCTACGGATGGAGGAAGTGAATGTGATTTGTTTTTTGGGTTTCAGTGATCCTGACAAATACTTAATAGCAGGTAGACATTTCAGTCAATGACTGGAGCGGGGCCGGGCTTGCCACAAGTCGTGGACTTGCCGACCTGCCTGCTCCGTAGTGTTTGCAGCAGTAGAGGATGGGAACTGCCTGGTGGATACCTCAGTGCTTCACATACATATTCAACCCTACCTGCTTAAAGGCAGCTCAGAAGTGCTTTTTTGGTCTACCTCTGTTTCAACTTGCCCAGGAACAGAAATATGAAATCCTAGAACCGTAGAAAGGTTTGGGTTGGAAGGGACCTCACAGAACATCCAGTTCCACCCCCCTGCCATGGGCAGGGTCACCCTCACTAGTCCAGGATGCCTCGGTAGTTTGTTCCAAGGTTTAAACATCTTCACTTCTGACCTGAATGTAGTTCCAATTTAAAATTTTCATTCCAGCAGATACAATGATAGAAAAGAATTCCATTAATAGTGAAGGTAATTGATACCTGAAATATCAACAAAGCAAAGCCAGCTTATCAACTGAACAATGTTTTTCACAATAGAAAAACTGATTGTCAACAGGATTTCTTTTGAAAAATTAATCTTAATTTTAAATGTAGTACGTGGCTTAATGTCCTGTGCCGTTAGTCTTAACACCCAGAGAAACTTGGTTATAAACTAGAAAGCATGTTTGGATAGAAGAACCTCCCAAAAACATGAATTAATTATTAGGTAATAATTAAAAAAAAAACCCAGGAGATGGAAATGAGCCATTGTGTCTATAGTAGATGTGCAGTACAGTTGTTCTGCTGAGCATAGGCAGTAGATCTTGCACTGTGAAGTACAAAGTTAGGGCAATTAAGTGTTCTGCGTTGTGATGCAACATCATGCTGAATACTTGATGTTTTCTGGTAATTATCTCTGTTTCACATCCCCCACATCTGTTAAAATGCTGCTAGCTGACTGTCCTAGTGACCTCTGCTTCAAAATTTCAGACAGACTAATGGCTTTTCATAAATCATAACTAGGCCAATGAGTGACTAGGTCAATTTTATAAAGAGAGCTATTGTTGCAAAACAATTTAATTTGCTATTTTAAAAAAATGAAATCCATTATACTTTATTTTCTTAGATAGTCACCATAGTTATGGTGACTGTTAGGGGAATGCAAATTGAGAAATGTTTTCATGTAAGTGGTTGAGCCATTTGGACTGGATTGGGTGATGAATTGTTTTATAGTTATCGTAAGGAAAAACCACTAAATTTTGTAAGGAGGAGATAGTGCACGATTGTGAGGTCATTTCTTGGCTACTTTCAATATGAAATAGATTCCTTGGGTATGCTAAGGCAACTTTTATAGTCCTCTCCTTCAGCTGGTGCTGCTCTTCACGTGGTTTGGATCCGCTGCCATTTGCAGTGTTGCCTGGGTCTCTGGACTCCCCTTCTGCAGCCACTTGGTTTATGGGCTTGGCACACACAAAGCTGTAAGATGCAAGTGGGCATTATTAACTGCTACAGCAGGATGCTGATTACCCAGCATTTCTGATGTGACACTGCACTGTTACCAAATCTCAGAGACATTCTGCAATTGCCAGAGGTTGTGGCTCTGCCCAGGAGAACCAGATTCTTAATTTATAATAAACAAGTGGTAAGAAGCCTGAAAATACAGATTAATCTTGTTAGTAAAAGGAGAGATAGTGTTGGGTGATGGGGAGGAGGGGTTGGGGCAGACAAGTGAGGGGAACATATTAATGGCTTGGCTGTTTGACTGAGGAAGTAAACCTTGTATCTGGCTGCCAGGTACCCTGACCTTAAAGCTCTGGGTAAAACACTGGTTAGTGTCACAGACTGAACAAATTTAATTGTGCATCTTTTTGTGTCTCAGGCTTGATTTTTCTCTCAAATGTTGTTGGTCCATTTGTCTCCTGTTGTTACTTTGCTCAAGGTCTGTGGTCTGCTGCAATGTGTGGCATAATGAAGGTGTGGAATTGTGGAGGGAAGCGCTGTAAGAAGGGAAGGGAAGCACAGTAGTTGTATTTGGAAACTGAAGGATGCCCTTCAGGTGCCTCTGAAGTGGGTGAGAAATGGGGGGTTTTGTGTGTGCTACTGGAAGAGCATGTTCCAGTTAGAAATTTTTCTTCAAGATGAAGCACCAGTTTTATGAGAAAACTCCTGAGTAGCCATCAAGTGTGGTCAGTCAGGAGTTGTGTGGACAAAGTAAGGACTTAATTGCCTGCTCTCACAGCTTAAACCCTTGCCCTTTCTTAAATGAAGTCATAAATTAGATGATTCAGGCTAGAGATGCGTAGGGCTGTGCAGAATACTTGCTGCAGACTCTAGGATCTCAGTTATGGGGATAAATTTTGCTGTACAGGACTTCTCCTGACCTCAAATGGACAAGTCTTCAGCTGGGGCTTTTGCTGACGCTTCACGTGTGATACTTGCATCACCATGATACTGGGAGCTTACTGGTGGAGTGGTGGTTCTGCTGCTGGTCAGGCTTGTGATCTGCATGGAAGCAGCACTGCAGGCTCCAGCTTTGCAGAGGCCAGGCGTTACCTTTGGGGTAACACCGCGTTCACCTGCCAGTGCAAGTTTTAGCAGTTTCTGTTTGCCCTTGTAACATTAGTCTTCTCATAAATGGGAGTTGTGAACTGGCTGAACAAGAACTGATGTGTCTGTTCCCTTTGACAAAGGTGTGGTTTGCTGTTTGCTTTTTTCTGAAGTGTTTTGCATCATCTGAAGTGATGTGTGCTGACACTTGAAGATAAGGTGATGATTGGCAGCACAATCTTTTAGCTAAATGGAGGCAAACCAATGGCTCTGGCCTTACAAATAAAGAATCAAGTGGTTGCTTCTTCCTCTGGTTTTAAAGGAAGTGGATCACTTGAAGCCTTTTGCTACCTGTATTTCCCATGTGGCATGAGAGTTGCTTGCCTCTCAGGTATAGCCCCCTTACTCTGCTGTAGGTGGTCAGAGCCACTCTGCATGTGGTTGGCCACGTAATGTCTCTGTTTGGCTCGCTGTGTGGGTTCTGTCCCTACCTGCAACGTTTTCTCTTCCCCGAAAGCATGACAGTATGAGCGTGTAGTCCATGACATTACATACAGTACTACACAGGGCAATGTGAAAGGAGTGTGAATGCTGCTTTTCCCAATTTTTAATTCCAAAGGAAGCAGTTAAAATAGAAGTGTTTGGAGGAATACGGATAGGGAAATCAAACACCTTTCTTGGTGATGGTATAGAAAGCACAGAAAGCTGAAATCTGCCTGGGTTGCAGAGAATGTTGTGGTACGTTTCAGTTGAGCCTCTCATTGTGTCACTGCCGGCCACGGGATCAGCAGCTTGGCTTGAATCTGCCCCGATCAGCAAACCTTTGACAGGGGCCTAGCGCAGAGCTAAGCCTGCTGTTAGACCCAGGTCAGGCAGCCACGGTGCAGGTCCATTTCCATGCAGCACTGCTCGCTGTCTTACCCTTCCTGATTCCAACTGCCAGTTCCAAGTGATGGCAGCAGGGCCAAGGCTACTTGCAGTTTCCTTGGCAGAGGAATGCCAGAGGTGTCATTCATCGAGTTCCGCAGGGAAGAGGAAACCTGACACGAGTAGCTGGAGGCACTGCTGGGACTCGCTGCTTTCCCTGCAGCCGAGCCCAGGACACCCCTGGTGTCTGGCCTTGAAGATACTGGACTTTATATATGCTGAGGCTCAAACTCAGCTGTGATGAGAATTCCCTGGACTGCCTGTACGAAAAGCCTTGTATCTTCCTATGCTTTTACATCTAGTTTATATTTATAGTGTTGGGCAGTGTGCCAAGCTGCTGTAAAGTGTGTGTATGTTTGGCTTCTCCTTTGTTTGGTTCAAGATCAAGTTAATGATATGGTTGATTTTTCTCTTTTAAGTAGACCCTCCTCTGCTAATTTATTTTCAACCAAAGCACCGGAGGCTCTGTAAGTGCTTTGCTTGAGGTCAGTGACCACACGCTTGTGTTAGAGGCCCTGCTTCGCCTGGCTGCCAGGCCATGCGTGCAGCTGGAAGTGTGTAAGGTGAAAGTGACTCCTCCAATTCGGGCCTGGCTGGCTGGAGTTGGGAATGGCACTTCCCAGCTCAAAAGGAGAAGTTGCTAACTTCTGGCTTGCCTTTGAATCAGTAGATATGGGGAGACAAACCTAGGCAGTTGTCTTAGCTGACCTGTGTTAATACAAATGTGAAGAGAACTACGCAGCATTTCTGCATTGTCTTAATACTCTGCACTTTATGCCTGAAACAGGCCTGTGCCTTGTGTATTTAAGTATCTCAGGGTGTGTGTGGATTAGCAGTATGGTTCAGACCAGCAGTTCCATATCCATGTCAGCTGGATGTCAGTCCACGTTGGGCTACCATTGCTTCTCTGCCACATATCTGAGTTCGAGTAACATGTTGAATGTCTGTTCTTTGGATACTGAGGCTTTCAAATTTAGCTAAGTGGTTTATATATCAGAAAGTGAAGTACTCTGACAAATATGCCACTGAAATGGGATCAAATTAGGTGAAGTAGCAAATGCAATTAAATGTTTTATTGGAGCACTCCAGTGTCTCTCGTGAGACATTCATTCTTCTGTGTCATGACAAACTGTCACACTTGGGCTTTCTATATGGGTTCCTGGTTTAACTGATTCAATTAATTCTCAGCATAAGAAACACTAAATTTGATTATTTTTTTTACCAAAGATGTTTTCATGTGTCCTTGGAGGTGGCATTCATTTCATGGATAAACTGTCTTTGTGTAGCCATGTTGCTGTGCAGAGTGCTTGCTATCTTTAATACTTGTAATGAAGAAGGTGTAATTAGCATTGAACTCGATCCAATTACTTTTTTTTCTCCTTCTGACATTTTCAGTAACCACTTCTGCAGCTTGTGAGAAATTGGAGAGAGACAGGAACGAACTGCAAGTTGCTTACGAAGGATTTCTGCAGAAGTTAAACCAGCAACACCACAATGATTTAGCTGAGCTGGAGGAGAGGCTGAAACAGTTTTACACTGCTGAATGTGAGAAACTCCAAAGTATCTGCATTGAAGAAGCTGAAAAGTACAAGGCACAACTCCAGGAGCAGGTATGTGACCCTTGCAGTAGAAATGCTCACGAGCAGTTGCTTTCTGCTGCAAGCCTGCAAGAGAATCCTGGGTTTTCCTAGTAAGGGAGTTATTTTATCTAATGGGAAACTCCGCTTTGTTGCAACAAGTAAAAATATTACTACACTAGGCTGTCCAGAGCTTAAGCTTTTGTTTAAACATGGTGGAGATTGTCTCTTTGAGGGAGACTGGCTGGAGAGCTGTCAGGCAGAGAAGGACCTGGGGGTGTTGGTTGACTGCAGGCTGAATATGAGCCAGCAGTGTGGCCAGGAAGGCCAGTGGCATCCTGGCTTCTATCAAGAATAGTGTGGCCAGTAGGTCTAGGGAAGGAATTGCGCTCCAGTACTCAGCATTGGTGAGGCCACACCTTGAGTGCTGTATGCAATTCTGCGCTCCTCACCATAAGAAGGACCTGGAGGTGCTAGAGCGTGTCCAGAGAAGGGCAACCAGGCTGGGGAAGGGGCTGGAGGGCAAATCCTCTGAGGAGTGGCTGAGGGAGCTGGGGGTGTTAAGCCTGGAGAAGAGGAGGCTGAGAGGAGACCTTCTCCCCACCTCCACTGCCCTGCCAGGAGGGTGCAGAGAGGTGGGCGATGGTCTCTTCAGCCAGGTGACAGGAGACAGAACAAGGGGAAATAGCACAAAGCTGGGCCAGGGCATGGTCAGATTAGATACTGGAAAAACTTTTTTTACTGAAAGACTTGTTGGGGCCTGGAACAGGCTGCCCAGGGAGGGGGTTGAGTCACCTTCCCTGGATGTGTTTAAAAAAGCGTAGATGAGGTACTTAGGGATCTGGTTTAGCTTAGGACGGGAACGGTTGGACTTGATGATCTTAAAGGTCTTTTCCAACCTTGTGATTTTGTGAGATTCAAGTGACCTCTGGAGCTCCACTGAGTTACTTGGGGCAGCTTAATAGGTCTGAGATTCCTGTAGACACACCCAGCCTGAGCTTGCTTTGCAGCTACTCCATGTGTGCGGCAGACGCATCCCTCACCCCGTTGGTAGCGGTAAACTGTAAAGCATCGTTCTCATCTGCTAAGTGTAGTGTGTGGTTCAGCTCTTCCTGTGACCAGCTGCTGCAGGGGTTTAAAACACAGCCAACGGATGCACACAGCCATTAGAGCAAGAATTCCAATGAGGGGTGACACAAGAGAGGGAGAAAATGATGTTGTTTTATTGCAGGTGGACAACTTAAATATCACACATGAAACCTTTAAGCTGGAACTTGAAAACAGCCACTCAGAAAAAGTAGAGGAGCTGAAAAAGGAGTATGAATCCTCTTTTTCAGGCAAGTATTTTGCACTCAGGTACCTATGCTGTAGTACAGCCAGTCACAAGGATATTCCAGCTTGTTCACTGGAATGTCCATTTTGTTGCTCTTGGCAGTCAGCTGCTTTCAAAAGCATGGGCTGAATTCCTCCTTTTGGAACCAAACAAGTCTCACTTCATGTACAGATATCACTGTGATCCCATTATAATTGAATAAAACTCATAAACAGTTTGACCAAAGGTGGCTTTTTCTTTAAGGAAAAGATGCCTGAATAGCAGTCTGCCCTCAAAATCTCAAATTAATAAGTAATCCCTCCAACCCCTTGATTTCTATAAGGAGCACCTCTGGAGTGAAACTGAGGATAAGAAGGGTTCTCTCCAGGCTTCCATGGGAATGTTGAGAAATATGACATGCTGGAGTATACTGGGGCAAAGGTGGATTTTCAGGGAGGGGGTGGTGAGTGTACTCACTTTTCAGTGGTGTTCCATTGAATTGGTTTCAGTGATGGTGACTTCCATCCTCCCTCCAACTCCCCTTGACAGCCACTAGCTTCCAGTGATACTTTTGCATCATTAAAACTGGCGATGCTTCCACTGCAGTCAGAGCAAACTCTCCTCTGTATGGGATCTCCAAAGGAGGAAGGGAAATGCTTTCCTAGAAGTTTTAGGAAGACAGAGTTTCAGTCTTTCCCGTTTCCCCTCAGAAACTCAGCTTTTGACAGGTGTGGCTCTTGTGCTGAATTCATCCATTTGTTGAGCTTTCAAATGTTTTGACATGCTGTCAGCTAATGAAATGGACAGGCAGGGGGACAATCAGCGAACCAGCAGCAGTGATAAATCTGCTACTTTCTACCTGCTTTGGATCAGTTGATGATAAATATTCTTCTTGTGTTGCCATTGACTCTGAATCTCTGTGCATGTGTGTCTGTTGGGTGGCTTTTTGTCCTGCTGCTTTTCAAATAGAATTTTCATGTCTTAACACAGTATTAAAAAAAATCTGCAAAAATCATTTGTTGCAGAGCTCAAGAGTGCCCATGAATCCGAAAGGAAGTCACTTGAAGATTCCTTTAAGGAGAAGCAGGAATTGCTAGAGGTTAGTTAAGGGTTGGGGTCATGGCAGTGGTCTGAAACTTGCCAGTGTGCACTGACTTGGCCTAACTAGTCCGTGTCTTTCCATTTCAGAAACAGATCGATGAATTGAAATGTGAAAATGACTCTCTAAGTGAGAAGCTGAAATTAGAAGAGCAAAAACAAATAGCCAAAGAAAAAGCCAATCTTGTAAGTCTTGATCTTCAAAAAGAATGCAGATGAGTAGATCTTGTGAGCCCAGGTTTATTTTATTGCCTAACATGAAAGGTTTGCAATCAAGCCTGATGAGGGCTCCCATCCTTATTAATATTTTATGCAAATGGCTTGCCTGCCAGAAGGTTTCCTCAGTCACTACAATGTTGTGTATTTACCATACCATTGCACATCTACAAAGCTGTTGAACAGTCAGTTACAGCTGGTAGCACCCCTGTTACAAACTCCCTTCTTGTACTTGAGCCTTCACTGCATTTACTCAAACCTCAGTTCATGCTTGGTGCTGATTTATCCTTCAGGTTGTCTGTATTTTGTCCTGTCTAACCTCCCAAGGGTTAGAAATGGGCTCTGAGAGAGGCCTTTCACACCCTGGGACGGTTAAGACACAAACATGTTCATCTTTCTGGTTACCTGGAAGTAACCAGAATACCAGTAATACTGCTCATCCCAGGAAGAAATTCCAGGCTTAAAAACTCCCGTTGGATGCCCCTAGCAAAAGTTACCCCAGTTTTCACTGGCAGTTTATTTTTCTGTTCCTGTTTATTCTGGCAGCAGGACAGAGCTGCTGCAAGAACCTGCAACCACGCTATGTCACTGTGGCAGGGAGGGAAGGTACCAGCATTAATGTGTTGTACACTGTGCTTGGGAGTCTGAACTGTATTCCATAGGGATGCTCGGATGTTGCTTAATTTTAAAGGAGCAATAGTCAAGTGCCTTCACATAGCTGCTGGTGCTCTTTACATCCTGACAGTATCAGACACATCATAAGCTTGAGGCTTCTCTACAGAACTGAGTTGACCCAGTATATTCATCTGCACTAAACACAAATTCCACAATACCAGAATTCCCTTCAGCCCTTGGGAGACAGAGGTGCATTTCCAACTCCTCCAGTATTACTTAGTGTCACTTGACATTCCCAGTTGTTTTGCTGAAATCTTATGTGGGCCTTTCAGTCTTTGGCTCTGGCTCTGTGCTCCACTACTAGTAGCTAATGTGGTGGCTCAGATATAAACTTAAAAATATGTTCTATAGACCATGGGGGCAGAGGAGGGAAAGAAAAAAAGAAATTAAATTTAAGATCCTGTTAAAACTTCTCAGGCTCACTTTCCTCAGTAGCTCCTGGATTCCACAAAAGGCAGGAGTGAAGTTTGGATTGTCTGCCACGGCCTCTGGCCGCACAGCACACCCCAGCCTCACCTGGGCTTGTCTGCAGAAGGAGCGATTAAAAAGGAACCATTAACCAAGGTCCTTCAGCAGGCAGGGGAATGAACCCGAAGGTGATGAGGCTGCTGTTCCCTGGGCACCGAACCAGCCCTGTCCCTGTGGGACTGCGCCCCGCAAAGCTGCAGCCATCGCCCACAGTCTGTGGTTCCTGATGGGGGGTGAAGCTGGTACTCAGGGCAGAGCACCAGGATTCTTACCCAAATATGCTAAACCAAGTCTTGTTTGGTTTTAAAGATAAACTTCCTTGCCCAGTGCACTTACATATCGTTGATTTCTGTTTGTGTTCCACTTGGCCTACCTGGAAATGGATGGAGACCTGATTTATTTCTCCTTCCTTTTGCCCATAACTCTGCCTTTGAAATGTAAGGAATGTTTTCCTCTGCAGTGTTTGGGTGGTTCCTTGCTCGGGAAAAGAGGTCCTTGAGGACACCAGGTCTGACCCTGCCCTGTGCCCCTCCTGCTTTCCCCATGGATGCATGTACAGTGGTGCAACACCTTTATGTGCAGTTGCATTTCTAGGCTTTAAGAAAGATAAAAAAAATGAGTATTTTCAATTTCTGCTTATGAACTAGCTGCCCCCAGCCTCAAACCAAGGAAATCAGACACAGCCAAGTTCATAACTATTAAGTTTCTGGTGCTTCTTGGACTATTCCAGCACCTGAAAACGTTTTAAATGTTTAATTACCACTTGGGATGGGTTATGAGTAATAGGAAATAAATTTTGGAACTCCTATAGCCTTAAAGGGAGCCTTCAGGCACTCCTGCAGAACAGGTTTCGCTGTGGCAGCTTTAGTGCCTTCCCCTGACTCCCAAGAGCCTTTCACATTTGTGCATAAAGGGATTTCTGAGCTGCTTCCAAGGAAAGCAGCGACTGTCCCACCTACACATCGACAGACGAAACCACAGGAGAAAGTGGTAGCAGATCTGTTGTGTTTTAATTCTAAGCTGTTCAAGTTGATTTCATGTCAAACAAGGAACTGTTGTTACTGTATTTATTTTCTTCTAAGTAGCAGAGAGGCAGTTAAATTCTCCCTGAAGGCAGGGTACTAAAGCAAACTCTGTGGAAATCTTTCAGAAAAACCCGCAGATTATGTATCTGGAACAGGAGCTGGAAAGTCTGAGAGCAGTGCTGGAGATCAAGAATGAGAAACTCCATGAGCAGGATATAAAGCTAATGAAGATGGAAAAACTGGTGAGTTTTCCTTGGGGTCTGGCAGGTTTGGACATTGTCTCTGAGTTATGTTCTGATCATGAACTTGGGCTGAGCAGGCTTAGGTGTGAGGATTGAGATTTTTGTTTGGTTAAAGGAAACCTGAAATGATGATGGCACATGCTTACCTTGCAGGTACAATTATAGATGTAAAGAGGGGGAAGGAATCACTGCATGCTGTAAATGACCTTTTAACCTCTTAAGGCAGCTGCTGGTTTGCATAAAGTTGTGCTAAGTTGGGTTTTACAGGGTTATCTAGGAGCCTCTTCCCCATTTCCTTTTCTCTTCCCTTGTCCCCCATCCTCCCAAGAAAAAACCCTTCCCTGCTGTGTTTGCTTGAGTGTTATGGAAGAGAGATTGCACTGTCAGGAAAACCTTAACATGGAAAGGATCCTAATTAAACAAGAAGGAATCAACTATGAAGTGGAATCAGTTTCCATCTGTGGCATGTTGATTAGCTTAGGCCAGTCACTGTAACCGTTGCCTTTAAGGTGCTTGGTTAGTTGTGGGGATTTGCTCCCGGTCCCTGTGTAATTCCACACAGAAAGATAATGTGGGGGTCAGAGCCTGCAGTTGCTTAGTGTGCTCGTCTTTGTGGCAGGACAGGCTCCTGGGTGGGGCCCTTGAACACTTGTAATACTTGCTTGAGCAAGACTTTAATGGAGTATGGGAAGAGGTTTGGACACAAAGGAATACACGCGGGTTGGCTGTTATATGGTGCCTGGTCTACAGTTACTAGTAAATTTCTAGTAAACTTTCACCTTTACTGACAGATGTTGGTCCTTGGACCATCCAGCTATTTAATTGCTGTTTTTCCCTGACTTTTGATATTATGCAGCAGCAATGCAGTGATCTCAGAGCACGCTGTATACACAGGGGAGCACTTTAAATTTCTCATATTAGCATGTTCTTCCTGGGCATTCTTCTGCCCATCACAGCTTCTACAACTGGCAGTTACTAGAAGGTGCTGGTTAACAAGCAGACCCCTTATCCAGTCCAGCTTTGTTGGCATCTAATCAGCACAAATGGCAAAACGTTGGTGTGATGCAAGGATAAGGTAGGTGGGATCCCTTTGACTGTTACAGAAGGGTGAGGCAGGAGAGCAGGTCAGGCTCGTATTGCTCCGGTGTCTGCACCTACAAGGTCTACAAGGTCTGCAAACTCCAGGTTGCAAACATCTGCACTAGCTCAGTCGGTATCTTGATGAGTCCATGGATGGGTTTTATTTTAAATGTGGCCTTTATTTTCTTAGCTGGAGAACAACACGATCTTAATGGATAAATTGAAGAAGGTTCAGCAAGAAAATGAAGAATTAAAAGCTCGGATGGACAAACACATGGAGCTTTCAAGGTGAAAAATAGTTGTGGACTAGATATTCTTGTGCAGATATTCTTATGAGCCAGGGGAAGATGTTCTTGTGACAAGAAAGAAAACTCTGTGTAAACATTAGTGGCTGGGATTGTGTAGTACCCTGTAAAAGGAACACTCCCCTTTCTTCCTCGCTTGTATCTCTAGGAGTGTGCATTCCTATGGAGAACAAGCAGGAGGTACAGGCTCAGGATATTCTTCAGTGGTCCAGATCAGTATTTCGGGGAGGAAAAGGCAATTCAAGTGTCATTACAGATGGGCTGTAAGCATTACTGGGTTGTGAGCTAAACCTGGGTTTACTTTGTCCCCAGTTTATATCAGTGAAAAGACCAGTGTATTTTGTGCAGCAGTAATAGCAATATTTAGCATGAATAAAGCGGGTTAGAGGTTCTCTGAGCTTCAGCTATTGCTTAAGCAGATGGGAAACTCTTCCAGTCTGAAGGAAACTAAAGAAATGCAGCATCTCTGTAGAGCTGAGCCTGTGACAAGGCCAAAAGGCTCCTGCTTGGCCCTTTAAAAGGCTCTGTCATTCTAGGTAGGAAGAGTCTCATCACTCAGATGCTTTTTCTGCTCTTTATCCCATTCTACCAGTTTAAATCCAGCAAGGGTGAGACCACGCTAAATCCTACCTGGACAGAAGCAGTGTAGCTGTGAGCCACGCAGGGGGTTATGCAGTTTTAAACCTTTAATGATTGAGTTGAATGCTGTAGCCTCCAGCTCAGGGCTTGTGTTCTGAAGTGAATCTTCCTTTGCAGGCAACTCTCTACGGAGCAAGCTGTTCTGCAGGAGTCGCTGGAGAAAGAATCCAAAGTGAACAAACGCCTGTCCATGGAAAACGAGGAACTTCTCTGGAAGTTGCACAATGGTGACCTATGCAGCCCAAGAAAACTGTCTCCCAGCTCTTCCTCTGTGCCTCTTCAGTCCCCCCGAAATTCCGGTAACTTCTCTAGTCCCACAGTATCGCCGAGATGACACCTCTTGAGAGAGAGTGGGGATTGCACGTCACTTGTGATCTGCAGAACTGATCCTAACTTTACTCACACGAGCAAGAGCTATATTAGCTGATGATGATGACTAAAGCATAACTGGAAACCATTTGGTGCAAAAGCGGCGCTAAGAGACTGGGAACACAGGAGTAAGACCTTTGGCTTGTTCCTCCCAAAAAGACTTGTTATGACCTCTATGGACATTGTTGCACAAAGCACTTACGGAGCAAGGAGAGACTTGTTCATTGCCTTTTTTCACCTAACTATAAGACAAAGCTCAGGGGCTTAGAGATAAAGATCCACGACCTTTATAATATGTTCCTTATCACAGACACTTTTTTAAGGCTGTGTGTATGCGTGCGTTGTGCTGTGGATGGAATGGATGTCACACACCCTGCGTGTGTCTGATGCTGCCTTCTTTGCTGTGTACATAATAAAGGATAAAAGCTGAAGACTACACATTGACATGTACTTCCTTAATAATGATGTCAGTACACATGCTTTTAGCAGAGAGAACCCTCCCTGGGGAATGAGAAGCTGCCACTAGTGCTAGAGGTTAGTCTCTTTCATCTTTCTGGCTTCAGTTCAGTAAAAAACTGGGCATGAAAAGCTTTGTCAGCTGACTCATTGGTGTCTCGGCTGGCCTGAGTATCCAACTTGAATTTTAAAACCAAACAAACAACCCCACAGCCATGTCTGGCATGGATTGGAGGTTTAATGTCTGTGCACAACTCTGCCACCTAGGAAGAGACTGCTTCCAGCGTGACTTGAAATCCAAACCCCACTGCAACAGGGTTGTAGTCAGAACCACAGCAGCCCTTAAGGGCAGAAGTTGGTAGTTGCTGCAGGTTTAGAAACCCCAACCTGCCATCTTCCCTGCTGAAAGCAGATCGCTTATGTCCCTGGTACAGCACAGTCACTGCTGAGGCTGGCTGTCAATGATGAACTAGATGTAGATTTGCAAGCCAAAGAGAAAAATGCAGTAATTGTCATTAGGTGTGTTCTCCACTCAGTTCTCAAGAAGAATCTGAAATAATTTTGAATTCCAGTGTATCTGGTGAGACACTTTGCGTTTTTTAAGCATTAGTATCTGTATTACCATTCTTGGTTGGCTAAATCCACCTGTGCAAGAGGAGGAGGGTGACAGCTGTGTATTTCTCTTGCTATTCCCTTCTCCCTTCAGCTGCAGGGTATCAGTGTTTTGCCAGTTCATTTGGCAAAGGATCCTGTACAGGAGAGTCCGTAGAGTTGGGGAAAAAAATATTGTGCTGGCTGCTGGAACTGGAGGCTGAGGGTGTGAGTGTTTCTGGAAACGTCTCATGCTGAGCTTCAGCTTCAACAAGGTAACTGCAGAGCCTTGCTACACCCTTGGTCAGACCTGTTTAAGGTGTCTGCATCGGACCTACTGAACACAAGTTCAACTTCCAATTACTATTACAAAGCACCCTCTGTGCTTACAATAGCTTGGGATTTACTGCCCTGCTTCCAGGTCCATTGGTATCTGCTGTGTGTTGTTTTCAGTAGCTTGGGGACAGGAATGAGGGGGGTGGAAAGTACTGAGGGAACTCAGCTGGAGAATTGCTTCAAACCATTCTACCCAAGACTTGAAATTGGCTAGTAATGAGGAACACAGATACAAACAAGACCATTAACAGAGCTCATACAGTAAGTAAACTTACATTTAACTTGTGATTGACTATTTCATCATTAAAATTAATTAATTTTCCATAATGTACATGTTAAGGGTGCCATTTCTGTGGAACATAATGCTGTCTTAATTCTCTTTAGGGCACTGTGCATACCACGTGTGAGTGGTGGCAATAGTTAAAATGTTTTCTAGGGGCATCAAATTTAACTATAAAATCTGCTGTGGGCTAAATCTGGGGTTAAAGTATCTCTTGGAACCTTCTTATTTTCTATGGTCAGAGATCTGATCACATGTATTGGAGCTCAATGCTTACAAAATAAATTGTTTTGTACTGATTTGAAGGGGTTTTCTCCTGCTTGTGTTAGTCAAATGATTTTTCCATTTATCTAAGAGGAACATGCCTCCAGATACTAGAAGGACTTAGTACCTGTTCAAGCCCAGCAGAACTGTAAGAATGAAGATTTACTGCACAAATTATTACTGTTCAGGTGACCCTTAGAGTGAAAATTTCTAATGTAGGCAGAAGTTACACAGAGCTTGCTTGTGATTATCAGCAATTGTTTGAGTTGCTTATTTAAAAAAAGGGGAATGGAGATAAATTACAGAATTAAGCAATAGTAAAACAGTTGAGTGCAGCTGGCTTGGTGTAGGGACCCGGTGTGCCTGGTAAGTTGAGTCCTGTAGGATGCCGTCAGTGAAACACTCACCTTGTTCAGAAAAGTCTTTGTGTGAGAAAAGCCACACAGTTTAGTTATCTAACAGGTTCTGTCACAAGAAGAGCTGTCTGGCCACTGAGAAGAGCTTGGTGATGTTACTTGGAAGGTTAGTACCTGAAATGCAAGAAGAATGCATGCAGATGCTTGACGATCACACACAGCGTGCCCGTTCCCATTAACAGACTAGGGGAAAGCTTGTCTGGGGCTCCAGTACAGGAAAGTAAGTACAGTAACTAATTCAAAGCCTGTTAGTTTACTATAGTTAGTTATAGTTTCCCCTCCATAGTATAGGAGACTCCTCACCTCTGAATGCCTTGCAAGTAGAATTTTTAATGGCCTTAGGAAGAAAGGAAGACTCCTTGTTTTATATAAATCAGACTACAGAAATACTTTAGTCTCTCCTGTTGGCCCAAAAGAATTAAACAATTCTGTTCATCTGTAAACACTGTTCCAGTGTTTTTCTGAGCATTAATACTCCAAGCTTTGACTTAAGTACCAGGCCTTAGCAAAGGTTTGCTTTGATCCAGTAACTTATGATGCAAAGAAACCCCTGCATTTTTAACATCATGTCTCCTTGGGGTAAAGCGGGGAACCTGCTCACCAAAAACATGCCAAAGGTCTAGTGCTAGTCAGGCAGTTAAACAAGTGATTATTTTCAGATGTGCAGCCTTAGCATTAGAGTTGGAGCTACTAGTTAGGCTTCAGAGGAAGTCACAGTGACATTTGTCTGTACTGAAGAGTTTGTTGCCATTCAAAGCCTTTGTAGCATGGTTCACCTCCCTTCAACGCTTCTCTCTCAAGGTCTTTGCATGAGTTGCATTATACTTGCTGTAAAATTTAAGGTGAATCATTTCCTTATCCTGACTGAAGAGGGGGAGGTTCTCATTACAAAGACCCTTCGCATGCAAACCACTATCATGCAATCCATGCAGGAAATTCCTTCTAGACAGTAACCAACCACTGACCCTTAAAAGTATAGTTGCCTGACAGCCAGGAAATGATTTAGGGCTGAGCTGGAGTTACAAAGTTCATCAGAAAGCTGGAGAAATCTTAAAACCCTTAAGGAACAAATACCTTCTGTCCAGTGCTGCCACCCTGCCTCAGCAGAGCAGTGACTGAGGTATGGAGATAGAACAACAATGCTGGTGGATTCAGGCATGTGAATTCAGTCACTTCAATTTAATTTCCTGGGCTTCATTCCGTTGTTGTGTCACTGCCCATTTGTGTGGAAATGTGTCACTGCAGCAATGTAAAAAAGAATCAGGCCTGCCCAGGAGGCTTTTGGTAAAACAAGAACTATGTAAAATACAGAGTAAAATAATTCTTGTAGTTTACATTTATGAGAATTATTTTGATGTTTGCTGGGGGGAGGAATAACCTCCATAAAAAAAATCCTTCCTTAAAGGCACTGCTGCTGTTGTGCAAATCAGTCATGAGAACTGCATGTCACCAGTACACACAACCATTAAACCTGGGGGAAAAGCAATGATGCAGCAATGGATTTACATCATCCTCCCTCCCCTGCCAAACTGTCACCGAGGAAGGGATGCTGCCACTTGGAGTTCTGTGCTGCCAAGTCTGAGCAGGTGACACTCTCCCCAACTTGTTAGGCATTTTAAAGGGAATCAACTGTCAAATTAAAGGCTCAACAGCACTTTGAAATGTAAGCAGTTGGCACAGCTCCTCTAGTTCAAAGGGAAATATATTGTTCTGATAAATGGAAATGCTAAAAAGGACTGAAGACATTGCACAGCCTCATCCAGAAGCTCAGGGATTGTTAAACTTACTCTGATCAGATTGAAGTCTTGCCTAAAAAAAACAACAAAAAAGGTGCAGATCTTTAAGGTATTACTATAAAATTGTGCAACACCTACTTAGTCGTTTGGGTAACAGTGTAACATTGTTGATACCAGTTAATAGCAGTGAGCCAGAAGATTACCACCAGACTGTCTCTGATACTGTCAAAGTTGTCCTAGTACTTGCTGCTTTTGTTGTTGTTGTCCTGACTTCGTTTCCAGAGGCCAACACTGTTAGGGGCATCTGGGGGGCTCTCCGTGAAGGCTATTTCATGAGACACACAGAGCCACTTCAGACTTTACTGGGGTTTGGTTCATGTGTGCTGAAGAAAAAAACCTTTCAGCAAGCTGGCCTAAGGTTTCCATTCTTACAGGAGAAGTTACATTCTTACATTAGTAGTTACTATTCAAAATGGTACCTATGCTCAAAGGTCTGAAAACTTCCCAACAGCATTGTCAAGTTCTTACCTTTTCTCTGGAAAGCCTCTTTCCTTGTTACTGGTAACTAAATCCGGGGTGAGAGCAGCAGTTCCTTGTTTATCCAGACATAGTTGTGTGTAAATGAAAGATCTCTCCTTTTTGCCACAGGAAATTAATACAATTGAGTTGAACTTGATACTAACCTGAGAAGAGACTCTGCTTTACAGCTGAAGGTTATACTCATGTTACATTTCAGGGTTTTTCTTTTGTAAATGATGCTAGATAAATAAATGCAAGTTTTACCTTTAGCAAACATAATTTGCTACATAATTTAGTAAACATAACAGCATACATCTACTGAGTGAAGCTACATGCTGCAAGGGTGTAAGAATGCAATAACCTAAGGAAAGCCCAATGTATATCTAGCTGCTCACAGGTCTCTGGAGCTCCCCTCTAGCACCTTTATTTATATATATGTAAAAATAGGAGAGAAGGCTTTATTTGTGTGCCTGTGTCTCTATCCATAGTTGGAATGGACACACACACATATACACACACATTTGTTTTTATAATGTTCAGAAATTTAATTCTTGGAAAATAAACATTTGCTATTGGCTATTTCTCTATAGAGTTTTTGGCTTTGTTTTAAACTTGTACAGTACTTTAAACTTTTAAGATTGCACAGCACCAGAAAAATATACCTGTGTAGTGGATTTTTGGGGATATTTAATACCCACTCAGTTCTCACATACACAAAAAACAGCACAAACCCCCTACAGCAGGTTACCCTTATGAAGGAGCTTGAGGAAAAAGTCCATATGTAAAGGAAAGCCCAAGAATACCTATTCCTAAATATAATAACCCCATGGCTTAAAAGTTAATGCTTTGTAGTAGTTCCGTTAACTCATAGCTGACTACTACTGGGCATAGAGACCTCTGTTGTGGCCTGTAAAGCTAGTAAATATGGAATGCATTGACATATGAAAAGAGAAAGTGATAGAGAAGATTTCATTTAACCATTAATAAAGAAAATAAATGGCTATAAGTCAAATAACATACAGTTCACTCTATGTCCAGGAGCCTTTCCTATCACTTTAGTTCAACTTTAGTAGCTACTGTTGTTTCTCCCTGTAGGTTCTGAGCTATGCAAATGTAGTTCCCAGCATCTCTGGCTTCAAAATCCTCAACAAGAAGAACACTCTTTGAGATTCTTGTGGTATGTCCCATTCCTCTGTTTATCAGTCTCCAGACGTTCTGGATAAGCACAGGCCTCTCAGACTATTTAAAAAGAAAAAAAACCAAAACATGGTAGAAAATACATGGTTCTGCAATATGTATTTTGTCACACTACCCTATCAACCCCCCAAGCAAGAGATCAGATAGTGGAAGCCTATTCCCAAATGTCAGCCTTAAGTAAGGAAACTGGAGGTGTCTGGTAATTGCCACTACATTCCTGCATTAAATAGTGACACAGCAGCAAGTGATGCCAAAGAAGGTGCACTCAATCCCACTGTCCCTATCAGTGCACTCACCTACTACTGCACACTTAATTCATGCCCTAGTTCTTAAATACAGCAAGTGGAACTGCCCTGCTCCTACTGAAAGTGAAGGCAAAGGCCAGGTAAGGCAGCTGGTCTGTGCCTGGCTGGGCTCCTGCTGGCCCAGGTTTTCTGAATCTCATTGCCTTCTGCTTTGAAGCCAGTCTCAGGGAGTCCTACGCAGCAGCGGGGCGGTAAGCAGCAGCGGGCATTCGCAGCGGGTGGAGGAGCACATGCAACTGTCAGGCAGGGGAAAGAAATAACAACTGAGCAAAACACAAGTGAGAGGTGAGAGACTACAGAGCCAAGGTGGGGTCTCTCCAGTGCAGTGTAACTAGGAGCCAGCAGGGATTAAAGTGCTGCCACCGCTCAGGGATGAAGTGGTAGGTGGCAGCCCAGGTCCTGGGTGGGGGTTGGTGAGGAACAAAAGCAATCACTGATGTCTCTGCCCTAACAGCAGCAGCAATGAGTGGGAACAGCCAGTGAATCTTAGAGCTTTGCCAGTCCCTTTTCTCACACAAAGGCAGGCATATCTGACCAGCGTCACTCACAGTCCTCTCTCTTTTCCCTCCACTACCTTTTCCCTTTGTAGTTCAGTGAATATTTCCTTAATACACATTAAGTCTCCAACAAGCACAGGGTGGTTCTACGCAGACATTTACTGGGTTTCTGCTCCAACAAAACAAAACTCAGCCCTTCCCTCCCTCTCCCCAGGCACAGCTGGAGCTGAAGGTGTTTACTCCAGTGGATAAGCACATCAGCCCTTTCCCAGGCAGACACAGGCCACTGGCCAAAGTCTCCCTCCTCTCAGCCTCCGCAGGTGGGTGCAGCCAGAGGGTGTTGTCCTCTGCTGACAGCTGCAGTATCCACAGCAAACAAGGGAGCTGATCTGCACGTGTTCAGCTGGTAAAATTCAATCAGTGCTGGGGAGTTGTAACTCCAGTGCACGTGCCAGCCCTGTACCAGGTGCCGAGACCCCCGGGCCAGCAACAGCCCACAACCAGGCCTGGGCCCCATTCAGCTGTGAAAGGGGCAAAACCAGCAAGGGGCAGACACTAGTAAGATATAGAGCTTTGGTAGGCCAGGGTCCAAGTCTAGAATTCAATGCCTGCAATTGTTTGTTAGCAATTACAATAAAATTGGGGTTTGTATTGCCAGTTACTACAGTCCAGTAAACTGTGAGGGAAGCTCCAAGGGAAGAGGGAAAAAAAACAAAACCCCACCTATCAAAAAAAAAAAAAAAAAACCCCTCCAACCAAAACCAACCTAAATACACAAAATCTGGAAAAAAACCTATCAGTCAACACAGCTAATGTGGTCAGCAGGGCATTTCTTGTCTTCACCTTCCAAGAAAGTGAATCCTTCTAAGACTGTCAGAGTAAAAACCCTGCCTTGAACAACAGACACACTGCCATTTGTTTGATCCATCTCACTCAAGGTAACACCAAGAGTTAAATTCAGAGGAAGACTTTGTGCATTTAGCTCAAAACCCACTAAAACCCCACTATTGCTCTGCAGCTCCCTGAACTTCAAGGCACTTCACCTTTCCCTACCATCACATTTTTTACTTCACTGACACCTGCAAGTTTCTCTGCTCAGACATCTGCCCCTTTCCTTCCTAACTTGATGTGGACACCAGAAACAGGAATTCCACCTGACTCTTCCAGTGCTCCATCCAGTAGCTACTTTTCAGACCACCTAACTCCCACCATCAAGCCCCTCCCCAGACGCAGCTGAGGCTGCCCTCATTAACAGCCCAGGCAGGGCACAGAAGGGAAGCTGGCTCATGAACTCTCAGACTTCAATAGTCTCAGCAGGAAAATTTCCAAAAATCAGCAGAAAAAAAAAAAAAAAGATGGAGGGGAGAAGGGGAAGTGAAAGAATGAACCAACATCTAAGCAAGGACAGGAAGCCTGGTTCTACACGCCCAGGGCACCAGCAGTTCAAACCTCTTTTGTGCTCACTTGCTCTCTCACTATTTTTTCTCCTGAAAAAGGCACACACCTTCCCATGACAGCAACGTGCTACAGTCTCTATTTCCATGCCTACAACAAACTGCAGGGGCTTTAGGAATTTTCTCAAGCCTAGTGAGCACTGAACTCCAATTACTCACTTAAGCAATTACCCCTGCCATTAAATGAGTTAATTCTGTGCTGGCTCAGAGAGACCAGTGCTGATACAAGTACCTTATTAGCAAGCTCTGCATCATCCTTTGACAGCCCAGCACTATGAGGGCTGGCACATAGAATACAATGCCAACTCTCAAGTCCTAGAGGATCCCTTCCCTCTGGTGAAAGGTTTCATCTGCCAGCAGTCCTTCCAGCCTGCTTAGGATAAACAGCAACAGGGATGAGGCTTGTTAAGAAACAAACCCCTACTGTTACTGGCCAGGGTGGGTAGAGGGAGAAGAGCATAATCAATAATGCTTGTCAGATACACCTTACTCTGTGCAAGAAAAAGGACCAAAGTTCTAAGATTCACTGGATGTTTCCAGTGGATTCTCTCAGATGAGGCTAGGCACAATATTTCTGTGCTTCTGGATGTGGGCAACAATCAAGCTTAAAGATTCTGTGCTGTGACTTTTCGTGTGCCCATGACATGGGGAGACCAGGGATATCAAATGCAGAGGCACCACTGGGCTCTGTGGCTTGCCCCAGAATAGCTTCCTGATGCTGGCTGGTTTTGACCATTCTGAGGCTCTTTGTACATGCTGCCAGAGGCCAAATGTCTCTGCAAGGGAAACCTAAAAGGGAAGAGTGAGCTTTGCTGAGCTTGTTTCCCAGCACGGGTAGAGCTCTCCAGCTCCATCCCTGTGCTGCTCCTAGGCTCTCAGGGAAAGATGGGCTGAAGTTAAAAAGGGATGTGCTGCCTCCTCCTGCCAGAATGCCTAAGCTAGCAAGATGCAGATACCACAAGGAATCTTTACTCCAAATCTAGACACTGCCTTTATAAAGAACAAACCATTCAGCCAGGGCATGCATCTCTCTCTTACCTCCTGCCCAGGGTACTGCCACCTGAAGTTCACATCTACATCTGGCTCCCCAAGGACTGTGCAGATTACATGAACACTGTCACTGACTTCTGCTCTCTTGGATGATGCTGTGATTGTGGTGGAGGGTGGGCCCTTGGGAACTGTAGAAAGACAGCATTTGGAAGCAAAAAATGAGTTTCTGAAGTACAATACACTGAGGAAACTTCAGTCAATTTTTGCCTCAGTTTGCTTAACACAACAGGTAAGGGATGTACACCTGCAACTTTCCTCTCTACACTGGGAAACTGCTAAAATGTAAACCTACAGAGTTTTAGCACATACACTTTTTGATCAAGATTTTGAAACTCTGAGATGACATTCCTCATTTTTTTTTTAGTCAAATTGTTTTCTAAACAATGTCAGCAGAAGAAACAAGATCTGGTGTAAGCATACAGAAATCCACACCTTACCTTCCACATACAGGAGATGATACTTGATGGAAATCTGAGGTGCTCCCTGTGACTCTGCTTTGCAGTAGACAATACCTTTATGATCAGAAGTAGGGTGCTGGTAGACAAAACCCTTCTTCACATCATAAATAATATCAGTTCCATCTGTTTCAATTTCTTCTGCTGGAAATTCCCTGTGTAGAGTTACTTTTGCTGAAGGAGTAGTAACACGGCACGGGATGACTGCGGGTTTATCTGGGTTCAGGTAGACAATCTCAAAATAACTGGGAGTGGGTACAAATAGTTCCTCTTTATCTGTGCAGAGGAGTTGATATAGTTAGAATAATATTCACCTCTTGGTTTAACAGAAGGAAGAGGAAGAATATACAGTAAAATAGCTGCGAGCAACATTAAAAATTAACCCAGAGCTTTTTGCTTTAACCACACACACAAAAACCCCCCACTGAGCCAAACCCCACTCTTCCAGCCTGAGTGTATATTTACAGAGCTTGCATTAAAAATGTTCAATCAAGAAAGAAAAACACAGTGTTCTTTACTGTAATCAGATTTTTTCCAGTCTTAAGAAAAATCTCTGGAATTCATTTTTAATAAGTTTCCAAATACTCATCTGGATCCAATTCTGTTTGCTCACCCACCTTTAAAGGGTAACGCACATAAAAGCCTCACCACCACTGGTAAGAGATAACCCACCAGTACTGGAAAGAGATTCTTTGGAGTTAAAGCCTTTTCACATACATGATTTCAGACAAAATATTTGATTTACTGCTCTAAGTAGCTAAAATACTTAGTGCTTTTAGACTGTCAGTTAAAGAGTATTTCCATATTTGGCACGCTTCTCAGAAACAGAAAGCTGGAATTCCTTTCTAGCACAACCATTTACATAATAACGTGATTGAAACATTTATTCCAGCCTTTCTAAAGAAGTGTATCCTCAGAACATAAAGCATTTCTGATAAATGGCTTCTGCACAGTCTCATGGTCTAATTTAGCTCCAAAACATATCACAAACAATCCTATCTTAGCATTTTGTACTAAAATATTTTCTAGCCAAGTATGCCTTGGCTCTTCTGAGGCAGCAAAGGTTGTTTCATCATTCAAGAACATTTTCCATGAGATGAAGAAGTTAACCACTTGATTCCAGCTTTGCTGTACCAAGCAGGGGTAAACTGCACAGTTACCTACTACGACCTGTGCAGTGTTAGGGCAACAGTCAACCTCAAGCTCTGTGGGACAACACATGTACTTAAAGAGTATTTTGCCCCTTAACATGCTATAAGTCCACGTATGCCATGACAAAGTGAAACTTCTGCACAGTTTTATTTTACCCAGATGCATTATCAAGCATTAAATAGTTTTAATTTTCTACCAGATCTTCAGAACGTGTTCATATTTTCAGAGGTATCTACTTTCCATTGCATTATGTGTTATTTTCCATAGACAGTTAACATAATCCATAGGGAAAATGGACTCATAAATCACACTAAGCAAGTAATTTTCTGCTCACCAGCACTGTCTCCCTTAACATCCACTAAAATAGATTAAAATTGCAGAAGAAAAACCTTTCTGGTTAAATTGCTGATGTAGCTTTATTCCTGCCTTACTAGCAAATATATTCCCAATAATAATCCCCCATGAGTTAATTACCTGTGAAAAAGATGTATGTTGAACCTGTTTTAGTCTCATCCTTCCTGCATTTGTTACCATTGCAGAGTTGAAGCCAGCAGCTGTATTCACCTGTGTCTGCTGCAGTGGAGTTGGCAAGGATCAGCTGACCATACCTGTCAAGCTGCTTTATACTGGGGAGAAGAAAAACAACAGAGAACACAGATGTATTTCTTTGTGCATTTCTGTCAGCTCACTTCTACTTGTGATTATTTTATTCCTGCTCTGCAGTTGACCCATGTTTGCCTTTCAGGGCTATATTGCAACTTCCCCTTTTGCTCCAGCAAAGACCTGCTCACACGAGTAGTTTTATTGATTTCTAGTACACCTGAGCACTCCCAAGCTTTTGTCTTGTACAGTTCATTCTCAGATTCCTTTCAGTTCCCATTTTGAAACTGGGCTGTGACTGCTGTAGACAACGTTCATCTGTGCTTTGTCTGTTTGTCCACTGTCTGTCTGTCTGTCTATTCTGTATCTTCAGGCTGCAAGTCAACCTGCATGAATCTTGGTTCTTTTTTGATACCATTAACTGTAGCACTGCTTCAGCAGCACATAACAAAGGTAATTCAGGAGTGGTAAACAGCACATACTTTAATAAGTGTTTGATGATTCATGCCTGCTTTCAGTGTGAACACCTTCCCATCTTTAATAGACTGGTCCAAGTTTCCACTTGCAAACACCTTTGTAAAGAGCTTCTACCTGAGCTTGGATTTCTCCTGCAAGTCAGTCATTTTGCATTGCCTGCTCCTCTGTCCCGAGCCACCGCACCGGCACCCTCTCACTGAAGTTTCCTCAGCACCCCTTGGCTGTTTCAGAGCATGACCCTGAGAACTGCTGGAGGTGTCCTGGCAGCATCACCACGTAACTACACAAAACTCAGATTGTGTCAAAATTTCAGGCTTGGTTTTCTTTTTTCTCCTCCTGAATTTCTCAGGTGCATCTCTCAGTGGATTGACATTTGTAAATGTGCAAATCATGATAAACACACAAGTATTATGTAGACACTGACAATGTTTCTGAGTGTGACAGGTTCTATCTATGAAATTCAGCAGCTACAATCTCCTCCTGTTCTTTTTTTTTTTCTTTTTATTTTAAGGTTTAATTCCCTGGATTGCTCTTGCAGACAGACAATTATAGTTGGCAGTCTGATGTGTTGCTTTTTGATGGATGGCAAACGTAATGGCCCAACAGTACCAGTTCTCAGGAAACCCAGTCAGGACAGCACTCCAACTGCTGCTCTGGCCCATAAAATGTTGTTTTCAACCACCTGCCTTTACCTGGTAGCACATCCAGAACATACAGGCTTCCTGCTCTCCATTGCAAGGCATCTTCTGTTCTAACCAAGTCAGGAGAGGTTTTTCCAGTTTTAGGCATTTGATAGAAAATTTCAGCTTGAAACAGGGTCTGGACAAATATGCAGCTTGCATGAAGTCTGAACAGCTCCCAGCTGTTCCCCACATGTTTATTATCCTCCTATTTCTTCTTATCAACGTGGCAGCTATTCTGTAAGGCAGATGCCTGACTGAATCACTTTATTTCTGGGATTAACATGCTTTGAAGAAATTCTTATCCTCTAAAGCACCTTGTCCCTGTGTAACAGCAGCACTAGTGACATGCCTGACTGTACCCTATGTCCCAAATGCTCTGTTTGGCTTATGTCTCCACTGCAAGCAGAATAACTGCTTAAACAGAGGTCACTACACACACACACACTTCCCAAAATTTCCGACTCCCTAGGTGTTCTGCTGGCTGTCTGCACCACTACCAGCAATCACAAGCAATGTTTCACATCACCCAGCATTCAGCCTCCAGCCAAGGCCAGTAGCTTGGAAAATAAAACCACACCAAATACAGAATGCAGACAGGGCTAACTGAGAATTATGTTTTCCATTAAAGCCCTCAGACACAATGCATTAGTACACTCATCCACCACAGGGCAGTTTTGAGGCCTGCCAAAGGAAACAGGGGAATCATGTTTCCTACCTGCTAATGCACTTGTCCTAAACAGCCTCCTCTGATTCTGCTTTTTTGGAATCATGTAATTATGGAGTAGCAGCATGTTCACTTTTCATAAATACACTACCTCACATTATAAACTATCTTCAATTTTTTGGTAAGCTTTGAGAGTTTCCTATCCATGCAAGAGATCCTGCAGCATATCATACCCAACATGAAGAAATCTAAAACATGTCCTAGTCCGTACCATTACTATTATTTAGTTTCACAATTCACATTTTCTAGGCTACATGATACATCAGCATAAAGTGTTCTGCATGTATCCAGCACTAAATGTCAAAATTACAGACAAAGCATTATGCCAGAACATTTTTGCCTCCAACCATTAACACAGACACTGAGCTATAGCTCAAAATCCCAACAGACAGAGAAATAAGGTCAGAGTTAATTAATTATTGTACAGTGTGTTCTACTTAACTGAGACAAGCTATCCAGTAATCAATGGAAATAGCCTAGTGAGATAGTCATCCACAAACATGCGCTAACACAACCTGGCAACAGAGTGGAAGTGTTGAAACTTGTGACCAGCGGACAAAACAGACCACATAAAACCAGCTATAAATGGTAAATCCTGCAGCTGACCAGCATTTCCAGGATAGCTTCTATTACTTTAGTATTTTTAGATGCTAGGAAATCTGACACAAAAGATAGAACTTTGCTGTGCTACATATCAGAAAGTAAAAGTGCTGTATATACAAACATTTCAAGACTGCTCAAAGAAACTAGAAGTCTACTCCAAAAAAAATCTTACTCCACACATCCATCTTATTAAGCTTTAGGTATTTGAAATTCAAAAGATCTTTGCCTGAAAGTATGCCAAGTTTAGAAGCTGAACAAAATAAACTGTAGAAAGACAGTGTACGCTGCACCACTCAAAGAGCATCCTGCAAACTCCTCTCTGGCAGCTGCATTCATGCTGACAAAAGAGAGCTGCTCTCAGCTACAAGCTCACTAGGAGAGGAACATAACATCTCACTGTTTAACGCAAGAAAAAACCCCCTAGCTTTCAGACTCCAGAGCACATGGAACAAACTGAAATCCCATTACACACACGGGCTCCACTGAGCCAGCCAGAGCCTGCATTCACCAAAAGCAGTCTAATTCTGCCCTCTCCAACATATGGTTTCCTCAATAGCCTCAGCAAGCAAGACACTCGTGCTCCAAGTGAGGCAGAGCAGAGATCACATGCAGTTAAACTGCCTTCATCTAGAGAAGCTTTTTGCTATGAAGGGAAAATAGGCTTTCTCTTCTTTTTCTTTCATTCCTCTCAGGTTTTGATCTTTTCATACACTACAGATCCAGTCTCTGGGTGAGTCTACAGTCACTCATTTGTTTTGCACAGTCTTACAAAACAGCTTTCTGGCTCTTCTATCCTGGAGGTCCATGAGCTACCTTTGACCATCACCACCACCAAGATTTTTTCACCTGTTCTGCCAGTACACAACATTTACACACACAAAAAATTATCTGCAGGGTGTATTTGTGCTGCACAAGGCACAAGAGCATTACAGATGAGAAGCTAACTATGAAGGAAGCCACTGTGTGTCCTTAACTTGGGAGCCAAGGTTGTGTGACTAGCTTTCTCCCCAGAGCTGCATCGCATGCTACTGTCTCTAAAGTTAAATAAAGCATTTCAGTGTGTACTGTTATCTCCTCCAGTTAGGATAGTGGAAAGAGAGGATTTCTCCTCTGGCTCACTAAGAAATAAAGAGCCACCCTGCTCCTTGCACTTGGCATCTTCACCTTGCCCCATAGGGTAAGTTTGGCATACATTAACAGCCACATAACTATTAAAAACTGAGAGTCTCTATCACAGCAAGCAAAAATACTTTATTTACCAGAGCATAAGTATACCTGCAAAGACAAGTCCAACAAAAGCATAGTCACTAATACTACAGGAACTGCTTTTATAATTATCCCCTCTTGTTTCTTAGGAAAATCACATCGTCTTTCATGCTGCTGTATTCTCTTACCATATGGACAAGTTAAAACTGTGATGAGCGTGTCACAGAGACAAAATATCTGGCTTTTATCCCTAATTCTTTTTGCAGTCACCCATAGGAAATAAGTTACATGGATGCAAAATTTAACCTGGTGCAAACCAAAACACCCTCTTCTCCCAGAACTAGACTGGAACCGAATGCGGTGAGCACACATCTCGAGCATCAGCTCCTGCCCCAGACCTCTGCTGTCAACCAACTCTCTGACCAGCTGACCTACAAAACCCCCCTCACCACCCTGAACCTTAAGGTCTCTTCTGTGTCCTGCAACTGCAATTCCGTTAGACTCCAGGGTCATTAAAGCCTCCTCTTGTAGCAGCTAGTTAGAGGATGTTAGCAGCTCCCAGGGGATGTAAAACACCTTGCTTATAGTTAAAATCCCTACCAGACCAGTTGCATTTGTACATCTATCCTAGTATTTTAAGAGAAAAACAGGAATTGGATGCCTGAGTCTCTCTTGCTGTAGGAAAGTACAAATGAACAAAAGAATGGCACTCATTAGTCCCCAGCAATTGCATGGACCTCATCACCATTGCCCTTCCTCCTCACTTAATCATCCACACCCAGCAACTTTCCATCACCTCTGCAGACCCCAGCCACTTCCCTCTGCTTCTGCCACCAATTCTGGTTTGCACCAGCACCCCAACTCCAGCCAGACCAGCATGGAAACCCCAGGTAAAGAAGCCCAGACCAGTTAATAAGCTCAGGTTTCACTCCACAACTCACTAATTGCTAATGAAAGGATTACCTTATATTTGGTTTTTAAGCACTAAAAAAATACTAGGAGACATTGGACATCTATCTACCTAGATGATTAAATATTTTTTCACTGCAGGTTATTTGCTACTAATTTTTCTGATTTCCCCCCTTTTCCCTATATTGAGCATTTTGTTTTAAAATAATTGATGTAATTATAAAATTTTAAAATTTGTCTACTGTAGTTGGTGTTTGGTGCCTGGTTTTGTATGCCACAAGGAAGATCAAAGCTTCTCTTGAAAGATAACGTCAATAACCTTGGCTGCTGCCAGTTTGCTTAAAAACACTACCAACTGAGCTAAATAACATGCTCTCTTTACATTTCCAGTTAAATTCAAAGCTAGTATTTCACAGAATACCATCACAGCCTGCATGGGCAGGAGGAGCAGGATCCGCCCCCCCACCCCACCCCGCGTTGGTATCACTTGCTGCAGCCAGGTCTGTCTCGCAGCTGATAACTGCCACCTGCTGGAATAAATCCAGATAAAACTCTCGTTCTCGAAAAAGCACTAGTTGATTTTTTTCAGCCACAAGAACTTGAGAGAGATATTGCCATGATAAGCCCTCAACAGAAGCCAGCTTATTGCTGCATCGTAGAGAACAGAAGCCTTGCACTAGCTACAGAGGCGTACTCAGCCAGTGCAGCTCTTCAACTCCTCAGTCATCGGGGCAAGTGAATAAACAGACAAGAACTGGCTCATGAATTCCAGATATGCTGGAGATCACAGCGTGTACCTGCCAACCTTCAACTCTCCCCTTCAACAAGTGAAGTGGAAAGGAAGAAATAAAATAATTAATTGGGAGCGATTTTAAGGTAGCATCATACCTGTACAGAAGTGAAATGGATCACAGCAATCTGGATAACCTCAGCTATTTACAGAGGGCATACCAACTTGTACTTCGTTTAGTAACAAAAGGACAATAGAAGCTGGTAACTTTGCTCATACCTCTGTGCCTCTCTCACTTACTAATCCAAGAGAAGTTCCTTACAGCTTGCTCTTAGGGCATGGTTCACAGTGCTCCACCGCCTCCTCACTACCTCTCTTTCATAGACATGTAAATCTTCATAAAACTGCCAGTGAAAACAAACACTACTCACAGCAAAAAAAAAAAACCAAACAAACAACCATGAAAGGCACCCTTGTGCCCTTCCTCTTTCAAATACAGAACTGCATTACTACATTTAATCTACATTTAGCTATGTGTACTACCCTCAAACTGGGAGGGCAAAGAAAACGGACGGGCTTTTGGAGATGTTTAGAGCAACAGGACACTCACCTGGCAGGGAAGAGAAAGGGAGAGAGTCTTCAGTTCCTCTTCCTGCTCTAACACCTATTTATGCAGTTTCCATTAAAGTGTCACTAGATGAAAGAGAAAGTCTTTCTAAACCCAAAGTGGCTATCTTCAGCATTAAACTCCACCACACCACCAACCTTGCAATTCCCTTTGGCACACAAAAGTAACTTTGACCTCTTACCACTGCTTTAGCACAGCAGTTGGTGTATTTTTCTGCTAGTTGAGAGATGGGAGTTTCAGCCTCTTCAGGAAATTACTTAGTGTCTCAGGTGGCAGCTGTGTTAGCAACCAGTACAGCCCACCAGGAGCAGATCTCTGATGAACAACAGAGTTACCCCTCATCCACACTCACTCATTTTGAGATGTATTTTTGACTAGCTCTAAAGTGATTGCCTGTTAGTGGTTGGAGCACACTGGTGTCCCACTGGACTACATCTGTTTTAGATCCATCTGAAGGAAATCCAGTTCATATGTTACAAGACTCTTCCACAGTGCAAATCACAGGGACTGTTGATGACTGGAAGATGCTTGTTCTTTTTTGTTAACCTTAGAAACCACTAGGGAGAACATCTTGACTGTAAAATGTAAACAAGCAAACAAAAAAACCCCATGGTGTTGAAAGTGGTTTCCCACCCCCCAAAAACCACCATACCTGAGTCTGGAGTCTTTAAAGGTGTCTAAGTAGGAAGGATAGTTCCAAGTAACATTACTCCCCTTACATCGCAGTTCTATGCTTTGTCCTGCAGACAGGCTTAAAGTGGCAGCGAGTTTCTGGAAACGACCTTTATCCATCACCTGTGTCAGTATGGACTGGGACTTCAAAGAGGAGTCAGCAGATTCTCTCTCCTTCATTTTGGGAGTTTTGGGTTTTACTTTTTTGTTAACAAGCTTGAGTTTGTTTTCCCCCAGTTCTTTTGGACGCTTACTCTTCCCAGGCTGTCCCGTAACTAGTAAAATAAAGAAAAGAAGGCAATATTACTAATTAGAAAAAGGTTATACAGTCTTTTTTGGGGAAAAAAAAAAATCTTTATCACAGAGAATAACTAAAGTTGTGTTCTTCCTATTCATAAAAATGAGTAAGGGTTAATTTCCATAAGATTTTTAAGTCTCCGGCATGACCCATTTTCCTGGAGAAAAAAGGGAAAAAAAATAGAGCTTTCAAGATGTGGAAAATCTGTACTTATAGTTCACATAAACAGACAAATATGTATGGTATGAGAACTTTAGAAATGAGAAGGGAAAGAAATACTTCTGTCATTTCTACCTCATGTCATTGCCATTTAGTACACAATGCCACACAAGTTCTCCCTCTTCATGAGGATGTCACACCCCCATCAGTTCTGCATAACCTTTTCACACACTGGCAAATGTGGAACTTCACGACAGTTTATAAAATACTGATAGTGATGCAGTTTTCTCCTTTTACAGTAACTACTGTGAAGATACAAACAGCACTTCCACCTCCTGAAAGCAGCTTTTAATTCATCCAGTCCAGATGAAAACAGAACCTTTAGAGGCAAACAGTAAGGTATTTCATTACCTGCAAGAGGCAACAAGGATGCCCCCCTGCCTTTGAAAACAAAGCAAAGGAAATGGAAATGTGAGGTATCTCAGATTTTAGAAAATAAAGATATTCCCACTTTGAATGACAGCAAGAAGCACAGATCTTGAGAGATGAGCCTAGAGCTGCTGTCCCCAGACACCAAAGACTGTCTAACTGTAGCTCACATTGAACACAGCTTTCCCACATGAAAACGCTTGGGTATTTTATTGTACAAATCAATCAAAAAGCTCCCTCTGGAATGAAAAATATCCCTACTGCATACAGAGTTAGCAATGAATTACAACTGGTGTTGGCTGCAATGTGAACAGTAGTACTTCCAGGCTCCTACCACTGACGGATTCCGGGATGTTCCTCAGACCCCAGCTGGACACCCTGCACTGCTTCAGCCTTCCAATTCTTAAAGTCCAGGCTGATTTACACCATGTTTCTTTTAGATGGCCTTCTGACAAACTCAAAACCCAAGAAATTCAATCTGAACTTAAGAAAATGCTTTTACTGTGAGGCTGGTCAAGCACTAGCACAGGTTGCCTGGAGAGGCTGTGGAGTATCCATCCACGGAGACAGTCAAAATCCAACTCGATATGGTCCTATGCAATCTGCTTTAGGTGGCCCTGCTTGAGCATGGGGTTGGACTGGATGATCCCAAGAGGTCTCTTCCAACCTCAGCTGTTCTTTGACTCCGTGATCTCAGCACACAGGACAAGGTTGCCTGTGTAGGAGCATTTGCCTTCTGGTCTCGCACCAACTGGAAAACAAACTGGAAGACAGTAATGCTGTAATTGTCATAGTGTGCCAGAGGCATTTTGAGCTCTTTTGTTGGACTCTAATAATTTGAGAGGCACACATCCAGTTTTCAAGGTAAATCCCTCTCCTGCCACACAGACAAACATTTTTCCCTGTTGTACATCACGAGCATAGGTGAAATTGATTGCAAAGATGCCTTGCCACCTTAAAATGAGCTACACACTGAAGAGAATAAAATAGAATGTCTTCCAAATATCATGACATTTTATGATACAGAGAAATATTTTATAGGATGTGTGAGAATAAAACAAACATTTGTGATTAGTCCCATTTTTCTTCACACCTGTGATGCCACTGACCATGCAAAAAACTCACAAACTTGGGGGAATTATAAGAGAATTTCTAAGTGATTGCTCAGAGCACATTATCTTAGCGAATGACACTGCACATATTAAAGGAAGAAATAGCTGGTGCAGGAGCACTTTTTCCTTGTACTGCATTAGATAAGCTACAGTGGGTCAGACCAAATGTTTGTCTAGCCAACATCTTTGCACTGACACCACCCAGTCAGATGTCAAGCAGGGGGATCAGGGTAACCATCTCTGCTCCTTTGACACTAGCCTCCTAGTTTCCAAGAACCTTTAGCTCATAAGATCTGTCAGCCACCATTCCATTGTCCTTGGTGGATTTTTCCTATTTCATCCAGTCAATTTTCAAAACGATACAAACTATATATAAATATTAGATTCTTCCTAGATTATGTGTTAAGAGAATCAGTATCGAGTGTTTCTCCAACAACTTTCTCTGCAGCACTCCAACCCTTGCAAATTTTAAGGCCATCTCCCCCTGACCTACCCCAGCACACCAGTAGAAAAGGATTTATGGCTGGTTTTACTCCTTTTGCAAGCTGTTTCTCAAACTCTTTTTGTCTGGCTTATTCTGGTTTTCATATTTAACCCATATGTGAGTTAATGAGCCTCCTCATCTTACGCAATTTCCTCTTCTGAAATTAAATGCATCAGTTGTTTCTTTGGCTTTTATTATTCTTGCAAGAATATTAAAGCTACAGTCTGGCTGTTCTAAAGCAACATCTGAATCCAATTACCTGAGTACTGCTCCAGATCTAGTCAAGAATTGCTGTTTTTCTCAGGGGTTCTCCAAGTAGCAGCTATAAGAAGTCATCATTTGTGGCATCTAAACACTTGCAGCACTTGGTAACACACCCTGTGTATGATCCACCCTATGTGAGGGTAAGTAATTCTTCCATTTGCTTTTCTCTCCAGCCTCTGCTGTGCCTCTTACTTTCCTTAACAGAGCAGTCATTCCCTCCATCACATTGCATGGTCAATAGCCAGGTTGGTTGTTCTCCACAGGGCTGGTATTTCAGTCCAGATTACTTTTACCAACAAACCCACCAGCAATCAGATTTGAGACTAATGTCTTCTTCAACACATACTGGCATCCTCCCTTGGGTTGAGCTATTCTGTATTTCCTGTGTAATGTGTGCCCTAGCATTAGGTTCCACTGGCAGGCCTGATAAGGCTTCTGGATGAGCATTTACAGTTCAAACCAGCTGTTCCAGTTCCCCTTAGAACTTTCTAGATTTGCCTTGAGAAGCATTCAAGCTGCGATGATTTCTACACTCATTTCTTTTTTCATTTTCCCCCAAACCTTCCGGAAATAGGACTATTTATTCAAACTACTCTTTGCCATTTCCACTACGTTCTGCCAAACTCAATCCTGACACTTGCTCAAAGACACGTGGATATTGCAACCTCACATCAAGAAAAGCATCATCCCAAGCTGTGTGCTCTTCCACTCTTTCCTTTAAGAAAGTGTTAAAGACTCCCTATGAAAGCTTTTAATTTTTAAGTGCCAGAAGCCTGGTTTTGATTTTCCCTAGACAAAATTTTTCCTCTCCACACAAGCTCCCTCTGTTCCACATTTCTGTAGTTGCCAGTGAGTCTCAACACCTCCCTCCTATACCAGGCTCCAGCTGCACAGTGAGGCTCTTGTCTGCCTGACCTTGTATTTCCCTGCAGGTGACTGCAGGGGCATTCCAGGAAACACCATCAGAGGAGCTTTTAGCAACCTACACAGATAACCTAGTTTTGCCTCTTTACTGCACCTCACAGAGAGGTGAGTTTCCAAGCAAGCTGTGACCGTGGTCCTCACCAACACTCACGTAAGTCTGCCCAGGTAGCCACTAACACCCCCACTTCTGCACCTCACAGTCCCGCCTGATGTCAGAATTGAATCCAGTAGCCATTTGCCCAATAACTAAATTAACTGGTACAGTAGCCTGGCACCCAAGACAAAGAGGATTAACAATCAAACCCCTCCAAGAACAGAATCCACAGATTCCACTTCCTTAGCCCAAACTGCAAGGCTTTCCTAGAGAAGGGAACAAACTCAGGTAGCCCATTTACGCAAATACATGAATATGCCCTGTTTGGGATACTTTTACCATCTCACCAGATTCATCTGCAAAGCCCTCACTGTTTTAATCCAACAACAGCATTTGTTGTTAAAGGGCAATAAAGTTAAAGACTTAGTAGAAAAATATCGAGAAGAATCCTTTCTATATCTGATCAACTCCTACCATCAGTTCTAGGATGCACTGTACTCCCTTCCTCTGAAGAGTACATTCAGGGTCCCTACTATCTCCTCATGCTGAAGCAGGAGACTCTACATTGATACATCACAGATATACACCATGCAACACTTCTGCTCCTGATATACAGTACTTGTCTCATCCTGTCCTTTAACAATTGTCTGCCCCTTGTTCTCCAGGGTGTTAGTCACATAATGCTAAAAAGCATCCAGTTTTCACTTGAGACATCATTTATATCCACATGCATATCTTGGCAGAATGAACTCTGGTTAACGCTGATGAACTCTTCCTCGAAAAAGAAATAAAAATAAATCAAGTGTGAGGTTACCATAAAGAATAATTCTCAACCAGCGGGATTAAGATGAAAGAGAGCCTTGGTGATCACAACTAACAGAACAAAACAGGTTGGACACACATCTGTTTGTGGTATTTCAAATTAAGTGAATCAACAAACACTCATACAGACAATACAGGTTGACCCATCAGCACTCATATGGACAATTTGGAGGGGCATATTTCACTGTTTAAGCTGAAACAAGCTAAATTCAGAAAGCCATTTTGAAATCACAATGCCTAATTAACCAGGTTACCTTCTCCCATAGATTCATAGAATGGTTAGGGCTGGAAGGGATCTTAAAGAACATCAAGTTCCAACCCCCCTGCCATGGGCTGGGGCACCTCTCATTAGACCAGGCTGCTCAAGGCCCCATCCAACCTGGTTTTGAACATTGCCAGGGTGGAGGCATCCACCAATTCCCTGGGCAACCTGTTCCAGTTGTTCCTCACCACCCTCATAGCAAAGATTTTCCTCCTAACATTCCTAAATCTAAATCTATGCCCTTCCAATTAAAAACCATTCCCCCTTGTCCTATCACTCCATGCCCTTCTAAAAAGTCCCTCTGCAGCTTTCCTGTAGGCTCCTTCAGGTCCTGGAAGGCCACTATTAGGTCTCCCCGCAGCCTTCTCTTCTCCTAAGCTTCTGGATGCGATAGGGTGGAGCACACAGTCAAACCTCTGTATAAACTCGACAAAGAAAAGCATTGGCTTATGAAATCTTTTGCCTATGTTACAACTATTTCTTATCCTGAGTTCTTGATGCCTATTTCTCAAATCAAAACCACTTTTCTTGATGTGGTAGTGCACCCCCACAGACCATGTCTTTCAGAAGAACCTTCTCCCACACCTCACTGGTTCAGGGTGCAACTCCTTTGCACACAGTTGCAGGAAAAACCAGGCTAGAAAGCACTTCTGGAAGTCTCCATTCAGTTGCCCAGAGCCATGCCCAGTTGAGCTCTGACTATTCCAAAGGCCTGAAACTCTACAGCCTCCCCCAACAACATCTTTCAGTGTTTAACAACTCTCAGGGCGAAGGATTATTTGGTTTATTTTAATGTTCTTAAAAGAAATTTTCCTTACAACTACACAGGCCTCTTGTGGTAACTGCCTCTGCCTTTCACCCACGCACCTGCGCCAGGCTCCCATTTCCCTACAAACCCCTCCATGGGCTTCACAGGCCTTGTTCCTCAAGCCCTTCTGTTGCGGAAAATAAAGGAATTTTGTGTTTGTTTGTTTCTTCTGAGTAAGCTTTACTACGTTCATTCACATTTTGCAAGAAGGAAACTGCCTCTCTTCTGCCTGGCCTGCTGAAGCAATGGACCGGTTAAAAACGCTACCTCCCAGTCAGAAACTTGCCTCTTCCCCCACCGAGACTTCACCACAATCTGAAACCGAGATACAAGCAAACTTCGGTCCTCTCTGCAGAGGAACAACCACGCACAGAAGAGTTTTACACGCCGACCCTAAAGAGCAACACCGTCGGGATGGGGGGGAGGGGACACACGACGGGGGGGACGGGACGGGACACGGACTGTTAGTGTTGCCTCTTTCCAAAACCCCAGGGTGGGATGGAACCGTGTTTTCAGTCTCCGTCGGAAAGCCCCTGCAGCTTGCTGGCCGAAGCCCAAGAGAGACACCCGCCTTCCCCCCGCCGATGCCCAGCGGGCAGGAGCCCCGCCGCCGCCCCGAGATGGCTCCTGGCCCTGCCCTGGGGGCTGTTATGGCGGGGGACAGAGGAGGGGCGGCGGCGGGCTGCCGTCAGCAGCTTCGCGGGGCAGGGGCAGCCGCACTGAGCGCGGGGAAGGCGGCCCGGCAGCCAGGGAAGCCGGAGCCGGTTCGCGAAGTGGGGAACCGGGCGGCCCGCGGGAGCTGAGGGCGGTGGGGGTCGCGGCTCACCGTGCGGCAGCGTTTCCTGCAGCAGCAGCAGGCTGAGGAGCACCCAGAGCCGCATGGCGGGAGCGGCCGGTCCGCCGGGCTGAAGCGGGGCGGGCGCGGAGACGGCGGTGGGGGGCGGCCCCGCGGCGCCTCGGCGAGCCGGGGCGTGGGGAGGAGCCGGCCGGCGCTAGCGCTCCTTGCCCGGGGCTGCCCTCAGGGGCACGGCGAGTCGAGGCTGTGCTGCCTCAAGGGAAGGAACGGCCCCCGCGACACCGCCCAGGCGGCTCCGACCAGCCGGGCGTCCGCCGCAGGTCCCACCTGCCAGCCAGGGCACCTGTTCGACGCTTACATCGCTTACGCGCGGAAGACTTGGGTAGCTTGTGCCCAGCCCGAACGCCGTCCTGCGCGGCTCTGGGCTGCAGATCCTCCGCGGCTCCGCACCGGGTGGCTGAGGACGGCACCGGACTCCTTGTCCTCCTGGCCATGGCTGCCCCGAGCAGCGCGGAGTCAGCACACGCAGGGCTCAGGCCAGGTGCAGAGCTGCAGCCCGAGCAATCTGTATCTCAGGGACACCTGTGGAAGTCTTGCTTGAAGTAGCTCATTAGTGATGGCTGTCCTTTGCTGTACGTGGGTTTGCAGGGGTGCAAACTGCTGGCTGCCTTTGGGCCTGTAGCCGAGACTGCAGAGGGGAGCAGGGAGCAGAGCCGTGTGAGCACAGTGAACGTTACACAGCACAGGTGATGGATGGATGGATGGGCATCTGGCACAGATCAGCATTGCCCAAAGACAGCAGAAGTATATTGTAAAGCAAAACTTCTGCACTCATTCCAGTCAGCCCCTGCAAAGAGCAGCCCACATGCCTGCTCAGGAAAAGCTATTAAGAGTGGAAAAATAAAGGAAGTGCCTATGTGTTGTTGTTTTGTGGTCCATGACAATGGTCTTCGTGTACGATTGATGCCTGCGTGAGGCTCCTGGAGAAGGTGTGGGTATCTCTTCTCTGCTAAAAGATCAACATGGTAAATTTGATGTTTGCTGCGCATATGTTTATGCCCACACTGAGCTGTCAAAAGCTGTCCCTTGAAATGTAAGAATGTGAGGATTTCCTGGGAGGAGAAGATAAGGGAAAATATGACAGGAGGACCACAGAGGTAGGCAAGGAAAAAATACTGAGCTAGGAGGAGGAAAATAGTGGCTGTCAGAGGTCACAGACAAGAGCTTGTAGTAGACAAGATCACAGTTCAATGTGAATTAAGTAAAATAAATAAAATTTAAAAAAAAAGGGGGGGGGGGGAATGGTGCCCCTGACCACAGCTCTGGGGATATAGCAGATATGAGAGTAGAGCATTTATGGATCTTAAAAAATACATGCATGTGGAGTTCTGAGACCTGTTTGGAGTTGAGAGAGCTGCTTGCCTGGGCCTGCTCAGATACCCCAGGATGAAGTACTGGGTTAGCAGTAAAGCAGCTGTCAGGGCCCAATCACTGAGTGAGATGATGAAATTTCATGGCCTCTCTGTCATTCTATCGCCCTATTACAGGTCAGGCTTGATGGGGCTCTAAGCAACTTGATGTAGTGAAGATGTCCCTGTAGGGAGGGTTGGACTAGATGGCCTCTAATGGTCCTTTCCAACCTAACACATTCTATGATTCTATGATGTCTTTAAAAAGAGAGTCAGATGGGAGCTTGCCCTGGGAGCGTGGTTCTTGATGTCAAGTCTATTGTTACCCATTCCCCGGTTTTGATGGGATGTTTTATTTTTCCAAAAAGGGAAAAAAAGAGACAGCAGTGAGTTTATCCATCCAACTCTGAGGTTTGCAAGCTGCCAGGACAAGGCTTGGTGTTTCAGAAAACTGAGCACCATGAACACTGCAGCCTACTCACGCGCTCTGGAAATCAAACCTAACATCATCTCTGGCTTGGCAATGAGACAAAATGTCCAAATCAAAGGGTGTTACTCTCTACTTCAGCGACTTCTTGAGTGCTTGGAAGCACTCAAGAAGTATGAAACAAATGCTGCTACTATCCCTATGTCCAGACCACTGGAAAAGTAAAAGATTTAAACATAAAACATAGCTGGGTTCCCCCCCCCCCCCCACCCCATAAAACCCATACGAGCTATCATGTTATTTATTTTCATACAATCTATTATACTTTATGAGTTATGATTTGTACAAGGCCATGACATTAGATATCTGACACTAATGGCTATTAAGTCACTATATTGTTTTAGTGTTTACTAAAATGATGGTGGTTAAAGTTGGAGCTGTTGTATGAAGTACATACAAGTGACATTCAGCTTTATTTAAAAAATACAGAACAAATGCACAGTTGTTATCCCGTGAAGCACATTTTACAGTAAATGAAGAGCAATGTAATTTCCATCAGAATTTGAAATGAAGGTAACTAAAAATATCACCAATTACAAGTCTGTTGTAAAAGTGAAAAAACAAGCACCATATTCTTAAATATAAGCATTTTTACATTCATAAAAATTCAAGACTTTTCATTTTGGTAGAGCAGAGAAATACAAATTTGTCTTTTAAGTCATTTCATAATTATTCTATCTACATTTTAAATGCTCAGCAGCATATAATACAGGAATAATCACTACGATGTACATATAAAAAAAAAAAGTTAAAATGGATATGAACACTACTGGTTTATAAAATGATGCACACATAACTATTTTTAAAGATCTGTAACACCTATTTCATGCTTTACTTTCTGGTAACACAAAAGAAAAAAGCCCTCCTAAACATTCAACTCCTTTTATCCTTTGTCCTGACTCCAACTAAACTTGGTGAAGCTGGAGTTTACCTGGCATAAGGCTCAATGAAGACATACAAAGATAACAGAATTTGTCCAACTGACAGTAAAAATAATGAGATCTATACGTATTTCTGTGTAAAAAATGTGTCTCAGCACAAAAAACCTTCCACTTGGCTAATGTTAAGGAGTTTGACTTCTAAAATCGAATGGAAAACAGATGAGGAGATGGTAAAGGCATTATATTTAGTTTTGGAAAAGTCCAACTATTACAAAAGTCAGAGGTCCTCAACACATATACCAGAAAGAAATAACAAAGGTGTGGGAAATTAAGAACAACTACAAACATCCTACACTATGTGAAATACCACCTGCTCTTTCTGTGAAGTATCTATTTGCCTACAACACTAGCTCATGCTTTCCATGAGCATAAATGTAATTTGTACACACTTCCTGGCAAGTCCAGGAAGAATTAGGGCCCAAAAGTTTTAAAAGGTGCTTTTATTTCTTTTTTAAATGTAATCAAGTAACACATGCTGGCTATCATGTGAACTAAATTCCTACTGTACAAAATGCATGTCAATGTCAAAGGCATCCCACCTGATTAAAATGATTGCACAGTCCCACACAGATTTCCTGCACTGTCACGGATTCCACCCAGGTGGTTTAGCTTTCAGTATCTCAGGATGCTTATGGTACATCCAATATTTGCACTTACTAAAGCCTCCATAAAAGCAGGATGCCTTTTATTTCTTAAATATAAGTATACATCTTTGCATAATTTTTAGGGAAAAAGTGGGTAGACTTGAACATTTATCATCTAATAAAATACAGGACATATACTTAAGCTTTACCAAGCTTTGCCTCTAAATTCATTATATCATTGAAATTTCTGGATGGCATAGTTAAATTCCTAAGTAAATACATAAGTAACCCTAGTAATGACACTGATTACTGATACAGCAGGTAATATACACAGCTTTAACACGTGGTGACATAAACATAATACGAGAGATTTCAGGAATCTATCTGGCATCTGTTGTGCAGAAAAAAAAAGGTACTATTAACAACAGAATAGTTTTACCCAGGATAACAGACAATGAACTCTAAGATACCTCATAAAATTGGCTATGGCAGAAATAGGACTGGAATAGCACAAGAATATAGTTCACGTCAATTACACTGACATTTTATCTCTTAGTGCTCAGAACAAAACAAGATTTAATTGTGCTCCCGTAGATCTGCTTTAGCTTACTTTAAGTCCAACTAGGTAAGAATAATTCCTCTATGTAAAGGCACATCCAGAATGTACCAAGGCAAATACATTTGGATCATTTTTTCTGCAAAGGAAGGGAAAAAAAAAAGCTATCTCCAATAACAGATATCTTGTATTAACACATACTATTATTACTTGCACGGAACAATTTACAGTATCAACAACTATGTTAAAAAATAACGACTATTTAATTCCACTTTCAGCTGCTCTCTCAGCAAACGCAGACATACAGCAAACCAAGAACAAAATCAGGATTTGTTTCATACCTGGCTCCCGTGTAAGGACTGGCATGACTGCCCTTCACGTGGCCTGCTCCTGCACAGTCCCAGTAAAGCATCTGGAATTTCAAGACTGCATGTATAAATGCATACTAAAATCAGCATAAATATCTTACTTCTGCCTTGTCGTGTTCTTATTCAGCAACTGACTAATAATGACTTTAACTATACACACATATAAATAAGCTCTGTGCAGCTGAAGAAGCTGCGAATACCCATTGACTCTCCTTTAGTTGCATTTTGTCCATCAGTTAAGTGGAAAGTTCCTTGTGTTGCAGCTGCTCCCATCTCCCTTAACAACATTTGCACGGGCACATTATTTTTATATAACTAATTTCTCTAACAAGGGGAGGGAGGGTGTGTAGAAGTATTCACACAAAAGAAAGGGGAAATCGTCAATACACAAACTGCTGACACATCCATTACATAAATAAGCTGGAAAGCTTATTTCCTCTAATTATCATAGAATCATAGAATGTTGGTTGGAAGGGACCTTAAAGATCATCAAGTTCCAATTATCTCTGGGATCTTTAGCTAGCACTTGCTGTAGCCAGAAGTTTGTTATATTGACAGTGTCCCTTCAAAGGAAAATTCCAGTGCAGTATAGATATTATTTTAATCAGTACATGAGAATCACTATGGGCTGTGAGACAGATGCAAACGTAGAGAGACAAGCCCACATACATTCTACATGAAGGCGTTGGGAGGGAATGGGATCGTGCACATTACAGAACAGCAGCAGTTTGCATCTTGGGAGCCTGGCTTACCTACTCTGCAGCACCAGCAACCACAGGAAAAAAATAAATCAGTCTCTGCTTCGCACACCCAGAGATGTGTAAAGCACTTTTGAGGAGCTGTGTTTCACCACAGGCTTGTAAAGAAGGCATGCAAAAGCTTTGCTGGAGCACTGTGGACTTGCTTACATAGGAATAGCATTTTTTGCAGCTGAGGTTTAAGAGTACTGGGCAAGACAGGTTAAGAACATCCTGTGAAAGTACAACCACTGAAGAAGCCATGCTTCAGAAAAAGCATCAGCTTCGCTATTTCACAGAACATATATTAATTTACTCCTTTTTTGTTGCTGTTACTTTAAAATAAAACCTTTGTTTAGACCTATCTGAGGATTCCTATGTTGGATTCCTTTCAAGTGCCTGGAAAGTCTTACATTTCTAATACTTCAAACAAGAACATTTGCATAAAAATGGACCCCAGTTGAGAAGTACAATTAAGTTCGAATAAAACAGCAGATCCAACTGACACAGAAATTTAATTCACTGAGTAGAGGTACTGTAGATTATCAATAGCTCCAGGAACTGCCCTGAGAATTCCTATCCATTCCTATTAACCAAATACTTCCTATGTCACCTACTTGTATTAGTCTGAGATTCGAGTCTTTCTTAAATGGCACCTTATAAATGATGATGAGTTTTGTAAGAAGTGTCTATAACTTATGATCAAATCTGAATGGATTGTTATTAAAAAGCAGTATCCCATTGCCACATCCCCGATAGCTTCTCCTCATCCCCTGTGACCCATCCGTGGTTAAGGACCACCAATCGCTAGAACAGTCCTTAGCACAGCAGCACCCGCGGTTAGAGGATGGGCACGCTGGAACCTCTGTCATGGGGTAGGTGTGTTAACGTTTTCAGGCTGCTACTCCCGAGTAGCCAGCAGAGGCCACTGGTGCAACTGCACACGTCTGGCTGCCAGCGCTGCGGGACTCTCCTCCCAGTTCAAGGGGAGAAGGAAGGATCAGGCTGAAAACCTCAGACCCTCCCCAGGGTGGAATATCAGCCCATTGCTGGGCTCTCTATCAAGAAGCTCTTCTGCCCTTTGACATTTAGGCACACGACTCTCTTACAACCATATAAATCGTTTTAAGACTAAAAAACCGTGATCTATTGCTGTAAAAAAGGACAGAGACAGACACAGCCCAGCTGGTTTCTTTTTGTTTGTGTGGTGTGAAATTCCAGCTATTACAAAAAGTAAGGTGCTTCTCACTGTCAACCGGCATAGCTCTCATGGGATCTAAAGTTTTTATACCTACAACAGAGATTAATACCAATATTAGTACTGGCAACAGACTGAAACTATCCCTGACAAAGTCTGAGACAGTTCTTACTTTGGAGAAGTTATTTTACAGCTACATTCTGGCAAAGTAACTTCATATTGTGGACTTCATGGGAGCTGAGCCTACTACTTGCTGAGAAGTGGTAAAATACCTGTATGCCTTTGACAGGTAACATGACTTTTATACTGAAAGAACAGTTTCCATTTTTGCTGGCTTTAAAATAATTGTTTACCCAGCACTGCTGCAACAATTGGGTTCTTGACATAGAATTAGCATTTGGACATCCTACCCACATGAATGGATTTGTGGCTGTAGGCTTGGCTTGCAAAAAACTGCTGTGCTAGCATATGTTTAAGGCTTAGTGAAGTACTAAAACACTATTTTGACAAAGATTTTTTTTCTAAAGCCTGGGCCTCTGGTTTTTTAAACCTCCCATTTTATCTGAAAAGAAGGCTGGGACTTTGCGCATTAAGTTTTCTGAGGGGAGGCAAAGTGTAACAGCTAACCTCAGAAATAGCAGCTCTGGCACATGCTAGAGGAGAAGAAAATATAGAGGGAGGAAATGTAATAGTAAGGAGGACAATTTAATGACTGCTGTATGTAAGTACCAAATTACACTGCCGGGGATAAAATACTGGTCCTCCTGAAATCAAAAGCACAATACTTGCAAAATCATATATGAATGTCAATTCTGTAGCCAACAGATTATATCCCCCAGGTGCTTTTACAGAAAACAGCATTGGGTGTGTTATTTAGTACACACAGCATCTCTGAAAGGAAAGGAATTCACTTAAGTAGAAATCTTAAATACTACTTAGAGGGAATAAAAACCTTTTAAGTATCTTCATTGTTTGAGTTATCCATGACTACAGATTAGTAAGGGTAAGCAATTATTTCTTTGTATATAAAATCTGATCCTCTCCTTTTTGCAATGTATTAGATCTGTACAATTACCATTGGTCTTGCAAATACTTTCCAGGCCTGTTTGCAGTTTATCTCCAGTGAGAGTTAGGTCTGTAGGAAAGAGAGCTATCAAAACACGTAACAGAGATAGTGAGAAGGTACTAAAGGTATTTGTGTTCATGATGCAGTGTCAAATATGCAGAACTTCTTGCAGGCAGTTCTAAAACTCTTCATATTTTGTGATTGCCAGTCATTTTGGATGACATTTCAAACAATGCATTGATTGCCAAAGGGTACGTCTCTTGTTTATTTTTTAATTTAAATATTAATCTCCATGCTCTCAGTTCTGAAATGATGAAGATGGATTAGCAGCTTGTCCAAAATACCAGCCAGGCCTTGTAGTAAACACTTTCAAGAGGCACAATGTTGGCAGAAAGCTTCTGAAATTTCAGTCCGCAAGTAAAATGTCAATTAAAGGTTTAAAAAGACTTGTATGTTTACATAGATTAACATTCACTTGTCCTCTCATGTGCAAGAAATTGATCATTTTCATTTGCATTTTCAGGTTCATCCACTTCTTCCACAGGGTTCTTTTCCTGCAACCCACTGTTTTCTGAACAAGAATCATCATCTCCATCGCTACGATGACCTTCAAGACTGTGCCTGATGCCATAAGTAAAGTAAATGAGGAAACCTTCCAGAAGGAAAAAGGAAAAGTTAATAGGGGTTTCAGGCAAGTAGTGCATCAAAAAGTAGTTAGTTACTGGTCTCTGCCTGAACATATTTTCCAAATAAAGTTGATTCTTCAGCTCTGAATCAGAGCTTATGCTTCAAGTCTTCCCTGTTCATATGGAAAGTGCAAGCACTAAATCACAGCGCATCATTTTTCTGTAAATGAATGCTCTAATAGATCACAGAAACTACTATCTCTAATTCATGTCTAGATGATAATTAATACAATTTTCCATATCCTAAAGGAAAGTGACTGATGTACTGGGAAGGAAGCTGTTACAAACAGGTCTCTGTACAATTTTAACAAACTTACTAGAAAAAAAAAATAATTTGTGGCATACTGGAATTAGTCCTATAAGTTTGATTCTATTACCTGAAAACTGTATTTACAATTATGACTTCATAATAAATACCTCTTCTGAGGCATGTTCTTGTTTGTATCAGAAATGTCAGCTGATTTATTAAAACAGACCTTTCTTCACATATTTAAGAGAAGAAAATGTTTTACTAACATAAGAGGTGACGGAAATGAGAAGAAATACCTACCAAGTGCCATCCAGAAGCTAAATCTGATCCAAGTCTCTGCACTTAATTGTACCATCAGGTAAATATTTACCAGGATACTAAATGATGGCAAAAATGGCAACAGTGGAACCTAAAAGGAATTATTTAATAGGTCTGTAGCATTAAATGTCATTTTGTGCATGTCCCACAGTTATACAACACAAACTAGAATTGAAATATCTGCCTACTAAAAAAATAGGAACATTTTCTTCTTAAAATATAGTGTCATTTTCATTCTCACTGGGTTAAATCACTGGTTTCTACATAACGTAAACTTTTAAATTAAATTATTTAAAAAGTACATTCTCTAAGGCTGTGAAGAAATACTTTTGTTTGTGCTGAATATATACTAATGAACTGCTGATCTACAGCTGAAAAAAATACTGTCTTTATATTCCTTCATTCTGAATTGCCCCACCTCAGTTCCACCAGATATCCTGACCTTCATCACTATACTTCTTTATTTCCATTAAATAACTGATCTTAGAACGTAAGTGAGAGCTGGAAATGAAAAGCAGGTAGATACAAACTGTACTGTGGTCCAAAACACTGCACACAAACCAGACAAGTGACTGCACGCTAATCAATTTCTGATTTATTTCCCAGTTTCTAAGCACTTAAACCTAGGCCTCAAATTACTTGGGTCTCAGCATTGTGCACCTTGGGGATATGTCTAAAGGAATATCTAGAAGTTTGGTGCTGTAAGACCCGCCAGTTGCAATAGCAGCTGTTCACACCAACATCAGTGGTACAGCCATAGGAATATGGCTGCAGATGTCACATGTTTCAGTCTGCGGGCAATGAAACCCTTTGTCTAGTCCTGAGATCTAGACTGGACTGCACATGCCAGTGACTCAGCTGTGAGCATCTGCTCCCCTTACCTTCATAAACCCTGCAACAGTGTGAGTGCCGTTATAAAGACTGCCTGAGAAAGGGCCATCTGCCTCTCTCTGCCCCTCTCCCACTTGTCAGAATCCACCCAAACCTTTCATTAGAGAATAACATAGAGAATGTTATTCACCATAAAGGCCACTTTCTGCTGGTTCTGAGGCTGCCTTTGGATGAGGAGAATGGTAACTATGAAGGACACCACCAACACAGCAAGAAGGCCAATACTCCAGGGCTCCAAGTTAGCAATGAAATGAATCCCGTAAGTAGTGAGGACACTCAAGGCACAAACCAAGAAAGCTGTGTGAAAAACAAAATGATGGAAATGAGAGAGAGATCAGTTAATCTGGTTGAAGGGGATGTGACTTTTAAGAAGAGGGATGGCATGTCTTCGGTATGAAATGTTACCATGAAAATGTGTTTAATTAAAGGAAAATAGACTTAGATCTGTCAAAGAAATATAAAAGCCTTCTGCAGAATGACGCATTAATGATGACTGAAGAAAAGCATGTTACCACTGGATGCTTAATTTTATCTCTAATAAACTTCCATTATTTATGTTCATACATTATATGAGTTTGGACAGCTGAATACTTACCTAAGAGACCTACTAAAAAGTTAACAGTAGTTGCAGTCTGCTCAGTAGGTAAACTGGATGGATTAATCAGGGCCTGAAGACTGAAGCTGGTCTCTTCTAGCATACGTATCTGGGACTCACTCACTGCAGCTTCCTTTTCAGATGCAGCCAAAGCTGCTTTTTCTGAAGAATATTTTGGTTGTTCGTAGGTTAAACTGGGTTGGTATCTATACATAAAACAAGCAGGATAATAAAAAAAATTAAGCCTACTTCAGGATCTGAAGCAGGATGACTCCAGGAATGCATTTAAAGGCTAAATTCTTTGCAGCACAGATTTAGAATTTCTCACTTTATAACTGCACTGCAACAGCATATACTTTTAGTCACTATCACATATAAGCAATCTACTGAAACTTACTTTTTTCTTGGGTTGTTTTGGGGGTTGTGTTTTTGGTGTTTTTTTAAGCTACATGTATACAGCAATGGGTCAGATAAATGACAAAATACAAAACGAAGGGGATCTGGAGGCCAGGGCAGGGAAAGGGTAGCGGAGCTTCTTCCTGTCTTCCCGAGAGCCGAGAGGCCTACTAACTAGGCCTAGCTACCTAGCATAAACTGAAAATTTACATCTAGCATAACTAGCATAAACTGAAATTTACATCTGCCTTATTAGAATTGAAGTGTATTTTTAAAAATACCCAAGTTAAATAAGCCACTATGGGATGAAATAGTTCTTCATTTTAGCTTAAGTTCTTACAGTGCTGAATTTGAGCCAAATTTAAGCTGTTACACTTTTCAAAGTTACTTCGCCTTAAGTAATAAGGACTGGCTTTTTAAGTTCAAAAAAGCAATGCATAATAAAGTGAGCTGTAGCTACCACTATATTAATATTATTCCTTATCTTTACAAGCAGAAGAGATACCAGAGTTTTACAGACCCGTATTGATAATCTCACTCACTGAGAGATAATATTTGCACTCTCTTCTAGGGCTACCACATCTTGAAACACTTGTTTGGTCTTATGTTTCTGACTAGAGAATAATTGCAAAGCAATTATTTGAACTTGTTCATCCCTGTGAACTACCTAGAACATCTACACCTTCCACATATCACCTCCACAACATAATAGGTCTGATGTACAGCATAAGTAGTATTCATATCAAAATACTGTTTTATGAATCTTGTACACAAGCATCTACCTTTGGGATGAATGTTTGGACTACTGCACCTTCTGGAAAATAAAAGGTGTGTAGATTTCACATGAAGCTTTGACTTGACTAACTGAAATGATAATATATAATTGTTTTCTTTGACAGGTCACTGCTGCTCAGTAATCATTTATACGTGTACAGCTAAATTTTAAACATTTAGCTGCCTGGCAAGAAACATACCCAGTAAATGTCACTTCTGTTTGTATACTGACCAACACAAAGCACACTAGAATACAAAGGATGTTTTTTGACTCACCGGAGAATGAGAACACAGGTTGCCACAAGTGAATAAGCAAGAAGTGTACCAATAGACATCATGTCCACTAAAGCCTTTAGGTCAAACAGAAATGCCATTATAGCTAGAGAAGGGGAGAGAGAAAGACAGAGAAGGGAAGAGAGAAAGAGAGAAAATTATATGAGGCTGACATGGAATCATTGAATCATATTATCACTGAGGTTAGAAAAGACATTTAGAATCAAGTCCAACCATCAGTGCTAAGATTAACATTAATACATATTAAGAGCTAAGATTTTTAAAATCGGCCCGCAGTGTAGCTTTCCATTATTTTCCTGACACCAATATGAGTGAAATCATGATAAACCTTAAAAACACAGTTTTGAAGTCATCACCAACATTCTCAAATTTAATTTCCTACAGTTAGGGATCTCATTCATGTGGATATGCACTGATGAGCTGCACAGTCATGCTGCATAATCAAGTGACTCATATTGTACTTACTTGGACAAAAGTATTTCCACATGTGGCTTATTCAATTTGGGCCATATTAAAAATATCATTTTACAGAATAAGGTTCAGACCCTGCCACAGAATCTCACCAAAGCTGAGAGGATGGATCCTGTTGCAAAACTGGGGAAAAATGATCTGACACAAAATCACCAGTATCTAAATTTCCTGTTGAGCTGAGAAAGAGCTTTATGTAAAGAGGACTTTCAGGAGTTATCACAAATAAAAGACAAGATTTGTGGTTTTTTTTAAAATTTATTATCTTTCTAAAAATAAAAGTTAAGTTCAAGTGGCCTTCAGGAATTGCCAGCAAAATATCTCAAGAATTAATATTCTTAAGATCACTGAAATCAGAGGCAGAAGTTTCCATGATATTGAGAGTAATTATAGCAAGGCTTCATGTTTATAAAAGCTAATGCCACATTCTTCTGGAGATACTGGAATGACTTTTTTTGGTCTGTACTGTTGCCACACAGACACACATAGCTCATAAAAAATAACTAAATAAAAGGGTAATGCTAATGGATTTGAAATATATGTGATCAAAGAACACCTTAAACATTTGTATTTTAACATTATTGCAATGGAAAAAGAATCTAAAAATGCTTAATCTTTTGAATCACCAATAATCTCAACATCAAAATAAACGATTTAACACTGCATGTATACACACACACACATTTTTTCTATATTCAGAAATACTTATATATAATATTTGTTACAGGTTTGTTGATACATTTGTAGACAGGTGTATAAGTGCACAAACACACATTCCCCTGGTATTTGATCCTGAAGGAGAAAGCAGAATGTGATTTTTGGAATACAAGACTACCGAGTTCCAAAAGTTTTAGTTCATCTGAGAGTCTCCTTTTCCAATGAAGGAAGGAAGACCATCCTGTTTTCTTTAATGACAGTGTATGTTCCTACATCCAGGCTGTCATTTATGGGGGACATTTCTGAGTACCTGCAACTTTGCATGTTCAAAAGAGCATAGGTGAGCAAAGCTGAGGAAGAACAGAACCTACTGTAAGTTCACATAAGTAGCTATATTTAATTTTTAATCCTAGATTCAAAAGGCTACCTTGTAGCCCAGAATATTCCTTTTCATTAGAGAACCAATCTGAAAAATGCCTCTAGGTCTCTGTCTAAGACAAAAACCCCCACAGGATTGCTTTTCCACCTTTCTTAATTCAACTCCAATTGTAAGAAACAACAGTAGACCAATTTATGGTGACTAAAACTTGGACAGACACCAAAATATTTGGGTTTGAAATCATGATTACCACCTGTGAAAAGGTAAATCACAGTAATAACATGTGACAATTGATTCAGCTTTAGTCTTGACCCAATAACTTTAATTAAGGGGCCAAATATCCAATCTCCTTAGCACTTCTTAAAGCTATCCATGTTAAGAATGGAAAGTCAGACAGTAGAAGCTGTTGCATATTTCCACAACTATTCTGGGAAAGCTATGTCCACAAGTTACCAAATATGTGTCTTTTTATAGACAGAAGATGACACTAGTCCTTCTCCAGCAGTAGATAAAGCTGTCTTCAGGTGAGTTGTTGGCACACCAAATGCCACAGATTGTCTAAAAGATGCTGCATAGCTATAGTCACAGCTGTTTAACTCCATCAGTTTACCAGCTGGGCAACATGGATTTCTTTCTCCTCCTCATCACCATGATTTTAGATAAAGATGTTAATTTCATCCCAAGTAATTGCACTTCCAAATTCTTACAGGGGAATAAATCAATATTACAAATTCAAATAATATAAAGTAAGAAAAATAAAGGGAATTCTAAGCAGTTTGTTTGTACTGGGCCCAAAGAAAAGGGAACTGATAATAATGGCTCAAGTGGGAGCTACCCAGACAATGAGTGTAGCTTCCCACATTACTGACAAGCAGTACCAGTCTTGTGGCATCTGATGACCACCCTGATTATAAACAATAGTATTTGAGTCTCACTTCTGAACCTCTTATGAGATACCAATTTTAACAGAGTTGCTAAATGATATATATTTATATTATATATATAAGTTGTATTTTACACAGAAGGTAAATTTAGAATTTTTTTCTCATGTTTCATCATAAAAAATGTGAGCTGAATATATAGGTGAACATCAGACAAATAAACCCTGTAAGAAGAGCATGAGCATATGGGACCCAGATTAAGTAACAAGCTTATTCATAATATGAGAGGTCAGTATTAAAAAATAAAAATAAAAAATTGAATTCTGTGATAATTAAGGACACCACCACCACCATGATTGGCATGATCTGGAGTTCTTATACCCTCTGATTAACTCAGTAATTTTATTCCCATCGTACATGCAAGGGGAGTTAACAAGCAGCCCTTTTCAAAAATACAAAGTACCATGCACGTGCATAGAGTGTTTAAATCTCAGTTTTAAGTAACACGGGCTTTGAGAGCTTACCAGAGATGACCCCTGCTGTCAAGGTGGCAGAAACTGGTGCCAGCCTCTTACTCACTTTGGCAAGAAAACTAAAGAGTAAACCATCGCGTGCCATGGCAAACAGAATTCGGGGCAAAGGGAACATAGAGCCGAGAAGACTAGAACAGAAAAATGTATAGTTCAAATACAGGTTATTAAAAGCACAATGCTTCCTGGTAAACCCAACTACACAAAGAGAAAGCTTGGAAGAGTTAATGGGTTTAGGTATAGTTTTTGTTTAGGCTCTGTGTTGCTGCTCTTGGTTTTTTTGTTTGGTTGACTGATGCTCTTGGGTTTTGGGTTGATGTCTGTTTTGAACCTAAGCTTTGAAAGCACTTGAGATTAATCAACAAATACAAAATCTGTGATAAAGTTTTACTCATAGCCTACTTTACCTGGTGACAATCAGAAGTGATCATTTCAGTCCAAAGCAAATCAAAGCTGCACAACAGTGGTTTATTTCCATATATGCAATGTGTTTAGCAGTGCACCTTTCTTTACAAGGATCAACTCTTAGTCTCACCTGCCACTGCACCAGAAGACAGAGTAGCAAGTAGTGGGGTCCTTGTTTTGGAACTGATTTGAGCTAGACATTTGAAAAGCAACCCATCCTTCGCCATAGCATAGATTACACGTGGCATTGGGAAAATGGATCCAAGAATACTGAGTAAAAAGCAAACACATGCAACATGGCATAAACAGTACATGCAGAATCGTATCATAGACATGATAAATGATGTTAATTAATGACATAAATAGAAACAAAATTTATGATTGTAAGACAAAACCACAAAGCTCATAGCCCCAAGATACTACAGATCAGACACAGACCGAAATTTCTTTTTCCCTCTAATGTTGACTGGTTTTGTTTGGTTTGTTTCTTGTTGTTTGTTAGGGTTTTTTAAAATTAATTTAGGTAATGGAATTGTTTCATCAGAGAGAATTCAGATTAGGAAAATAACTCTTGCCATCACTGTAGTACTTGGGTGTTAGTGGAACATGTTCCAGGTGACACTAACTATGCAATTAAGCTTTCATATTTCTGTCTGTCAGTCAGCAGCAGCAAATCAATAGGCATTAGCAGCATCTCTTACACTCTACATTTCCACATGAGGCTGCTGATTAACAGTAATTCAAAGTAAGCACCACACTGTTATAATTGGGTACATTATTTCTTTTGATTAAAGCACCTCTAAGCCAAGTTTCAACTAAGATGATTTCCTTTTTTGGAAGAAGTAAAGCTAATTAATTTAATTTTGTTATAAGCAGAACACAGGAAGCTTTTAAACTGGATATCTCAAAGCTCTTTTTAAACATACATCTTAAATTAGGTGGTTTCTTTCCCTCAAAGCAAAATATTTTTACTTCAGAAAACCAAAAACATTGAAAGGACAAAAGGCAGAATCATAGCCAGTCTAACCTCTGCAGCAAACACACTAGTTTTTAACCAGATCAACAGTTGCCTTTCTTACTTTAGGGAACTGACTATGTCACTTAGGGAAGGCACAACTTTTACATACCACAGACGCTAAGTACCTCCAGTAATGCTCGTGAGACACAAGCTTTAAGTTACACACATGAGAACAGTTTCATTACCCCTGAACTGATTTTGATTTACTAATGTCCCTTCAAAAAAAAGAAGTTCCCTAAATCAGTGTGACAATTTATTTTTTTCAAATACAGATACTTTTAAAATCCACTGACAAGTTTTTTGTTGCACTTTGTGAAATTTATGTATCCTACCCCTCTTTAAATACATACACATAAATAAAAGAAATATTAATCCTCTTTAATCTGAGGAAACAAGTTCACAGTAAGAGGTAACTATAAGGATCAAAAGACATTGATCCCATTTTTTTAAAATTATACCTCCAAACTGAGGAATATGAAATATAATTTCCTTTATTTTGTTCTTCACTGACATCAGTGAACAGACTGAAAGATTAGCCTCTCTATATGAGTAAATAGAATTCTTCAGAATCCACAAAAGAAAATTGATCAACTCCGCTTACATATCACTTTTACTATTTACCAGTATAGAGGAAAAATTAAGTAAAACCTTCCAAACTGGATTTATTTCCTTTTCCAATTCCTTCCTACATCAAAATACTCCCTTCCTTTAATCCACTGTCCACAGTCAGCATGCCCATCATCTTCAGGCTAATGCTAACAGGGCTATTTTGAAGTGCAGTTAGCATTAGTGCTTCAGCAGGCATGGCATGTCGTTTCCCTTTGTGGAAAGGCAGACAGTACTCTTACCACTGAAGCTCACGGGAATGACTCCTTACTTATGTAAACTCTGGTCAAAGACTGGCATCAACATTTTTCTATCCCTAAATCCAAGTATCATAGGCTAGAAAATTGCTTGAAAGTGCTTATACCAGATTACAGTTGGGGAACAATATATATGGACACATACTAACGTATCTTATGCCCTCCCTGATCCTTTTTAATCAAAGTAACACATTATGTTCAGGTTACATCCACAGTTTCACAAAGGGGAATAGATTATATTTTCACAGCTATAATCTACATCTCAAATACCCACACAGCAACCACAGGAAGGGATGATGTCAGAAGACAGACTGGCTACTGGAGGAAAACAGAGACAGGCAACGAAGATGAGGAGTGGAGCTAGTTAATCATCTCTTCAATTTTGCCTGCAAATACACAGAGCCCATAAAGGTGCTGAAACATTGGAAGTGGACAGCAAGAAAGGACAAAATGGGTGAGGTTTATTTTATCAGTTAATAAAGATAACTTGCAGGTCATTTGTCTGAAAATATATTTTTAATAGAAAAACTTATGGGTAATAAGCCAAAGATGTAGAGTTCATTAATGGTACAGTTTAAAAAGGAACATAAATTAATGCACCTACTGTGATCAAGACCTGCTTATAATACTTATAGCTAATCCTTTGCATGAACTGAGCTTTCAAAATGAATGCATGGACATATATTTAAATGTCATATATTATCCATCAGCTTTTCCCAATAATATTAGTATTTCAATGTCTTTACCTTGTAGACAAAGCACAGAGGGATCCCACTGCTACAACATATTTCGCAGGACCCCATCCAACGTATTCAAATGCTACTGGCAGAGGACTTTTCTCATCTAGTAGGTAGTATGGCATCATAAGTGTCAGTGCAGCTGAAACCCCAAAATAGGCCATGAAGCAGACAAGCAGGGATACAACAATTCCAATGGGTATGGCTTTCTGAGGATTCTTGACCTCTTCTCCTGAAAAAAGGAGAAAAAACAACACCCAACCAATAATTTTTACTCATTTCCACCTTCAGCTTTAAAAGATAATACCAAACACAAATCATTTGTTCATCTAAGCCATGGGAATTGTATTTGTAATAGAAGTTTTAAAAATCTGTACAAAATAAGCTCAGGGGCACATAATGGATCTCAGTACTTTGTTGCCAGAAATAGCATTAAAAAATAGAACTGAAGGACATAAAAAACATTCGCTATTTAAAGTACTCAAAGCCCAGCATTTCCAGTCATTTTCCTACAATTGACAAATTGTACTCATTCCCTATCAGACATACAGAAGCCAGTCTTTAGCAGAGATACCTTGTCTCAAAGAACTGTAAAAGTAAACCACTGTATAACATGATTGAGGCAGAATAGAATTGTATACTGAGCACTCCCCGGGCTTAAATAGACAATTAATTTATATAGAACAGTAATAAAGCAAGTAAAAGCTCCCTCTTCCTCACAGAAAGGCAGCCACATTCAGGAATTCTACAGAGACTGAAGGAGGTTTAGGAAAAGCAAAAGAAGAACAGTAGACAGATTATTATGTTGTTTGTGTGGCACTTTTTACAAGAAGACTATGTCATACATATGTACATATATATATATACATGTGCATGTAAATACTATACCAGTTGTTGCAATGCAGTCAAATCCTACAAAAGCATAAAAACAGGTTGCAGCACCAGCCAATGTTCCTGTGAAACCATATGGCATAAAGCCACCACTCCCATATATGCTTGTCACATTCTCATAGGATGACAAATTCCTACAAAGAACAAAAATAGAGCAGAAAATAACTTTTTTTAAAAAAAAAGAATTGGTAGGACAAACACATGCATCCTCCTTCCTACCACTTTGCTTTACAAAACTGCATGAGAAGACATTTTTACATCAAAGCTTGTAAGAAACACAGAAATAACAGTATTTAGAAGGATCAAGTAACTATCATCTTACTCACTCTGCAGCTTTTGGCAAACATATTTATACACTAATGTCATACTCACATACTGCAGTTAGCACATGGCTTAAGGATGAGAAGCCAGCAACCTCTCAAATGGTCATGGACCACAGTACTGAAATAAGATTATTTTGTAAAGAAAACTACAAATGAGAAAATATTAAAATATTTTTAAGGGAATTAAAATTTTATCATTCCCAGCAACAGAGCTACTACTTGATATATTGCATGCAATACCACTAAAGCAAGTATAACAGAAAATTGCTTGAAATATGAGCAAGTAAAAATGGATTAAAAAAAAATAAAATTACTCTGTTACTCCAGTAAAGTTTATGAGATATTCTTCACTTATTTTCCAGTTGTCAGGATCTCCTTTCACAAAACCAGAAATCATAACGAAGAGTAGGACCAAGATGTTAATAGCAGTGAAAATTTTATTCACCCACGCAGATTCTTTTACTCCAAAGGATAAAAGACCTAAAAAATAAAAATATTTTATAGATGTGAATGGCCCCTTAAATGAATTACATTCAAAAAAAGATATACATGTATAAGTACTCTGATTAATACTACAAATCAGGACTAGATTTTACACATTTAGAAAGTGGTAGTAAAATTTACTAGACACTTTCACAGCATGGCCATAGGTGAGTGTATGTGAAACCAAAGAAACAGAAAGCTTCTTTAATTGTATTCTTTAAGTTTGTAAAAGCAATTTGACTAAGTGTTACTGCTTTTCTGTGATTCCAATTCTATTATATGCAATGGAGCAAAAATAGATGCAGTTATTCTATGCTTAGTAAAAACAGGTTGGTAGAACGTATTCCTTGCAGAACAATTACTCATTAGATTAATAAAATAAGCAAAATTATTAGATTAATAATGTGATCTGTTCATTGTTAAGATCTTCAGGGCATATCCACTGCAGAGTAAGAGTCACATTTCCTAGTTCATTAATAAAACCTTTACAAGAAATGCAGGCCTCCTGTTCCTAAATACTGATGCAGAGATTCCAGTAAACAGCCTGATAAAAAATAAACATGCCTGAGGTTGCAGAGTAGGGCATTTACACATTCTGGGAGGGATTCCATCAGGATCCTACTGTGTCATTAGATTTGTAACAACTACAAGTGTACTAACAGTTTATAGGAAGAGCAGGCACCATGCTGATCAGGGAAAAAATAAATCCAATGGGAAAGCCTCCAGAGGTTCTTTGCACTCGAAGCGTTTCCACCAATATCACACACATGTGAAAATTCCCTCATTATTTAGAGATTAAGCCTGAAAATTTTAAGCCTCTCAAAATAAAGTCTAAAAAAAATCTCTTACTCCTCTAATGAGACATTTTTTATCTTATCATAACACAGAAGTGATATGAGCTGTTTTCTTCACCAGTGGCATTTTTATTTGAAACAGGTGTATGCTTTCTTTACCTCAGTTCTTCCCAAGAAGGCAGTGTCTCAGTATGAAACACAGTATGTGTATTTTTAAAGTCCTTTCTGTAGGGGAAAAAAAAATAACTTCCCCCAACCAGATTTCTGTGTACTTTTCCTTCTGCTTAGCACATAACATTTTCTGTAAAACATCATCTGCCACTCCTATGACTCAGCTTTGTGCAGCTCAGAATCCCATTACTGTATCATGCTCAGCCTGCACAGCCCCAAGCCATCCCCACTTTCCCTCCTCTCAGCAGAGCTGAATTCCACCCAGTTCATTCACTGGTGGTTTGGCTGCTGACCACAGACACATGGAGAGGTAATTTGCATCACGAGCGCAAGAGAAGTGTGACTTCCACTTTCACTTTCCAGAGAAGAAAAGGTCCTGCTTTTGTTTGATCTAAAGAGAGATTGAACATGGCAAATATTGAAGATGTGGGTAAGAGAGACTTCTACTGCATACTGGTATTGGCTGAAGATAAAGTGTGCACTTTGGACACTTCCATGAAAAGCAATTGTTAAATACAAACAGGCTAATAAGTTGCAGCATTCTTTTTGAACATTCTGATCCCTCATAAAGCATGTAGCTGGTGTCAAATTTCTTAATTTAAAAACATGATGCATGACTAAAGATGAAAAAGAAACAGAACTGAGCAGACTAGACAGAAAGGTTTACTCAGGTCTCATACCAGTCTGCTGGGCCACACCAGTACCCTTGGAGTGCCCTTTAAGGCAAACTAGGCTAAACAACTCTTTTTTAACACCTAAAAAGGTGAAGTTATTTTATACTGAATAAGTTAATTTAGAGGGAAAAAACCCACCCTTACAAATACCCACTAACTGCACAATATGTGAATTAAGGAGAGCACATCACATCACCGAAGTACAAATCTCAGCCTCGAGGTTCCTCTGAAAGCACTTACCAGTGGCAAAGTCATACAAGCCACACAGAAATATAATTTTCCTGTTGTCATCCATCTGTATCATGGGTTTTATAAAAAAAAAAAAGTACTGACAAGTGATTGCTTCACATCTCAGCTTTAACAAAAGAGGGTATACATGACAAATTGATTATATACATTTAATTCCCAGAGTTATTGTGCCAATACACAAATGTGCATCTGAACTTCTTAAACATTATTGAGGAAATTCTGGTATAACACGAAAGGTGATTTAGAATTTCTGTCTGTAAGAAACACTGTGACATCACAACCATCATTGTCTTACCTGATAAAATTAATATAAGAAATACAGCAAAGAAGTCAGGATACTCTGCTAACCCAGAGTAATTCATTCTAAAGTAGGTTTTGAAGAAGTGACCAATCTGTTTTCCAAGAAGTTCATCAAAGGTGCCACTCCAGGCTCTTGCTACACTTGACGTACCTTCATAAAATACATGCAAGTTTAGAGGTTTGCATACATACAATGGGATACAGTTCCTTCTACTGAAAAAGAAATAAAACTAAGCATGTTGATCCTTGCATTTAAAACAGCAGATTTGTGTTAAAACTGATTTTGTTTTGCTGAGGAACTGTAACGTTTTGGAAGTTTTCTACTTAGTTAAATGCTGACATACTATTCTACAACTGAAATACACAACTTCGTACCTCATTAGTTCCCAAATTGTTGAATAAATTATTTCTGTATCATTTATATCTGATTTCATTTTGGAAGATACTTATCTCTAAAAATAAAATATGGCATATGTTAAACAATATGAAGCAATGTAAGAAAGGAGTTCAAGAAAGAATGTGAAGGAAAGTTTGTCCACCTGGATGCAAAGCAAAAATTACCAGCAAGATTATTTCTAGAGTTAGTATTTACAAGATTAATACTCGCTCTGGTAAAGAGTGCAGGGGCCATAGCTAAACAAGACTCTCCTATCATTAAATACATTTCACTACAATACTCAGGCATATTGATTTTGTAGCGATTTGGGCAACAATCCTGTAGGTTGGTATACATATACAGCCAGGTGTGCTTGTATACAATAGAACGGTTGCTTAGAGCATATACCTCTGGAAGAAAACATTCTTGAATCAAAAAATAATGTCTCTACTAAAGCACTAAAATAGTTATTTGAATATCTGCCATATAAGCATTGATTTTATTCAGATTGGGTCAAATTTGTATTTTATGGGATTACTAGGACACTATTTAATTAGCATGAGGCTAAAGTAATGTGTTAGTGCTTAAGCATCGTGACTTTCTTGAAGCGAGGTACTACAGTGATGGGGTGCCTTTAAATGTCCCTGCTGTGCATATTCAGAGAACAAAAATGGTTGTTGATTTTACTGAAATTATTCTTGCAAAGGCAGCAATGAATTCCTGCTTATTCTTGTGCATCATCACTGAACTGTCTCACACAATTTCCAAGGAGTGTATGCAGTTCATGCTGCTGAAGAAGACACACTGTTTACAAAGGCACCTTGCAAAAAAAAGCTGTGGTGATGCACAGGAGGAAATAACCTAATCAAATTACTTTGATTATTTCATCTCAGCAGGAGTAGAAAGCAATAGCAGCTAAGAATAGAGACAGGAAAGAAAGACAGAGCCAAATCTGTATCTTGTATCTGCTGAGAAACCATTGAGACAGAATCACAAGGTTGGAAAAGACCTTTAAGATCGTCAAGTCCAACCATTCCCATCCCAAGCTAAACCATATCCCTAAGTACCTCATCTACCCTTTTTTTTAAACACATCCAGGGAAGGTGACTCAACCACCTCCCTGTTTGTCCTTTAGCTTACCTATAACATATGATAAAATGAGATTCCAACCAGTGATAAAAGCCCACAGTTCACCCACAGTTACGTAGGTGTACAGATACGCAGAACCAGTCTTGGGAACGCGAGCACCAAACTCAGCGTAGCAGAGACCTGCCATCACAGACGCCAGCGCAGCAATGAGGAAAGAAACAACAATGCTAGGTCCAGAGTCAGATTTGGCTACTTCTCCAGCAAGGACGTAAACACCAGCACCAAGGGTACTTCCTACGCCCAGGGCTATAAGGTCCACCGTCGATAAGCACCGACACAACTTGGAGTCCTCAGGACTTTCGCCACTGACATTCTTCTTCCGCACCAGACACCGGATGAAGGACAAAGCTGGTCCACAGGGCAACATGGTGGATGTAGAGCTCTGAAATTAAAGAAACCATTACAGTACATAAAAGGTAGCACAGACACTGGTGAAAAACAATGAAAAAACTTACTTGTATCAAGAACGTTAATCACACCTACTAATTAATGTCTTTACACTCTTCTGTGACATCAAATAAACTGGCATGTGCTTTTTGTCCCAGGAAAAAAAATAGGGATTCAGTACCCCTAATTTTATATTCAGAGCTTATTTACCCAGGGAAATATATCTGTTATCTTTAGGTTTACAACATTGCTGGGGAAAAAAGTAAAATAAAAGTTGTTTCTATTTATCTGCTAATGGCCACTTCTTAATCATTTCTAAAACAGAACCAGAAGAGACATCTATTATCTCATATATCATAAAGACACTTAAGATAAGGATCAACAGCAACATAAATATTGTTAAGATCTAAAACTCCAACACTAAGGCTATAAATAGAAAAAGCTTTAAAATACAGCACTCTGACAGAGCCAAGGCAATCTCCTTTTGCCTTCAAATACAGAGACTTTGCTTTTAGAATTCTGAAAGCAGACTAAAATAGTATTTCTGCTCCCTCCCACACCAGTTTAAATTTCCCAGAACTAATTATCTTCACAGAAAATCTCATACAACTCTCCCTGACAAGCTGCTCATCCCATGCCAAGTGCAGTTCTTCAATATTCTTAGTGCATGTCACAATGTGGGGTGTGATCAGCTCTTGCACACCAGCTCAGATTTGGTGACCAGATAGGGCTTGGAGGCCAGCAGGTGGGCACAGTGCTTCTCTGGCCTGTGACAGGTTCCTGCTAGGATGAGTAGCAGTGAGCCTGCTTCCCAAGTCAAAAAAATTATAACCAAGGGTCCAAAGCATTTTCTTGGTAGGCAGGACATGGGCATCCCCCAGAATACAATATCTCAAAGAGACAGCATTAATGTACAAGTTCTGTCTTGCCTTATGTACTTGTTTCATTTGTATTGTTGATGACAAGGAGTTTGGTAAGAATTAAGTGACACCACCTGCCATCTCCTCAATGTATTTGCAATTCATGCCATAAATATCTACACACTGCTCATGATTTATGAAGTGGAACCCTCCCCAGAACTAAAGAATCTTTTTCACTTAGACAAAGGTGTTCTGCTGGTAGGTTCCTCCCTCTGTATCAATTTCCTAGACAGTAAAGGGAACTTGTATTCACAGTAATCCAATCCACTGACAGCAATTAGTCTGCATCAAGATGGATAGCTCATTTAACAGCATTTGATCCTAGAACAAAAAGTCAGAAGAGAACCCCAAACCTGATATGAGTGCTTGAAAACAAAATCCCCTTGGATATGAAAGAGATCTGTGTGCAGAAACATTTTCTCCTTGTTTCTGCAACAACTCCCCAAATACACTCATGTCTTCAAAGAGAATTTTATAAAAAAAAGGTCTCCATTCCCTTTCAAGGAAAGGGAAGTTGATAAAGAGAACGGAATTGGATAGCTCTGGGCAGTGATGCTGAATGCCTATTAAAAAGGTGACAGCTGCCCAAGGACAGTGGAAGGAGGCAAGACAGGCAAGTTTCCAAAGCTCTGCTGCAATTAGGCAGTCCTTTCAGCCCACCAGACTCCCAGAGGAAAGTATCTGCCCATAACATGTTGACTTCAGCAACTAAGATTGCATGTCGGCAGACATAAAACATCCGTACGCTCTTCTGAGGGGAATCAACATTGAACTGCGCTGGCAAAATCCCCTGCTGTCGCTCCCGATCTCTTCAGTAAGAGCAGCCGTTCTTTGGACCTGAAGCAGAGGCACTCTACTCCCCCAAAACCAAATTTGTCTATCCTGGGCCATACTTGGACACGTATTCCCAAGGTTTTTTTTCCATAATGACACTTCTGAAGCTGTGGTGATTAGTTAGGATTTTACATTAATATACTCGTATGGCTGTAGCCCATGACAGGCAGCAACACTCTTGCAACTCTACGCCTTAGCAATTTCAATGCTGGACAAACAGTGCATTTTTAATAAGGAATTATTTGCCCCACCCCCCAAAATAACAGTTAATTTGGTATTTAATTACAGGAAAAACTACTCTGGCACAGCTGGTTGTTCTTGAAGAACTAAACAGTTTCCTAGGCTTTTATTATTCAAACAGCATCTCAGATTGCTCTGCTCCTGCGCAATCTGGGAAAGAAGTCCTGAAGGTTGTATCTATCGCAGCAGCCAGGTTGATGATGATATGGCTTTGTCTGCAGAGAACTAATCCTTTTGACAAAATAGGATGTATTTTCCTGCTTCTGCTTTCTCTGATTCTTGCAGAGACAACAGAAGTCTGGCTCTTGCTAGCCACGAGCTGGTAAGACAAAGCACCTACTCTGACTCAAACCCACTCTGACTCAAAACCCCTCTTTCTTCCTTGGCCTCTAAAAAGCACAGACAAAGTTCAAAATACATACTTTGTGTCCACAGAGGGAAAAAACCCACCCTGATCTCATACACATGAGAAACATATTTTTAGGTATGTCCATCCCAAGGTGACCTTGCTGCACGTATCCTTTTATGATGGCCACTGCAATCCAGAACTTCTTACACCATGTGCTATACTTACAGTGCATATACATGCACTGTAACAATGTCTGAACTCTGCTTCACAATTTCTGTTGCTGGGTACTAGGTGCAGTGCTGTACCTCAGACGTGCCCCCCCCCCCCCTTCAGATTTGGCTAGGATATCCCAAGAGTCTGGTACTGATTGCTTCATACTTGATAGGAAGATGCAGCGGGAAGAGCTGATGAGGTCATGGATGCTTGGCCAAATGATGTACATAAGTGGTAACAAAGTGTCTTGAGAAATCACTGACAAGTGTAACCTTTTCCTGAGGTGCCTCTAGTAAGACAGATCCTTTAACGCATCACCCCCTGCAAGAGAGCAGCCTGGGCTCTGACTCAGTGCTGACATGCACTGACTCAAAAGCACATTTTACCATAACACTGTGGCTGACCACTGCCCACGCTCAAATACTAACCCACAAAAGCAACAAAGGTAACAGCTGGTGGCAGCATTGTCCTAGATAAGTTTAGACTGACTGCAACCACACATTTAAAGAGGCTCTTATTCTTTCCCTGGCACAAATGAGCAAATCTCACCATTTCCTTTTCTGTTGATCTTTAGCAAGAAACTTGACCACACAAAACAAATAAAAAATGCCCTCTCTTACTTTCTGACTGACAGGACTCTGTACTTTCCTAGTTGCTCCTTACTACTTCATCCTTTCCCAGCTGCAGTCTAAGCCTGCCTTGTCCTAGCAGACCATCATGGCCTCTGTTTCCCCTTCACCTCTGCTACCGTGTGCTCCACCAGCACTGGCCAGAGATCCTCCTGAGCATCCTGCACATCTGATGAGGACCAGTTGCTCTCCGAGCCTTCCTGGGGAGGCCCACTTCACTTGGGAAATGGAGTAATATAATCAAGCAAGAAGGAAGCAAGCTCTTTCAATGCTCTGCTGCTGACAGAGCTCACCGTGCTTCCGAGGCACTTCATAGCCACCTGTCTCTTAGGGAGCAAACTTGGGATACCTGCCTGCCTTTGAACAACAGTGTTAGGCATCTAGCCTAAACGTGCCACCAGTCAGGGTGGGCTGAGTTGTTCATGCAGTTTAAACAGAGTAAAGATCGAACCCTGAGTCTATACAGAGTTTAAGCTTAGGAAATTAGTGATAAGAAGCCAAAAAGGAAAATGCCACCGGCAGCATGCAGTTATTTATAATCTAGGCAAGCAGCAGACCCAACCTGCTTCTTCTCTCATGCATTCAAACCTGTGCTAGGTTCCACTTAGGTGAAGTCCGTTTTACAGAGGCATTTGTCACAAGTAAACACCTGTGAAGTCCATTTGTCACTGGCCTTGGCACGTTTCCTTTTGCTGCGTGCAACTGAGGTGGCAGCTTTCCGGCTCTGCCTGTGCTGGGTCGCTGCACTTCTGAAGTCTCGTCTGGAACTAAGTTTTTCTTTAGCTAGGGATTACTCTATAACAGAAAACGCCTCCAACAGGCCTCTGAAAAAAGGAGGCCCCAGTTCAACAGCCTTAGACTTGGGGACCAACATACAGCCCATAGCCAAGCTTCCTCCATCCTTGAATGCATTCCTGGAAAGACTTGCAATGCCGTCCACATCGCAGTTTACAGTTCTACCCTTCAGCAACATGCAATGAAGAAACAGGCAGAACAGAAGGACTTCAATTTAGACAAGAAAGGAATTGGACAGATCTCACATAGAGGGAGAAAAAATCCCTGAAGGTTCCCTAATGGACATTCACAGTGTTCACCAGTACCCAAATAAGCACAGATGCTTCTCCAATCCCTTTTGTTCCTTCTTGCATTGTTTTTTTCCCTCTAGAGTAGCTGCAGATAGGGCCTTCTTAAATTCAGTCTTTCCTGCCCAGTTGTAAAACAGGAAATTTACTGCTTGACCACCACACATCTAAACACTAATCCAAGAAGATGAATTCAGCCTTATATTTCATACCAACTCTTCCGTTCAGATGGAAGACTGTTAGCCCTCTTCTAGCAGGTGTCAAAAAACTACAAACATAATGCAAGGGACAAAGTCTCCATCTGTAAAGGCTGTATTCATCTTTAAAACTGCTTTGACTGTTTCAGAGTCATGTAAAATCTACATTTTTCCAAGTGTATTCCACATAAAAATAACCTAACAGCCTCCTACCTGAAAACAAAATGCAAGCACAGGTGGATATCGGAGCAAAAGAGTAACTTACATCATGTTTCACCACACTCTTCCATTAAAATAATGTTTTAATTTCATTACGTGTAGTAAGTGGGTTAAGTTAGTGCACATCAAACCCAAGCTACAGGTGGGAAAACCCAAAGTTCTCCTGCAGATGCCACTCAAATTTTCCTAGTACTTTGTTCATTTAAAGCTCTATAAAATGGTAAAAATCTCATACGGAAAGGAACTGTTATAAAGCAATATGAAAACTCAGTAAGTTTTAATACTGGTATTGAGACATATGTTTAAAAATTCCTGAAGCAAAAGTAACTACTACTATACTGTTTTGTTAAAGTAATATTATATATTGTATACACATTTTAGGTGCAGTAGTTTAATATTTTTAACAGCATACCAAGTGGGAAGAAACTACTTAATATATTTGTAACATACTGAAAATAGGAAAAAATAAATATACTGATTATATAAAGATTAATTCAGAGTATTCCTTTAGCTTCATTTTCCTGAAAAATACCTTGAAAAGTTTATATTTTGTACTTTCCATCTCTGGATTCAAGAGAAAATTTTTGTTTGCTCCTAAGTACATTGCCCTTATACAAGACTGCAGTATTCGTTAATTAGATCTAGTGCAATAACATATGAAAGTAAAATAATTGATAGATTAAGCAAATCTAGGTATGGTCTATGATCTGTGCATGTGTGTACAGTCTGTGATCTAGATTTGCTTACAGGATTTTATTGCAAGTGTCCTAAAAGTTGATGTCATGGCTAAGAGTTTCAGAGAACTCCTAATGCCCTGGAATATTTACCGTATTTCAAGAATACCTAAAGCCCTAAACTTGGAAAGCAGCACCTGCAATAGAATTCATATATACATATATATATAATGGAAGAGGAAAGATTTCTCATGCAAAAGCAGAAACACCTTCCAGTCAGACTGGGTAGTAAAACAAATTACTTCTTTTATATAGTAACACTGTAATTTCCACTTTGTCAGAGACACAGTAATGCTGCAATGTAAACTAAATGTAATGCCACATACCACAGCTCTTGCTACACAAAAAGCACATATGTTAAATACAAAGTTTGCTATCACAAGCTATGCTGCTTCCAGTTTTCTTCTTTCAGCAGTAAATTTCATTACAAACCTGATTCAGAGCAACTTCTGCTGGGCAAACTTCTGTTCCTCTTATACAGTCCTGAACTTCTGCCGTCTTACATGGAAGAGTAATGACTGAAAGTGATTTTATTATTTGCTTTAAAAGCCAGTCCATGCATTGGTGCAAGGGGTGGAGGCTCAGCTGCATGGGTGATTGGAGGGAGGGCTGCGAGCTGGCCAGCTATTTGTCCAGCTAAGGCAGGGAGGGAGGGAGGCAGGGAGGGAGAGAGAGAATCTTGCTGCTGTTCACATAAATCATATCCACTGTTTTCACAACCCAAAATCCAACTGGAATGCTGGTTTCTACAATTAAACACACCTATCTGCTTGCAATACAAAACATGCTGTGTAGTGAAGGTACCTACTGCAGCCCCCAGGGACCCCTTTTACACATCCTGAAGGTAAAGCAAAAATATGGATGTTAAAGTTGGACTCCCACTGCAAAAGACAAGTCTTCCCACTGCCCTTGTAAAAAACAAACTGGCTTTGAAGCATACTGAAGTGTACTTTGCAATGCTTTGAGGCCTGAATGCAACAGCCTAGCATGAAATCTGCTTTTCCTGAACACATTTTGGAAGAATATAATTCGAAAACTATTGCTGTGGCTAGAAACAGCACAGAAGACAGTATATTTAGAGTCTGGTTAGAGCCCATTCTGTTGAGCTGGAGGAGACACACCATCTATCATCTTCTCCTTTACATGGCCTGAAACGTAAAAATGCTGATGACTGGAATTAGAACAGTCCAAACATTCCTGTGACACAACCAATAACCCTCAGTTTCTTAAAAATTATATACAGTTGTGTTATTGGTACTATATAGTTGACTTTTTGTTACTTCCAATGACAGACAACCCCACCTGAAACATGTAGTAGCACCTCCAGTCATCATTATTCACAGCAGATTGTTTCCTTTGAAGCACTTGCATTTCAATCTCTCTCTGTGTTCACAAAGCACTGAAAATAGGAGCCTTGCAGAGACAAGCCCTATCCCTCACATTATTAAAAAAATCTTTCCTAAGAAAATGCAGAGAAAAACACATGTAGTGCAATAGCCCCCTGCAAGTTTTTGTTTTCCCCAGGTGTTCAGTCTGCCAATGGTGCAGGAGCATAGAAGGTTCCTCTTCCTTCCCTCACAAAACATCCTGCTTCCTATGGCCACGAACAAGGGACAAAGACATCCTTTCCTCAGCTCGCCTGGATCTAAGGAGAAATGCCTCTAAGAAGAGTGTGCTCCACCAGGGTGGGCCGTATTTCAAGACCAGAAGTCCAGATGTCATTTCTTACATTATCCAAGGCTATTCTTTTCTTAAAGCGCAAAAAGGTGTGAAAAGGTCTTGTTCATTGAAGTTCTAATGATAACACTCATTCTTCCGCTCCTGCTGACCTCTTCCTTGTTAAATATGAACTTTATCTCTTTCACAGTTAATACCCAGTCAGATGACAGAAAGAAGTTAGTTAAGCAAGAGGTTCAAGCTTGTAAACAGGTTAGCTTTCTTGTGTGGAAATACACAGAAATTACTTTTAAGGATCATCACTCTCAACCGTGACATTCAGGCATTCTTTCCCCAAACCACCACTCTCTACGAAGTCTGGGAAGGACTTGTGAATTACTTGTGTGGCTTTTAGCTAAGATCCTCAAGACCAGTTCTGAATCATTTCCAACCATGTAGATCCACTAGGAATTGTTGTTAATGCATAAATTAAGAGCATTACCTCTTAGTCATGGAAAACATCCCTTTCACAGGACATAGAGATGTGGTTGCAAAGGGGACATAGGCCCACATTTAAACAGGGGAATTGGAAATCTTTATTTTCAAGAAGGTACAACAAGCTTAAGAAATTAGTTTAATTTTAAAACTGCATTCCTGCAAACATATTAATTCCACAGAATCATAGTTTTTCCTATAGCATCTATAAAATATTTTATATACATGTATTCTTTGCATTTGTATGTACATGCATTTCAAAACCCTTTGCACTGTGCAGAATTAGCACAGACCCGCCCAGGACACGTTGTCATATTCACAGAGAAAGACAAACAATTCTTGGTATTCGATACACAAACCTGGTCAGACTGAAACCAACAGGAAAATTCCAAAATATATCACTGGGGTCAAGATTTGATTCCAAAGGAGGACTTGAAATTAGGGAACAAATTAGGAAGAAGTAGGCAGTAATGACAGAATGGATTAACCCCCCTCCCAACAATACACAACCACAACAAGACAAGGGTTGTTCACACTTTCTCACCATAAATACTTCCAGGGTGTCACCTTTTTTTCTGGATCTTTTTCTACTACCCACTGTAATCTCCAGCACTCTTCCAATTTATTCACTGTACACTTAAGATGAAAAAACCCACCACTGCTACAGTTTCATGGTAGAGCACCATCACTCTACCTTACATGGATTTACTTCTCAAACAATAAAATTGTAAAAACACAAATTATTTCTCTCGTTTTAACTTTGTCTGCAAGTGCCATAACACACATCTCAATCACCATATTTAACTACTTTAATACACAGCAGAAAACAGTCCACTGAATGTACCATAACAGTTCTAGACTTTGCAAAAATCCATTTCCAGTACATTTCACTGAAAACTACAAAATTTATTTTAGTAGCAGTTATTTATTCATCCATGTATCAGCAGCATCTCCAAAGCTTTCTCTGGTACCATTTATAAATCTGAGGCACCAGATCCACTGGGATTGCCTCTTCAGAAGTCAATCTTCCTTTTATGGAAAATGCCAGAAACAAGATTACAGTAAGTCATATTTATTAAGCATTTAATATTTATATTACATTTAATCTTTATATTAAGTATTTGGGTAATTGAAGTATTACCCAAATCCGTCTTTTCTTTCTGCCTCTCTTCATTTTTATTCTTGACCTTATTATGATACAGATTTGTTACAGACACTAGAAGTTCAGATCCTTCAGGGGCTGTATAAATCAGTTCGAAATTTCATCCTTATTCTTTAAATTAAGAGTAAAAGCTACTGACATTCATAGGGCTGGAAAGTCACTCACAAGTGCACTTTCTGGTTCCCTGGGAGCTATCCGCTGGCTGTGAAAACGATTCATCTCTGGTAACACCAGTAAATTTATGGATCACTACAAAGACAGATAGGACCTGCACTGCTGTGGTTCATTTGACTTTATAAAACTTATTCCCATGAAGAGAAGCACACAGCAGCTACACTAAATTTAAACCTAAAACTCTCTGTGGTTCCTATCCAAGAGGTAGGAAATACAGTGGCTGGTGAAATAAAGTAATTTGCATCTGTCCTGCATAGATGTAGAGCACTGTGGGGTAGATCAGTGTGTCCCCACTACATAGTGTTTGGTTCAGAGGTCCTATGGACCTGTGTGTTTTCAGCCATGCATACTTGAAACTACAAGGCAACTACAAGACAACCATTTTGCCACCCAGCAGAGTGATGTTTTTGTAGTCTCAGCCAAATGCTGTATTTGGTGGTCAAAGGGTGTGGGACACATCAGCACCAGAAAGATGTTGATCAAGGTATGGGGTCTGGTGTGGTACCAGTGAAGGATGCCAGATCTGTGGCACTTCGGTCAAGACTAAGCACCACAAGTGCTGTCTGGAGGCAGCTACCTGCAGCAGCATACCCAGCCTCTCTCATGGATGAAATTCTTGTTTCTCTCCAAATAATTGCCGTGGAACATACAAGACTGTGTAGTCTGCTTTGGCCCTCAGTGCATTTCCAGTTACAAATCCAACTGCGTTTTGACCAACAACATTACTTTACAGCTTAAATTCAGGCATTAAAGGCTTCTTTTCTGGTCCTTAGCAATTATATAACACTTGGATTATCTAAAGTGCTTCATCCAACAGTTCTCTGACTGCATACCCCAAGGACTTTCTCAGCACATTCTTTCCACAAAGAAGTTGATCAGAAATTCTCTTCCATGAAAAAGATGATGACATTAGAAGGAATGCAGTGGAAGAGAATACTATTTTACTTATTTTATTTTCCTATGAAAGCTCCTTTAAGCCTTTCTCTTATAGAGTCAAAAGCGTATGAACATATTTTCACATACTTATGTAGAAATTCATGCTCAGGAAACTTTAAATTAAAAAAAATCCTCATTAATTTATGAAATTTGGACACAGACAAACAAAAATACTACAGAAGCCCAAATGACAAAGTGATTAAAAGCTGCTCTGCTGTTGACTCTGACTTGTCTCGCAGATACAGCCCCTCGCTACGGGCCAGAAAGCTCTGGAGTTTTACATAACTAGAGGTTAGAGGTTGGCAAAAGCATATCCATGCGCTTGCCCTATAACTACCCATACCAACTGAGGTTAAACATGAACAAAAGTGCTTGAGGGACCGGGGCCTTTGAACCATTGCCATCCCTTGACAGTGCTCTGCACAGCACATGTGCTGCTTTGCCTTGGAAGTCAGGATTTCCCAGCCAGCTGTAACAAACATGAGTTTTAGTTATTGTTAGTTATGTAACAAACACAACTTCTGACATGCACAGGAAAAAACCCACAACAAACCACAGCATGGTTCGTACAGACTGCAGCTCTAATGGGATTTGAGATGTACTGGTATTCATAAAACGATTCAGCAAGTGCCAGCAAGAATCTTTTCTATGTCAGGATAAATAAAGTAATTGGCATTCAACAGTTCTGAGAATAAGTTAATTAAATTAGTGCAATTTATGTGATAATCTACATAAGCTGATCATAAACATGTAAGAGAGGAAAAGAATCTTTATAAAGCTCAACAGTAACATAGGCTATCACTACAATGCAATGACAGGATAATTTCTGAAGAGAATATATTACACACACTTTTAAAAGGGTTTCCTATTTATTAAAATAAATTTAGTTTAGATTGCTTCTCACAATTTAAGCAGATTGATGAAACAGTTCCTACACTGTTGTACAGACTAAAATAAAATTACCACGACTTCTCTCAAGTTTTCTTTTATAATTCTCTGCACTTTTTAGCTAGAAATAAAAATACCTCAAATCCTGACCTTCTCTAAGAGAAATGTAATGAATCCTATGAAAAATAATCACATCCTGTAAGGCTAATACAGACATCAAGAACAAATCTGCTAACCTGCATTTCATATGTAACAAGAGCAGCTACATTGGCACAAATTCCTACTACTTATTTTGACCCAAGAGTGAGTCATTTAACCTAATATTAAGCATATCCCAAGAAGCTACTAGCTATCATTTGTTGAATTCCAAATATTCCCAAGGGTCTAAAGAAAATGTTTGTAGCACTGACACATAATGCTGTCCCCAAGTCTAAAATCAGAGTTTTGGAAAAGCCTTGGAGAAAGAACGTAACTATTTAAAGCCATAATCTCTAGAAAAAGAATAATCTATGCATATTTTTTGGCCCAAGTCCACACTTTGAACACAGGGCAAACATGAATTGGAAATTTAGATAAATTTTGTCAGGTACAAAGAAGAGTCAAGGAAAACAGGTTAAAACTAATACTTGATCTGTAATTGAAAATAAAGTGCCATACCAATTCTTGCCAATAATGAAGCCATCTCACATCTCCTTGGAGACCTAGGAAAGAAGCACCAGGTGTGGGACCATACTGCAGCTCAGGAAGGAGTATGAGGAAGGCATCACAGACTAGTTGTGGTGTGAGCACACTTCATCAGAGGCATGAAGTAACAAACAGTTTCTCAGTAAAATCAAGGATGAATATCTACCAGAAAATAAAAAGCTAAGACATGGAGCATTTTTTGAGATGTAAGCTACTGGATAACATCTTATACTGCTTTTCCAAAAGGCTGATAGAACTCACAGCATCTCAAAGTGAAGCAAATTTATACAAAAACATAAAAAGTATTCCACTTCTGGTAATAGTCCATGTTTGAGCCAAATGTGTGGTAACATACTACTGACCACATATATTTTCTTCTAATGGCAACTTCAATAGGTAATTAAGCACATTTCATAGTAATTATCCTAGCCTATGTAAAGGTAACTGCATTTTTAAAGGAGTATTTAAAACATAAAAAATCCCCTTACCCAAACAATGGGGTTCTGAATTATTTATTACTAGCAGTTATATCTTTCTTTACAAAGACATTACTTACTGAGTTGTTTTGAGTGTGTTTCCTTTATAGTTTTTTAAGTTTGCCTTGTTCTAGTTATCACTTTCTTGATTGCCTGAATTAACTAATCAGAAATTTATATCCTGTGGAGACCGATGATGAGCAACACGCAATTCCATATGAATTTTAGGTGAAGCCATTTATTGGGTGAATTCACACAGATTACATACCTTTGTTACTGCAAACGTGGCAAGCTAAAAAACTGTTAATTGGTTACATACACTGTTCACAGCACACTGATTGGTTAGTAATTATAACGAGTTCTGATAGACATATCTTATAGCTAAATATCGATAGTTTACCTTTGATGCCTAAAAGCATCCGCACACCTGCTGTTTTGACCATCTTATTATGGTTGTTTCTTAACATGTTCTGTTACTCCCAAGTACCTTCCCATCACTGCTTCTTGGTTTAGGGTAGCCTGTACCCCTGTCATCAAGGCCGCTGTGTATTGAGAATGTGATTATTAAGATCCTCTCAGCATGAGTAACTTTTCCTGTCTCATGGGAACAGAAGGCTATTGTCAGAGCCTAAATCTTGGGAGAAGAGAGCTAGGCCGCTAGCAGGCCTGCTGTCTTCCCCGACAGTATCCCAGTCCTATAATATAGGCCTGTCATCGTTCAGCTTAGCTTTTTCCCCCACCAGCCAAATAATCTATTTTCTCAGTTTACCTGGATGTTTTCTATTGTTGCAGGAATATTTGAGGGGGGTTTTGATTTTGTTTGTTTTTTTAAAAAAAATCTTTTCAATTGAAGAGGCTAAAAGCGTTAGGGTCAGGGAGATCTTTCCACCTTTAATAAACATGCAGTTTTCCCATAAAAAAGCCCCATTTTTTTTGGGAAAAGAATTATATTAACTCAATTTCTACTTCACTCCCGAGATATGTCATTAACAACATGCTGGAAGATTCCTGAAAAAATTATATGAAGGTTGCTAGTTTTATTTACTCTTTTTTAAAGCTGGTTTTAATCATGCATCAGGGCTTTATCTCTCACCCCATGGTTACTAAGTTTCCATGACAGCCTCTTGTGTAAGACATAAGCAAAAGCCTCTTACAAGCTTACATCAGATCAATTCCATCTATTATGTCTTCTTCAAAACAGGCAAAATAAAAAATAAGCCCCTAACAAACTAGCAGAGAATATTGACCAGTACAACCCTGCGGGGGGTGGGGGCGGTGGAGTATTGGTATTTTTATTTTTCTGTGCTAATAGGAAGATATGACTAATGACTTCAGGATCAAAAATCCCAACCCTTTCCCTGATAAAAACTATTTCTTTTCACAAAACCTGGTGATTCTCTAAAAGGGGCCAAGCCACTGATTAAAAAAAAGAAATTAATGAGAGCCCGTTCACATATCTTCTATAAAGATTACAAATTTTTTGGAATGGCTTTGGATGTGCACTCCTGAGCACTTCCACAAGGGAGCCACAAAGGAAAGAGCTCAACAGTCCAAAAAGTAGCCTAATTTCAAAGTGTAAGAATGGAAATCAAAGAACTAATGATTCACCTCATTTCTCTCCTCTATTCCCAGCTTCAGCTGGATGGTTTGAGAGTAGAAGTGGTATCAGCATCACAGATTCTTGCTCTGCTGAGGTTGCCCAGCACCTCTTGGCCCATTCAACCAGAGCACCATACACTAATAGGCTCCAACTGGTCTTTTTGGTTTTAAAAAAGACAAATACAACAAAGCAATTATTTTCCTGTATCCATTTATTGAAATTTGTTTAAAATAACTTAATTTTTATAAAAAAATTTTACTTTCCCCCTTTTTGCTATGGGTCCAAGGAAGAACAGGGTGTGGACATAAAGGATAAACATATCTAACTTAAGACTAAAAGAAATCATAGATGATACTGGTAACAGCTTTGCTTACAAAAGTGTCACAGAGCAAGGGAAGGGAAAGAGTTTCTATCACAAATATTACTTGTTTCTGTGTGACTTTTTATGGCATAAAAGTTAAGATCTGATCTTAAGGGGATTACAAAAGTAACCCCAACTAGGTCACCTAATTGAGGTGTCACAACTTTCTCAAAATGGCATGTCCAAAATGAAATATGTATTAGTTATCTGCCAATTATAACAGCTTGCAAAGCCAAGTTTGATTTCTCTTGTTTGCAGAAATCCAATAATTAGATTCAGACACTGTTTATATTCCATATTTTATTATTTATCCTAAGTCACAAGCAATAACAATTAATTTAAGAGACTCTTACATAAAGGTTTTGACAACTCTCCTTTGCAACCAAATATTGCTCTGAAATAATAGGGAAGTATTCAAAGTAGGATCCATAGCAGGATCTGTACTGGATTTTAAATATTAAATTTTGCTTCCATTCTCTGTGAAAATGGAGCTGTGTTGTGAAATCCCCAAAATAAGAAGACACTAGAAAGTCTCTATAGCAACCCTGTTACAGAGCATTACCCTTTGACATTCAATGTAGACGCTCCACACACACATTCTGAATATACACTGTCCATGTCAAGATCATATAAATCCTACATCTAACATTATTTATAACTGAGGCAACTAGTGCCAGTGAGTTCCTTTTTCATTCTTGGCTTTAAATAGCACCTCTACATTTAATGCACCAAGAACTGAGCTTGAAGAACATTATAACCTTCAACTGTGTGTGTTTCTGAAATTGTTTTCAAATTTCTTGGTATTTTTCAAGCAAGTCAGTAAGCAGCTTGGCTGTGTGTAACGTCTCACAGGTAAAACATGAGCAGGACTGCAAAACACAGCAAAAATCACCACTGAACATGTCAGTCATACACTGGGATTTTGATCACTGATTTCCAAGTGGCCGAGCAAGAGCTATGGGAAGTGACCCTATATTAGCCCAACCATGTCCTGCAGCTTTCCAGAGAGCTTACACTGGCACACACTAAGTGCTTCATTTTGTCACACAATGCAGCACTGCAGATAGCAAGTCTGTTCAGCATGACCTGAAGACACAAGGAAAACCCTTTGTGAACTTGCTTTAAGAAAGTATTCTTGTGTAAGCTAGTCGAATCACAGCTATGCATGATAGTTGTATAACCATGATGAAGGCTTCTGCTTCCCAGATCTGATTTAATGCATAAAGCTTGAAACGTCGTCAAGTCTGCCTGAAGAAATCAGATCTCTTGGTATAAATCCAGAACAAGCTTAGCAATAGCAGCAAAGTCATTTCAGCAGAGCATAAAAAAACCCCATGTAAGATGGCACAAGTGTAGGTTCATAAGCTTATGAATATTCTGAAAATAATAAATGACATATGGAAAAACACAAACAACTCAAAGTTCAACTTGTGTATGTGGTCAAGTGTATTTGTACTCCCAGCCAGCAGAATGATCTTTACTTGCAGCTTAGGAGTCCCACAGTTTCTCCTGAAGGCTGTTCTGCTCATAAAAGTCAGAAGTGATTTGACCATTAAATTCCATTACTGCACCCACAAAGCTACTCCAATGGCTACCAAATAGCACAGAGGAACAAACCGCTTGCACTAAAATACCTGTTGTACCAACTGATGCACTAGTTAAAATACATTACTTGCAAATGTGTTTTCAGGAAAATTTGGATCACATAGGTACTGGAAAGTGGTTGGGACAGCCCATCACTTCCCCCATATGAAGACTGGGTGAAATCCAGCTTTCTAATTTTGCTCTGTTATGGCAACAGAAAGCCCCATAAAGTTAGAATTTTTGACTACCTTGCATGAACACAGAACACCTTGATAAACATTGTATACCACCTCCTTGCTCCAGTAACTTCCTTCCTTTGACACATCCAATGGTACTGAGTGGCAGGCTCAAATTGTGACCAAGGAGGTCAAGGTCTGTCACACAAGTAATTACGAATTCCCTCAGACATCCTCTAACATCAAGCACATAGTTATTGAATTCTTCTATTTGTTAACTGCATGTTCCATCTTTTTTTTTTTTTAATCATCCATTAACTTAACTGAAACAAGATAGTTCTTCCTTTCTTTGTTCCTAAATCAACCACTTTTTCTAAACGTATACAAGAATGGGCCTCATCTCCAGCCATGCTGTGAATAAGCTAAGGGGGTAAAATCCCATAAAACACTAGATCCTAATACAGTCAATTCTATTTGGTTAAAAAAACCCACCCCAAACACACAAAACCAGGTCCCCAAATGTCCAGACACTGCAAATAACTAGACTAGTTATCACCAAAGAGTTAAGCTTCCCTACACTATATGCATGTGGGTTTGTATATCTGCCCGAGTGCAAACTGCAGTGCTGCTTGGAATGCTTCTCAGTGCCCAACACGCCAAAGGATAGCTTTTCTCTGGGTGGCCCAGCCCTCATCATTACAATGGCTGGGTCACAATTTTGGAATAAAACTGTCCTCCTCTCTCACTGGCTCATGTGCTCTAGAGGCAACGGCAGCAACTTCAGTTCAAAGCGCCTGTCTGTGCAGAGGCAGGATCTGGCCACAAACCATTCCTTACTTGCCCCAAGAGAAAAAGGTGGCAAGGATAGATTCATTGTCTCAAGGGTGAAACCCACAGGTTTCTAGTTGAAATGCAATGATCTAGGGTAACCTCACAGGAAAACACAGCCAGGAAAAACATCACATTTTGCCAACAGTTTGAAAATAAACTTGTGACATCTGATACCTTCTTGTTTAAAAGACTAATTAGAATGCACACAATCCCTTTTGTGTAAAATATTCTGTGGCAAAATGACATAGAAATTACTTCTAATTCTGAGATGCTATCATTTCTCTTACTAATACTAGATGCAACATTTCAGCAACTTACTGATTTTTATTGAATTTGATTAATGGGTAACATTTGCAAACTGTATTTATTTTCATAATGCAAGACATTTTTGGCACAAAAAGTAATTACACATTCCTCATAGAAACCCTGTTACAACATGAAGCATTAATTGTTCTACACTGGCAACTGACACTCACAGAATTAATTTAGTTATATAAAATTAAGATAAGCAGTATAAAATCCTCAATGCCTAATCTGAAAAAATTCTTATCTAGTTTAAATTATAATCAACTTGTCACCAAGCCTATCTTGGCTAAGATACTTTTTCACCTGTGTGTTACTTCACTGGCCTTCAGAAAAGGCTACGTTGGCATACAGTTGTCAAACTCCTGCTCCTTTTTTTCTGCCCCTAGAACTGCAGCCAGCGTTGCACATGCATTTCTCAAGCAGTACTCCAGTTTCCAGCAGCTGAAGAGGCTACAGCAGAACCAAATTGTTCCCTGTGCTCAAATTCCTGTAACTTCCAGTTACTTTTTTTATTATTATTATTTTTCTTTTAAACTTGGCCTTTTTTCACATGCATACTAAGTTCAATTTTTCATTCTCCTCTGCCTTTTTAAAATATTATATGCAAAGAACAGAATCTCATCTTAAAATCATGTATGGACCCACTAGAGTGGCCTGGACATCTTTATATCCAAATATCCTTCCCTTTAACTATAGCCTCTCATGAAAACATAGCCTACAAGTACTGAAATATCATACATATCTACCTAAATATTAAGCTTTTTCTTCAGAAGTAGTGTACGAAGTACCACATGCCAACAGTAACTCTCAGAGACATTATTGGTAACAGAGTCCACCTTGTAACATGAAAAGTGAACTGCACTGTTAGAAATACAAGATCCAGACAAAACATTGCTGCAATTTTGCAATACGTGATTTTCAACAGATACAGAGAGATGCCAGGGAACACATCATTGTTTAGCTGTATTTATCTGCAATTTTGCTGATTTTGTGCTAAAGCCAGAAGAGAAAAGTATTCTGATGTGATGAGTGTTCTTCAAAAAGCAGTAGAGAGTTCCATCTGTTTCAGTAGAGGTTAAAACAATCCCATGAGCATCTTAATTTGAAAATTTGCTTGAGTAAAGCAATTTTAGAATGTTAATGCTCTCCTCGGTAGAGTGGAGTATCAAAAGCCATCAGGTAACATATGACATTCAGATGCTCAATACTAAGTATTCATTTCAAAAATAAAACTCACCTCAGAAGAAATTCTAAAAAGGGTTGTTGGTTTTTTTTAAACTTAGAGCACTGTACTAGATGAAAAAGTTGAGCAAGATCTAGTTTTATGCTAAGAATCCTTCGTCATTATAAGAAAACCCTTGTAGAAGTCTAATGATCAAAAAAGAAATTATAAATACTTTGAAGACAGCAGAAGGAAAATCACTGTTGCACTTCAGCCTTTCTCCACTGAAGCATAAAAATGATAGGTCAAAGCACCTAAATGTTCATAGTTTCACAAACTTTGTTTCTCAAACAGAGCATCCACAGTTCAATGTCTGGCATGAAACTACCTAGAACATTATCTATCCAGATCTTGGTAAAGACAGGAAAAAAAGATTATAAAAGTGCAACAATTACTAGTCCATGCTTCACCCATTAATAACAACATGATTTTTTCAGGTTACTGGATCTGAGGGGTTAAACAGCTTTGGAAATATCGCTCCCAAATGCTGTCAATCTGCTACACTTAAAATACAAATAACAAGTTCTAATTAAAGTAACAAGATAGCACGGAAGTTTGGAAATCCAAGGTAGGAGGTCTGGATTTAAAAAAAAGCATATGGAAGGTAATTCCTAAGGACTTTATGGATTACGAGTGACTGCACATAGTAGCATATTTTCAGTGGTGTAAAAATTAGACATTTTTTGGTGACAGTTTAAAAAAAAAAAATCTATTATTATAGGCACAGTAAAATTTCCTGCTAGAACAAAAGATAAAAATCAGCCTGCCATATGACCCACTTGGAATTAACTGGCATTTAAGCAGGGATTTCCCTGCTGACTAACTTCCTGGCTATTTCCAAATTCTGCAGGTGCAAAACTTTTATGATAGAAGACAAAATCAGTAAAACCTGATACTCTGCTACAGCATTGCAGATGCGTATGGAAGCCTGCCACAGAAGACTGCCTGTTGTGTACAAAAACATTTGCATGTATTGTACCTCCAAATGATGGTAGAAGTTCTACCTCCTTCTGTGTAACTCTCCAGTACCACTAGTAGTCATCCTAACACTCGTTATCCCGAATGATGGACCAAAGGGTGACAGACTACAGGTGCCTGTTGACATGATGCTGAGAGAAACCTTTGAAAACCCTGAAAGTAAAAGTCTGAAAAAAAGTAGCATTCTTCTAGCCATACAACACAAATTGGTATTTTGTCTGAAGTTTTCAAGACAGCTAATTCTACACATCAAATACTGCAGGTAATGTTCTAAGCAGGAAGACTTCACAAAGCTACAGCTGAACATAATTTACTTACACTGAAATTCCCTACAGTCATAAAAAGTTCAAAAATAATAATAAAAAAAATCACTAAAGTATTAGAACTGATCCATTATCCTCAAAACCTGCCTTAAAAGAAGGGTTTTCTGGTGGGAATTACAAAACCCACCACAAACTGCAGACAACTATGCAAAAGCCAAGGATGCTTCCAATAATTCTAAAAGGATATATACGGACACACTACAGCAAATGGATGCATTGTCCAGAGCAGAAAAGATGGATTTATTCTTGCACTGGACTGCAGTGTTTCGTATGAAATTGGTGATAGTTATTAAGCTAAAACATGAGGAAAGGAGAAACATGCAGTAAAGCTACTGTGCCCAGAGATCACACAGATCAAACACAGTTACTCCTTCAGAATAAAGGCCCCAATTATTTAAGTATAACTTTGCACTCTGCTGTGATAGCTGCGTGAGTGTGTCACATTAGAAGTTGTGTCATGACCTAGACATAAATCACCCACAGAGGCAGAAAAAGCCTCTGAGAAAACAGAGACAGCTACTTTATGATTCCATGCCTATCACCATAATATACACGCTGGGGTCAGTTATGCCATGACAGTGCCATGACTCTTTCAATAGTTGAAGTAATTACACATTGTCTTTTCATTCTACCTGTTCCTGAAACTCTATAGTGCAGACTCTGGAAAAAACCTAACCCCTCAGAAAGTTATCTTGTGTTCTGCTAACAGGTTCTCTTCAAAGAAAACACATAAACAGAGAGGGAAACTACCCTTCAACTGGGGAAATTGTTAGAACTACGGGTCTGGCTCTTCCTTAACTTCGCTTAATTGAATTTATTCATACTCCTTTTTTTTAATTTTTATTTCTGTTCCTTCCACAAAGGACAAAATTCCAAACAAACTAGTGCTCACCCTCTTAACTGCCTGAAACTAAACTAAAAATTTGTAGAAGCTTGTGTAAAAGAGAGGAGATAGACACTAAGTTGAATGTGAGTAGTGTTCAGAGCATTTTAAAGTTAATCAAACTGACTCTACGATACACAAAGAAAGCACAGGTAGCAAGCACATGCTGGATTAAAGGCTATTTGGAAAGCACAATCAAAACTGGATGAGAAGCCATGGATATGGAGGAGTTAATTTTTTGCATTGATACAAATTCTGAAGCAGTGCAAATGATCAAAAGAGAAGCTACTGACAGATTGGAGTATGACAACCCCTTCCCCCCCCCCCCCCCCCCATTGAATTTAACATGTCCCTAAAAAATATAACTGGGTATTACATGGGCTCATTCTCAGGCTTGGCATCAGCCATCAGCAGAAATTGTACCTCATGACATCCATGCTTAATACAACTTACCGATGCCCACGGACAGACCAAATTATTATGCAACAGAACGCCCACTCTGCTGGAAAATGTTTTTAACACTCAAATGAACTGCAAGTCTTCCTGGATTAAAAAAGAAGGTTGGGCTGTAGCTGATGAGCAATTTTCTTTTCATATCTGTCAGCTTTTCAAATTACAAGCAGTGGTTTGTATTATAGCAAAGAGTAAAATGACTTAGTGACCCCATTTATTTGGATAATTCTTGAGGGTTATGTAGCTCAAATTCATGGAACTAATTTGTCTGGATAACAGCTTTACAAAGGTTCAGAAAAGTCTAGACATTTTCACTGTGGGAAAAAAAGACGCACAATCACTTTGATACAAACCTTAAAAATAATATCCTGGAGTCATCTTTTTGTATTGCAAATTGTATTTCTAAAGTCAACAGCAGATAAACTAAAGCAGTTGAAAGTAGCTGTGTTTGTAGAACACTGAAAGGTATCAAAGGAGATGGAAATAGCCTTTGATCCAACTATTTTGCAAGAAGTGACACAGCACGAATCAGATACCTGCAGTGTTATAGGCTCCACGCAATTTTTAAGGTACACGAAACTTTACCTAAATACAATAAGATCAAGAAGTAAGCTGCTTCTCAAAGAATTAGTTAACTATGTCATTTCCAACCCACACTAACAAAGGCTTAGGCACAAGAGCTGCAAGATTAGTGAGAAGCTTGAGCACAGTTCCTAGCAGCCTAACAGTTTGACTAACAGGCGAAAGAAGAAAAAAAAGGAAGCAAGGGAAGAGAAAAATATTGTATTTGAGATTTACATCAGTCACTCTCACTACAGTTACAATTTCAGCTTAGAATTAGGTCTTAAAACTTAGCTCAATGTACTTTGGCTTTATTCCATTCTGGCCTGCCAAACTATGTTCCAAAACTGGTTTAACTGGAACCATGTTCAAAATCTGCTGCCAAGCTGTTTTAGCTCCAGAACAGGAGGGAAGGAAGAGTCAGTACTTACTTCTTTAGAAAAGAAGAAAATACTTAATGCTTTATCCTTGATCCAGAAATTCAAAGTTACGTATAATCAAAAAGACTGAAATCCCCTCAAAATTAAGGGCTTTGTTATAAAAGCACTTAAATTTACTACAGATTGTAACCACATGGCAAAATTATTTCCATAAATACACTTTGAGTCCTAGTTAGTGAAACAAAGTTCTTTTCAGCTGTGCTAAGATAAAAAATATCTCTGCAATTATTCATGCTGAAGTAATGCCCAACTCAGAATCAATGCCTGCCCAAGAGCCTCATCTAAGAAAAAATCAGTAGTATGAGAAAAGTAGAGGTAAAACAACCAAATACAAGTAAAGCATGTGGGACGGTGTTTTCTATTTGTCTTCCTACTGATGTCCAATCAATTTTCCTGACTGTCAAAACAAGAAGCTCCAGTGTAGCTATTGCTACTAATACCTTCAAACATGAATGGGAACAGTTCGTAAAGTTCATCTTTCAAACACAGTTCAGCTGATTCAGGTCAGAAATTGGGGATTTTGACCCCACAATCCAAGCTTGGCTGCCTGCTTCCTGCAGAACTAGTTTTTCAATAGTAAGCTGTTTGCCCAAGCAAAATCCAATAGGATTGTTTCCTTTCTAAATTCTTATATCCAGATGTCTTGCTTTGGTGCTTTTTAGGTTATGCAGATCCAATATTTTCCATTATACATCAAATGCAACCCTTTCAAAAACTGTCTTTAGCCATCCCTCCTTCTGGCAAAGCTCCATCAGCTGAAGATTTACAATCAGCCTGGAATAAAAATTTCCCCTCTTGTACTGCTAAATTTCATCAGAGCACATACTATGAACAATCCAATAAAAAGAGAGGTTTTATTTGACTGACACTTCATGGTGTCATATTTGGCTGAATTTTTATGGATTGCTGCCAAGGTAGAGATAGGTAATAAAATGGTTCTACACTTGTATTTCTCTTTCCAGCTGTTACCACCAACAGAGTGGTTGCATCAGTCTCAAAGGCTGGTGAGCAACAGTGAGACATGCTTGGTTCAGGACTAGCTGCAGAACTGTCACCAGAGCAGGTTTTGAAATGCAGTGTGAAAGTACAAGAGAGTCACATACAGGTGAAACCCCACTGGTACCACAAGTCAGCAAAATGACCTGATGGCAGCATGCATAGGCAGAGCTGTCTGCCCCTTGGTATATTTACATGGGCACTTTTATTCAATTCAGATGCACATTTTCAGAGGTATTCTTCCCAGTAACCCTGACTGTGCTTTGGTTTGCTCCACGAAGCAATCCTGAACTGCCCTTTTAGAATACATACTTCAGAACAGCACCTACGGCACTCCAGCACGTGGTTCAGTCTGTGGGACCAAACAAAAGTTAAGCTGAAGTCCTTCCAGGTCTCCCGCAGATACCAAAACCATGCAGTGCAGTCAGTAAGTCTGCAGCACCAGAAGTTTTCCTGCAGAGCTGCCTGGGTTGCTGAGGCAGATGCTGCTGCTGCACACAGGCAACAGTGAGTCCTCGGCTGTGAAGGCTGCGGGCTGGGCTGCCAACCCACCTGGATGCCAAGAAGCCTGACAGACAGCTAAGCTCTGCGGTGCCACTCTTCACACATGTGAACTAACACCTCGTGCTGGCATTTCCACTAAAATAAGTAGTGTACCCTGACTGGATGCTTACTTCTGCTTTCTTCTCTTGGACCAATTTAAACATCTCTCTGGCAGCCAAGTAAGCTAAACTGGAGAATGGAGCCACAGTAATACTGAGTAGGTGCAATGAAACAGTCAATTTTGATTCAGATTAGTTTCCTGATAAAATTCACTACAGAGCTGGCCAAGTTCTTGTACCAGCATTACTGCAGGGTGACATATGGAAAAGGATAAACTGCTGTAGGCAAGCGGCATGACTTCTTTTGGTGGCCAAGCCAGCTGCAACATTCGTGAAATGACAGACTTAAAATAAACTCCTTTTTGGTGCAGCCATACCTCTAAGTAAGGAGAAGGTTTATTCTCAAGCAACAGAGAACTGTCAGGCAAGCTAAAAACCTGTAAACACCACAACAGTCTGAACGTCAGATCTAAAGTCTTGAATGTAACACTGCTGCAGCATGGATGGTGGATGATTCATAATAATGAGTCAAATCTGATCCCTTCGTGGCAGAAATACCTGCAAAAGACAAACCTGTTCTGTGTAAACTTGGAAAGGGCAGTTGTTCAGCTTGGAGCATTACTGGACCACGTATGGGAAATACAGATTTTAGAGAATGCCAGTTACAAAAGTTACTTTAAGTCTTATTCCAAGTTCTGTGTAATGAACTGAATACTGCCACCACACCCTGCACTCGAGTGGCACTCACTGCCTGATGGGAATGACAAATGAATCTCTGAATCCAGGTTCCTTGATCTGAAATTCAAATAGTCAGGCTTCTACAGAAGTAATATAGACACTATTAGTTCTGCTTTGCTTCTAAGAAACACTTCCCAAATTCTCATCCTGCCTTTATTCAGTGTGAATACTCTTATTTCAGTGCAAACTGTAGGAAAAAGCTGAGATGGTCTTCACACATGAATTTGGAGTTCAGGTAAGATGAACTGCTGAATTCTGGACTCATTTATCTAAATCAATACTAAGTAGATTTTTCCCAGTTCCCTTTTGATATATAAATTTCATACAGGTAAGTGTCCACCTGGTTCAAAGGGCTTAGTATATGCCTCTTAGTACATCTGGGCAGTACCTTCTTCCTTCCACCCAAAACCCATCTGGTAATACTGCACAAGCCTGAAGTCACACACACTCATTCTGGTGCAAAAACTGTCCGCTTGGTTGTTCTTTCAATCATTTAGTCTTTGGATACTGACTTGCTTGGCAACTTAAGACTCACTACGGAAAACAGAAAGACCCCACTCTGCATCAGATAGGATCTCTCTTACTTGCAAAGCCTTCCAACATCAAATTTCTAAATACCCACAGTCTACAGTATAACACAATGCTGCCATATTATCTTAACTAGTGAGCAAGTTCCCAACTGGCTGAAGGCTCAGACATGCTTTCTTGATACAGGTCCTCAGTGATAGATACAAGGAGTGAAGAGAACCTCTCTAAGGGGTCAAATCAATACCAAAGGCCAGCAAAACAACCCTCACAGCACGGGAGCAACATTTCTGTCACCTTCCATTCTTCACTGCTTAGGATAGTCAGCTGCTCCTCACTACGCAACCTGGTGCGGGATCATATTCTGAAGCATCAAATTGAAGCCATGGTATATCCTCCTTCATATTTTGCAGCTTTGGGTGGAATTTTAACACTAGAGATTGACTCTTCTTGATCAGAAGCATAACCCTCTTCTCCATTTCTTGAAGGCTGATACAACATAAAAGCTTCACCTCCCCAGGTAAGAAAACACGTTTCTTGTCATGGCGACTACCTCAGAATCTGTGCTCAGGAAGCTAACTCTCTGTTCTGCCCAGTAATTTATCTATTTTACCAGCAATACTGAACCAAGACAAATAAATTTCAGCACAACCGTGTGAGTCACAAAGAAAGCTAATGTCAAGGACTGCAGCATTTCTGATGGGGCAATCCAACCTTTCCCCTGCTGGGCATCCAGAGTAGAAACCTGTGGTAAAATATTCTGCCTTATACAAGTTCCTCAGCTGACCAAGTTCCACATCCAGGCAGACAGTGTCTATAGCCTGTCCAATTCACAGATTTATTCCCCAAGTTGAGTTTTGTGGAGGTTTTTTTTAATTGTTCCTGAAATCCTGCTTACTAAGTTTTCTAAGAGAAATGCAAAAGTTCCCTACTTTCAAGGCAGCAGCTGGGTGAGTTGTTTATAAGAATGCCACTTCACAGAAGTGGCACTGTGAACAAAGTCACTATATGTCACTCTTTCAGGTCTTCCTCCAGTCTTTGGGTTAGCTTTTCATGGGGTTTCTTACCATCAAAGAAAATTCTATGTACAGCACTTGCAAACTTGTCTCCTTAGAAAGCAGATGCTCCGTCAACTAGAGATTTTCCTTTTTGACTCACACAATTTGTTTTCAAGGGTTTGCCGTCTCCTCCAGTGAAGTGGAGAAATTCAGTATCATATATCTCACATGCCCTGCTGTGCACTTCCAGAGTCCTGTTTCCCTGAACAGAGCCGGAGTCAAAGTACAAAGAGTAACCTTTGCTTACAGTTCCAGGCTTCTTTCCAGCCACCACTTCCAAACCCAGGATGTCCCTCCAGGGAACACCATGAGCACCATTCACATCACTCTCTGTTTCTGCTGCCTCTCTGCCACCTGCAAACAGCTGCAACTAAACCAACTCACTGTCTGATCAGGTGCCATCAGCAACATTTGTTACCAGATTCTTACAAACCATACAGAATATTGAAAACCACACTTTTATTAGATGTTTCAGCCCCACCAAAATACTGGGTTTCCTTGTTTTCTGATTTAGATTAAAGGAAGATACTTCTCTCACCATCTTCTACAGGAGTGATTTGTACCAATCATCAAGCAGTTGCTTGGACAAATATATTGCAATGTTACATACTTTCATAAATGGGCACAAGAAGATCATTTTGAAGAACTCTAATAGCTTATAACAGTCTACTAACAAATGCAACTGAGAGTTGAGTGTTAGGGAGGAGGGAGAAGAGGGATGTCTTGCAATTGCACTAATTTCACTGGTTCATATGGAAATATTCCCTGTTTACAACCCCAAACCAGTTTCAGAATCAGGTCAAATATACAGTAATGAAACTACAGGAAAGACATAACAGATGCAAAGTAAGAACAATCAAAAATAATTCTTAAAAAGGAGCTTCACATGCAAGACACTTACCAAGTAAATCTACAAGATAGCAGCAGCAAAAATGCAATTGGTAAACAACATCTTCCTGATCAAAAATGCATTACTATTTTAGCTCCTGTTAAACAGAATGAACAAATGGAACTGAACTCTACAAGAGTTCCTATGTGGCAGGAAAGATGATTCTAAATGCCCAAACCCACTTCAAAAGTTAGAGGGATAAAGCCAAAGTTTTGCAATTAATGCTTTCTCCACTAAAAAAAAAAAAAAAAAAAAAAAAAAAAAAAGTCTTGAAGGAAGGAAAGAAAAATCAGAGAGAATAAGAGAAATTACTGAATATTTTCCAGATCTATGGAGCATATTTGATAGTTTCTCACAATGCTGGTACAATTTAAGCAGCTCATGCTGCTTACCCTATTCTCTTCACAGTGTCCATCCCCTAGTTGTGGCTGCTCAGTTGTGGCCATGTGATAAACTGGAACACAGAACTAATCCTTAATCAAAGGTATCCCAAGAAAAAAAAAAAGCTTAGTTTCCTAACCCACTTCACTGCACAGTCCCACAGAGAACTGTGCAGACACAGAGGGATGGTTACTGAAGCAGGAAAAAGAGTTAACAGCCTAGAGCACAATTGCTGCTTATGCAGCTTATAGAATCATTAATCATTGAAAAGACCTCAAAGATGATCTAGTCCAGCCATCCCCTGATCACCTTATTACTCACTAAACCATGTCCCTAAGTACCTCATCCAACCCTTCCTTAAGCACCCTGAGGGACGGTGCTTCCACCACCTCCCTGGGCAACCCGTTCCAATACCAGTAAGAAATGCACAAACTATACCTACAAGCCTGTTCAGATGGAGAAAGGTATTTGTTTCACAGACCATAGTGGATACATTTTAACCAGTAACAATGAAATAGTGTAAATATTCGCTTTAAATAATCAGAAAGTTGACTTAATTTCTTGTGTGTGAATAAAAATGCAACATCAACAGTATTTTACTGCAAATTCTGCTCTTTTTGCATCTGGTTCATTGAGCTAAGTGCAACCCATCTGTTACCACATAAGACAGAAAAACAGTCAAATAGAAAAAAAAAACCCTTACCTAAAATAAATCCAAAATTATTTGCTTAGACTACTAATAAAGTAGAGTACATAGGCCATTAAACACTATAGAAGGCTTTACAGAGTACTACAGAATTGCAGGAAGGTTTATAAAAGTTTATATCCAGGATAACTAGAGATACAAAATGATGTTGAAAGTAGTTGCCTCAGAACAAGGCACATGCATGTAATAAATTAAAGCGGTCTAATAAAATATTTCTAATAGTTGGACATTGCATGGGAGACTGCAAACAATTCTGGACTGGACACACAGCAGCCATGTCCCACTAGGGAATAAATGCTGAAACAATTAGAACAGATTTCCTTCATTTAGGGAAAGGAAGTTACAAGGATGATTCTTCTACCTCAGGCAGTTTCTTCTCTCTCTACCATGCAAAAGTCAGACAGTGAATACCTCGCTGCTCTAAGACAGTCGTTCTGTCAGAACACCTCACAGCAAATGTGAATGTGCTACCACACGGTATTTTGGGACATTATGTGTGTATTTGGGGAGGGCAGGGGAAGATCACAAATTAGTCTTCATGATTAACTTGTACTAAAACATCCATGAACTTCAGCTCTGATGTGACTGGCACACATATCAGCAAAACAAAATTATTATTGTTATTGTTGCTAAACAGGCAAGCAATATCTCACTCTAATGCTGTCCTGCTTTTAGTTTAAAAAGATAATAAAATTTATTTGGCAAAGAAAGAAGCAGAGAACACATTAACTGTGAAGTCACACCACTTTCCATATGGGAAAACCTATTTATGAACAACTCATTCCTGCAGAAGTATGCATCTGAATCACGTTGGTGCCCACTGTGGGATTGTTCTAACATTTATTTTATTGTCAGGAAAATTCCTGCCGGCAAGTCAGCAAGAGTAAAACCAAAGACCACAAAGCATGCTCTCCTTTCTAATGTCCTGAGAATACATAAACAAGCCAGCGCTGAATGTTTTACTTACATCCCATGTTTAGCTTTCATGCAAGCCACAGAACAACGCAGACCTATGGCTCATAACTGAAGTTCTACACAGAACAAGAGTTTATGCAAAATGCAACTGAAAACCTGAAGTTCTCAGGTGATCTGGGTTCTACCATATGCCTTAAATAAGGTATTGATACTCACTTGCTCCCATTTCAACTCTTAGAAGTAAACACCATGAGAATCGCCATTGCTTCCTTATGCAGCATCTCATCTTCAGCCACCACTGCTACAGAAAACAAACTACCACAAAGAGCTTCATAACATTCCTTTTAGCCATATGCATTGATTAATGCACTGAAATCCCACTTAGTTGTTTAGACCACAAGAAGAGTCTGACCAGATCCTTAGGAAAAATACCTCACCCCCATACGTCTACTTCCAAAGATGTTTTCAGCCCCACCACAGTCAGTATATGGTGCTGTAGGCATAATTTGTTTCTTTACACCAGCACAAATGTCTGCAGACCATCAAGTTATTCCACATGAACTGATGTAAACATGATGGACAGCAGTCTGCTGCACTGAAAAATAAGTTGGGAAATGGGAAAGAATACCAGGCAACTCACCCATCTGGCTTCCCTAGGAGTCAATGTACTTCATGAAGTAACTTAAAGAGATACTTTAATTTCTATTTATGGTAACTATGTGGGTCAGTTCAGAACTAGCAGAAAGGATATAATACACTCAAAGGGATTACAAGGACAGGTGCATCAATCACTTTAAAACAGAGAAAACCCAAACAGGGCTCATTAGATACAATAGTGAAATGTCCTCATATTGTAAGTAGTACTATTTTCAAATTGTCTGGACTTTTCCATCTGATATTGACTACTATAATTGCAACTTTTATAGTACTTCTAACCAACTGCTCTCTACTTCTTGCTAAATCACATGAATGCATTTTATACTGGATCTTTTTATTTATATTATTCTAGATAACTGCTATTCTTCTCTTATTACTTTGTCAGCATACCAATTTACCTAGGGCATACTTATGCTTTATTGAAAAATACCCTTTGAACTCTGTGAGGAGTGACTGATATGCCAGCAGTGTGCCCTTGTTGCCAAGACAGTCAACAGCATCCTGGGGTGTATCAAGAAAAGTGCGGCCAGCAGGTTGAGGGAGGTTCTCCTTCCCCTCTATTCTGCCCTGGTGAGGCCTCATCTGGAATACTGTGTGCAGTTCTCAGCTCCCTGGTTCAAGAAGGACAGGGAGCTGCTGGAGGGGGTACAAAAAAGGGCTACAAAGATGATTAGGGGACTAGAACATGCCTCTTACAAAGAGAGGCTGAGGGACTCGGGACCTTTTAGCCTAGAGAAGAAAAGACTGAGGGGGATCTTATGAGTGCTTAGAAACATTTAAGGGGTGAGTGACAGGAGGATGGGATCAGTCTTTTTTCAGTGGTGCTCAGTGACATAACAAGAGGCAAGGGGCACAAACTTGAATATAGGAAATTCCACCTAAACATGAGGAGGAACTTTACTGTGAGCATGGCAGAGCTGCCCAGAGAGGTTGTGGAGTCTCCATCTCAGGAGATGCATCCAGGTGGGTTTTGAGTCACCCTGTGCAACCTGCTCTAGGTGAACCTGCAGGGGAGTTAGACTAGATGATCTCCAGAGGTCCCTTCCAACCCCTGCCATTCCGTTAATTCATAGATGTAATATCAGCTTTCTACATAACTGAAGTTTCATGATACACTTCTTCAGCACCACCCTTAGAAGTCCTCCCTCTCTTTGAATCCTTACAGTGAAACAAAGCAATCAAGCTCTCCTACTGGCTGCACTTAAATACTTACCATTGACTATAAACTCCAAAACTAGTTAGACTATCATTACAAGGATCAAAAATACTGCCTCGTCATCTAAACAACTGCTTCTAAAAGGCACACTGAGCAGCGTACCTTGAAAGTAATCACACATTGATGTTAATTCTATAAATCCACAAGCTTTTTCATCGAATTCACAGTGCTGAAAGGATTTCATGGCAACCCACATCCCATTGTTTTCTCTCAACTGGGGGACAGTCCAAAAGCATTCAAGGGCAGAATGAAACCCTTATTACACCAAATCACTCATAAACAGTGAATTCAGAGGAATTAATTTAAGTCCTCATGGGAATAATCAGATATCTTCATGATATCCAAATGTTACATTTTCCTTAACTAATATGGAGATGTTTCTCAATCTAAGGAAACTGCAAAGAGGACAATAAATAACCCCTTCCAAATTCCATTTCAATTACTATTTATTCCATAACCACAATGCACATGGCACTGCACAAACAAAATAAAACGAACACAATCACTTTTGCCATCTTGTCAAACAGCATGCAATCAAACTCCAGACAAAGAACTGACCAACCTCATACAGAATTGGCTAGGATAAGGGGTTAGCTTCATGAATTCACACAGGTATAGAACAGGCTGTCCACATCATTCACTGTTTTCACAGTAAAAATAATTAAGATCAGCTTGCATTAAATCCAGCTCCCACCCTCAAAGTCACATAAAGAAGAATGTTCTTTAAAGCAAAAATATTTATTCCATATGCTTCTGAAAAACAAAAAAATTGCATTAGTCTGGGAAGCATAAAGCACAGGTGAAGCTGCATATTAAACATAGGAGATGATGGTCAAGCCTGGCGAAAGCATTTGGTACAGTTTGTCTTTTCCTTCAGTACAATCTCAACTGAAAAATGATTCCTGCAAAATATCCATGAAGAAAATTAATGTTATCAGTTCACATCTTTCTATAACAAATAAATCACTGTATGGGTACATCCCAGTACAAAGGGATGAATCTAGACAAGTGTTATCCCTTTCAGGTAGTACATCTGACAGTTTTCAGATATGAGGTAATTTAATGAGAACAGCCATACAAGACTTCTAAAATTCAATGTTACCATGACAAAGAGGCAAAACTACCTCACATTAGTGATACAGAGGACTACAGCATAACCCTGACTCACCACAACTCTGCCCATTCTGCTCACTTACCAGAAACAGCAGCTATTGTGTGCACTGCACTGCATTTCTGATGAGTTGTGATAGGGAACTGAGGGCACTGAACATCACCTTTCTCTAGCAACTGCACGGAGGTCTTTACAGGTCACCTACACTAACTACTGGGTGTGGTAGGAAAGGGTAATTGAAAAAGTGAGGTGGAAGAAGAATCAGAGGCTGTGGACAAGCATGACAACGTGATGGTTTTATATATGATTGTTCCTTCCATTTCTTCCCTGCATGGCCCGTTTACTTCCACTTGTCAGATGTGTGCAGCCATTCAGACACTAATAAGAGATAACACCCTTTCAAAAGCTTTGGAGGAGTCATCCTATGGCCTGGATTCTTATGTAAACTACTATCCGACAATATGCTCTTTATAGAGACTATAACCCAAACTACAGCAGCTAGCTGTTAGCAGAGCTGTGATGTCCCTCCTACTGCTATTCAATGCCATTCAAAATATGAGGTCATTGCTGCCTGGGCTACATTTTGAGAGGCTAGGCCTTCCTTGAGGATTCTGTTAACTTTACAATATATGCACGGAGGTATACTTTATATGCGAGAGCCTCTGTTATTATCTTTAACTATACTAATACTCTAGTTTGATGCTTATTTTTTGTAACATACTTTGGGTGTTTGTATATACGGAACCACCACACACATATGGAACTCTATGCAGTTTAGAACAGAATCTTAGTGACTGCAGTACATAAAGCACGAGCATTTTTAATACACACTATTGCAGTAGCACCTCTCCCCTCGTTAGATTCCATAAACACAGACCTGACACCAGCCCTTCATCCATCGACTTTTTTAGACTGTCAAAACCTGCCCACCCTCATTCTACTGGGGTTCATGGTCAAGTAAAATTGATGGAATTAAAAGATATCAATATACAAAGTTGCTGTAGATCATATCTGGGTATGAAGTGATCTGCAAATATCATTGCAAGCAGAATGCTTTAGTCCAGATAAATTTCTTCTCCAGCTGTGTAGAACAAGATGTCCCAAACTAGATGCTCGTTCTACTGTCAAGCACATGCAATACATTTCCCGGTCAGTATCCTTCATTCAGAAATCTCTCATTCCACACATAGACAGTCCTACACAGGAACTCATGAAGATGACGACAGCATTCAGTACATTTCAAAATCATCTTCCCCTTGGGGTATGTCCGCTCAGAGAAGTTACAATTTTGAGACCAGGCAAGATAATACTGCATATCTTGGATGATGGTCAGCAATGACTAAACTTTGCAATCCCAGAAGCCACTTTTACTACTAACCTTTACAACTCTCACTGGAGTTGCAGTGGTAGATCACTTACACGAATGCTTTTCCCAGAGGAGAGGAGGACACGTTCATCATTTTCTGAAAGTTCAACTGTTTGCTTCCAAAAAACACTGCTGTTTGATTTGCCAAGACTAAATCGTTTAGCAAGTAACCCAGTGGAATGAAGATAATTCTTACCCCAACTGCACAACTCAGAAGTTGAGGACCCAACAAGACTGAAGACCAGAGGATTAAAGGCAATGTGATAAACAGCAAAGGTGTCATGAAGGTGGGCACTTGCAATCCATGAAAACTTGTAGACATAGAAACATGACCCCCAAGTTTTTTTATATACTTTTTAATAACTTCAGCAGCATATAAAATATTTTTACTGTCTTATAATGTAAAAAGCTAATGAGAATATATGGAGCTCTGCTTTAAAGTCATAAATATACTTAAAAATTACATTGCTAACTGTTTTCTACATCTTTGGCTATATGGCTTTGATAATTCACTGCCTGAATGGGAAGTACCTAAGGGAAGAAGGCAAAAGAAATGGCAGAAAGTTGCTCACAGAAGTATCAAAAAAGAACAGTAAGTCAAAGACAGGACTGGTAGCCTACAATGCCACACTATTTTAAGTTAATACCCTACCTAATATTGCCTATGGCAAAGAAAGATTCCCAAAAGGATTCTACCATGAAGTATGTCATCCTATGAGCTGGGGAGATTAAAAATAGGACATCAACATCAGAACATACTGATCGAAAACAGAACAACAAGTAAATAAGGAAAGCGTGCCATTTGGTTGTGTGGGTTTTTTTGTGTCATGACAGATACCAAAACGCTACAGAACCAATGCAGGCGAAGATGAGCTACACGAGTAAAGCTCAGAAAATTTTACCTTCTTAAAACCTCTATGATAACTTAGGGAATGAGATTTAGATCTTTTATGATTGCTTGCAATTTTTCCCTTTCGTTTGCCTCTGTCTTAAACATAGTCCACTGTAAAATAGACAAAAAAACCTGCCAAGGCACAAGAGGAGGAACTAAATCTTCACAACTTTTCTCAGTTACTCTGCAGCTAATGCAAGCTGAAAGGTAGAAGCAACGTGCATTTTCAAGCAAGCTAAAGAACACATTGACTTAAGCTGATGTGTGTTTCTTCCCCTCACAGTTGCAGAGTTAATTTTGGTAACATTTCTGGTCTCTACACTTCTAAAATTAAGTTTCACACCTTTCCATTTAAGATAAATGGAGGGGGGGGGGTTTGCAATTATCTCCACCTAGAGGAATTCCAAGAAGCTGGACCTTTATATCTAACATACTTACCCAGGAGTTTTGTTTGATTTTAGTTATTGTAACAGCCACATGAGACCACTGACTTACAAACAGATCTGCCTTCAAAATACATTGATGTCAAAACACTCAAAGTGAAAATGTAAGTTTCTAAAAAGTTTTAAATGATTATTCTCCTTTTATCTTACCTTTTTTAACACACTGACACTTTTGCCAATATAGAATGTCTCCATAAAGCAACTAATAAATGCCATCAGTAACTTAACACATTGACTACAAATTCATTTAAACCCTTAAATACCTTCTTAACTAGAATCTTATGTATAAAACCCAGTTAGAATTATAGACATGTTGAAAATGTTAAATACCTGCATTTATTAAGAAAATTTAAACTGATGTTGATTTAATCCATAAGTGTGTAGAAAGCTAGAAGCAGCTACATATATTCATGCATTTTACCAAGCACATTTTCCCTGAGGTCAAGAATCTTAGACCATTTATATATATCTACACTAGACAAAATCCCAAGCTTTGGGATCAAAACTTTGTTGCATTAAAACTTCACAAAATGCCAATTATAATCAAAGTCTGAAGAATCAAAAGTTGTACGTTAGTAACATCAGTTAGACAGAAGATTAGTCCATGCATGGATAATCTTCATCACAACAGGTGGCAAGAGATTAAAGATATATGTCACTCCTACAAAAAGACACTGCACCTTACAACAGACATTATTGGAACTACTTATGTCTCTGTGGGGTTGTTCTACTGCTGTCCCAATTTTTATCAGAACCCAGTGGGGTTTAGAAAAATTATGTGAACAAGGGTAGTGTCAAAATAATCAAAAGCAGCAATGGATATCTGCCTAGAGGATTTGGGCAGGCACCATGTCTTTTTCTGTCTGACCATACAGTATATCATAGATGTCAATGAAACCAGGTTTAGCTTTGTATAGGCCTCATGCCTATTTTTACTGTCAACGTTTTAATGCCATTAGGTAACACAAAGCAGAGCTCAAAACATTTTCCACACTGTGTAATCCAAATTCTAATCCAAGATCCACTGTGTACTGAATCTGTGCAGTGTCTACATGAACTTTTCACAGAATCTGTCTTGTCTTTCTCACATAAACAAACTACCATCAGCTTATTTCAATAAATACAAGTTCCATATGTCATGATCTATTGTCTCGCATTCCCCATCTCTGAAACATCTGAATGCCTCCCTACATACTTGTTTTGGTTTTAATTAAGAAGAATACAAAGAGAAATGTGTTTGAAAGCTTTTGAAATAAATACATGTTAGGTATTAATATACTTGAGGCAGAGAGTGGACTTGAAGGAGTTCCTTTCATAGCTTCAGCCAAACTCTGGGAAACCTATATGCCTTTCACAGGTACTATTTCTGCTGGAATGGTGTGTTAAGCACTAGCATAACAATCAGTAGAGCCTACACTCACCTGCACATCCAAGCCATGTGGTAGTTCCCTTTTCCCAAAACTAATTTAGTTCAGCTGTTTTAATGAAGTTTACTCAAAAAGCAAGAGTTGCATCAGATCCACAATACTCTATCATCCAAACGGTATCACAAATCTCAAGCGATAACCAGTATTTTTAAATGAAGGACTTTGTTCTGCTGCTTTAGATACATTAAATTATAAGTATTATTTTATTGGACTAGCTCTCTCCAGCTGCCAGTAGCATTACACACTGGATGACATGTACCTCAAATACATGTCTATATTTAAACATGCAAAGCTGGCAGAAGGGAAGAATCTTACGTTTCCTAAGCTTGCTTTACAACATTTCGGGACTTGCACCCGCTCCGTGGTCTCTCGTAAAGCGTGATACCCTCAGCTCCCCCAAATGCACTGAAGAACTGAGCTGGTATTGCGACTGCATGCTCTGGCTCGGTGAAGAGCTGCATGGATATAGCACCTCCAGAAAAAGCTGGTGCTTGAGTGAGCTTGTCGGAAACCCGGGGGAGGCAGTTTCAACCATCCACTCCTCCAAATCTTTATGATAGCACCAGCCGGTGCTACCCCAGGGCGAGCAACCGAAGTCCCACACCTCTCACCCAGCAGCCTGCAGGCGTCAGATCCCCGAAACCCCTCCCCGGCTGCAGCAGACGAACCCTGGCGAGGCCGGCGACCAGGGTCAGCAGGGAAGAGCCAGGGCCGTGTGTCCCACGGCGGGCTTTAAAAGGCAGCAGAAAAGCCCTTGGCTTGCCTCCCCGCGCAAGCCTCCTGGCACTGAGAAGCACCCCCTCGGGTGGTGGGGTGGGTGTCAGAGCGCCTCCAACCCCCACCGAGGCCTCACCAGAGGCGTTTCCCCCAACCCCTATCCCACCCGGGCCCGACGAAGGGAAAGACGGCAGAAGGGCGCCACTTACGGCGCCCGGGCACGGCTCCCTGCGGCGGCGGGTCGAGCTGCGCAGCGGGTCGGCGGCAGCGGGGAGTCTCAGCGGCGAAAGCCAGGGCGCTCCTCCCCTCAGAAAGCCCCCATGGCCGGCCTTCCCACACGTGCGGGGTCGGCTAACGCAACCCCACCCCTCTCCGCCGAGCCCCTTCCCGCCCGCCCCTCCTCTCCTCCCCTCAGGAGCCGGGCCACCCCCTCTCAGCTGAGCGGCGCCCTGGCGCTGCAGAGGGACGCGGGGGGTCTTCTCTGGAGTGTCAAGCCGCGTTCCCCGACGTGCCCCTCAGAGAAAGGGAGACGAATAGCCCCATTCCTGCGGTTAGACCTCGCCTCGAAGCCGTTACAGAAGCCCTTACCCCTCCTAACAACCGAGGCACTGCAAAGCCCCACCTGAGACTCCCACCTGCCTCTCATTATCAGCGTTCATCGCGGGTTTATAGCCCAGTTTTGCCCAGAGCGCTTTGAAGTGCTGCATGTGAGCAGCACCTGTGTGGGGTTCACGATTGGCGTTCAGAAGTCGTTTCCCCACAGTTTTAGGTGAGCATGGGGGTGGATGTCTCCTCTGGCCTTGCATTAGGAGGTGGAGAGGAACAGCAGTCGCTTTGGACTGCTCTTTACCGTGTGCTGGATGTGTTTTCCAGGCTGGCTTTCAGGAGTGTGTGGTGGGGCAGATTCCTCATGGAATTTCCCTTTGGTTTCGTGGCAAAGCTCTGGGGAGTGGTGGGAATGAAGGGAAGAGCCACTGCAGCTCTCCTTTTGGATATGGCATTGGCAAAATTTGGAGGAGAGCAGCAAAAATGTTATGGCATGGGATACAGCACCAGAACATCAGGTGCATGATGGTTTTGTAAATCAGCTTCATAACTGCCTGTTTGTATGAGCCTTGTCATGTTTGGTTGAAATACCTGAGACTTGGCAGTTCTATCTGTCCACAGGTTGGAGAGTTTTTGTACCTCCCTCTCCTCCAGTCCAAGTAATTCAAATCTTTCCCCTGGGCCAGATATCTTAAAAAACTCATTTTAGGGCTAAGAATAGTCTTAGGCTAAGAATAGCTAATGTTAAGAATAACTAACATTAAGAATAGCCACAATAAATCTTACTATCATCTCTTTTTTCCCTGCATATGTTCTACTTAAAGTCCTATCCTTTCAACACTATAATTTGAATGCATCAAATCTTTGGGAATGCCTTTTAAAATACTGTCTGTGGATCTCCTTGTCTCTTTTCTGTGATACTCTGTCACCATATATGGTATGTGTATGCATATATATGTGCATATATATTGTATATACATCTATCCCCACTGTAGTCTCTAAGAAAACAGAAGTTGTTCTATGGACACCAGAACTAACAATACAGCTGACTTGTGACAAAAACGTCTTCATTATCTTTGGGGTTTAATGTGCCTTCTCTAAACTTAACTCTTTTGCTTACATCACCACTTTGCAACAGATTTTGTATATGACACCCTTGTGTTAGCAGTGGATCACATATAACTGACATTTCACTTCTGGGGTAAACTCTTACATAAATTGCTATGAACATACCTTCATATTTGCATCAGATAATATTTTTAAAAAGACCAGTGATCAGACATCACCAGCAACTACCCTCAGTTCAAGCTAGTCACTTAGCTTATATTCAACCAAAAAAAATTTTCTTCCAGCCCTACAGTGCTTCTACACACTCAGCATCCATAGGATTTCCCAAAGAGGCTAATGCCATGTTTTCTCAAGGATCCAGGCAAAGCTCATGAAAGACCAGTTCAGTTTCAGCACCCCTAGATCTCTACCTTTTTTTTTTTTTTTCTTCTCTAGAGGACTTGCAAATTGAATATATTCCCTTTTGTTTCACTTTTTAGGTCTAAATGCCATTTGCTGTTCAGGCAAGGAGTTGTCTGGCTTAAACATATTTCTTTCCATGATGAATAGCAATGTTCCTTGCAGTTAAGTAATTAATATTTACCAATGTAAATTTCAGCTATTAGACCAAAGGACCATTTTTCCCTCTGTGTATACACCACCTGAAGCAGTCATGTGTATGTGTGTCTTCGTCTAAAAATAGTTGTCACCTATGTCTATGTTGGTACAGGAAAGGAGCCTGGAGATGAAATCCATCATGTAGTGGAGATGGTATGTATAGAGATATCCACCTCTCCTCCTACTGCTCTGTAAATTCTTGTGAGATGCAGAGGACTGTGCCATACTAACAGGCATCAGTACTACGAACTTCTACAATTTTGTTGTTAAGTCTTCAGATACTTTTCAACGCCTTAAGTTTGGGAGAAAATCTCCTCTGGTGTTGTAAAGAAAACCCTGAAAAACATATATTTTGACCTAAGTGAGGCTCACAAAAGAAGATAAATGACATAAAATTTAACATCGGGAAACCTGATGACTTGTAAACAGCTATCCTGATTTTTGATGTCTGACATGCTTTTAGATACAGTTCATGACTTATTTTAACAGATGTGCACAGCAGAATATAGGATATTAGCCCAGACTGATACGTCATTAATAAATTATACAAAAAGGCGTGAAAAAGCAAAGGTGGGATGGCAAAAAGGAAAAAGATGATGAAAGAATACCTTCCTCTAAGCAATCCAGTATTCCTAATGAAGGCACCACACCTTATGAAACAAAGGTTTAGGTTGGATATTAGGAAAAAATTCTTTACTGAAAGGGTTGTTTGATATTCCAACAGGCTGCCCAGGGTGGTGGTTGAGTCACCATCCATGGAGGTGTTTAAAAGAAGAGTAGATGTTGTACTTTGTGACATGGTCTAGTGTTGGACCTAGTAGGGCTGGACAGATGGTTGGACTCAATGATCTTGAAGGTGTTTTCCGACCTTAACCATTCAATGATTCTATGGAAGTTTTCTTATGGCTGCTTAACTATGGTGGTAGGTACATTAATTCTATTGATAATATTTTCAGGGAAATTTTATCAGAAGGAAAATGTTTAGTGGAGCTTTTTACATCCTTGTGAGCTGTGCTGACTAGTGATTTGGCAGGAGGAGGCAAGGCTGTAGCCTCTTCTCCACATAATTCATGGCAATGTTATTCAAAGTCAGTGATTCTGTGAGGAATGCAAATGCCATAAAAATGAAGACATCCTTCCTTACAAACAGGTTGATACCCATCAGGTCATGACAGAACTATTTGGCAGAACAGAAGCTCCATGTTTTGGCTGCCTGGAATACATTTAGCCACTAGATAAATAAGAGCTTTTATTATGCAGGACAGATTGTCCTTTAAACTTTTCAAATACAAACAGAGTCAAAAAAGTTTGCAAAGGAAAAAAAAAAGCCAAGAAGTATTTTTAATCTGTGTTAATAAATAAAAAACCACTGTATTTTATTAGATTGAACAACAAAAGGATGTTTAAATAAATAACAGAAAAGTAGTGTATCTCTGTAAATAATTCATTATCCATTTGCCAAAAAAAAAAAAGTGTCAAGATTTAAAAGTGTATTTACGTGAACATTTGATGATAATTTTTATTCTTTCCAACAGTTTGGGGGTTTATTTTCTTTAGAGATCTTGGCTCTGTAGTGTCCAGAAATGAGTTATTGCTTTTCCATAACAGTAGGAAAAAAAGTTCTGGCAGCACTTGATTTTCAGCTGCATAGAGCAGACCTGCCATTTGAGACTTCAAGGGGGTGTACCAGGGGGAGTGTAAGGGGAGTGGCAGGAGAGCTGCAATCATCTTCTGTTTTCCAGTGAACAACGTTTAGGTAACCAACAAGTACCTCTAGCAACCTATGGCAAGTCTCAGCTGTTGAGCAACTGAGGCCATGTCAATGAAACTTCTAAAAGTAGAAGGCACACATGACAAGAAACTTGCCCAGCCTCATCAGCAAAGAAAACATACTTTTTGTTACAGTTATCGGCAGGTTGCTTACATATTAACCACTGCTTTACAGTCTCCTGTACACAGATGCTGTTCGTAGACTCAGTTCTCTTCTGGGGTCAGAACTTGCCCAAGTACTTAAGGTGTGATTAGCCATAATGAATCACATGAGTTGCCTCAGTAAGATGCATAAGGTGACTTGATGAAGCTGAACCAGAGAACGTGAGTTTTGGTTCATTTCAAGAATGAAATTGCCTTATGGGATTGTGAGGGTTGGCTCTTTTTCATCTCTACTACTTTTCCACATGAGCTGTGCACCAAAGTGACACCTCAATTTGTCTGAAAGAAGTGGAGGACGTAACCTCTTCAAATAGGATGGGTTTCTGATTTTGGTTTTTGAGTCTTTCTAAGACATGAAATAGGTTCAGGTTTTGCAATCTGATCTGTGCAGAGGGGTTTGTTGAGTTCAGAAATTGTATGTATTGTTTATGAAGTTCTTCCTTACATTGAGATGGAGCTTCCTCTGTTTGTGCCTCTTGTTCTGTCACTGGGCACCACTGAGAGAGTCTGGGCCCATACTCTTGGCATTCACCCTTTAAGTGTTCATAAGTGTTGCAAATATCCCCTGTCCATCTTCTGCAGACTAAACAAAGCATTTTAGAGCATCAGAAAGAACCCATGGAGTATATGACAATGTCTTAGCTGTCTTGAAGAGCCCAAACTTTCTAGTTCAAAGGGGAGAAAGTATCTTGCTTATGGTTTATAAAGAAAGATCAGAAAACTAGATACAGATGCAATCTCACTGAGCTTCCTGAACAAAAAGTTCACACTTGAGAAAAAAACTCTATGTAAAGATACTCGGGTTATCTTTTAACAAACATGTGATTGATTCTGGATTCTCATAACTATTCATGTAGAGCTTCATGTCACTGCTCTTAGATTTTTCCTGACAGGCAAGCTTGGATCTTGTAAAGTTTGGTCAGGGTCTTCTGCATTATGTGCCAGTTGAGCAGTATAGACAAATTGAGCTGCTCCCCTTGTTTCAGTCAGATAGTTTTAATGCTAAAGGCAATTCTATATCAATGGCGTTGGTCTTAATTAAGTAATAGTGTATTACTTTGATTTTCACCAGACGTATTAGTTTTAGTTCTGCAGTTTTACATTGCATCCTAGAGCTTTTATCTACCAGAACATCCAGTTTTCTTAGGTCAGGTCCTGTGATTCAGCATGTCTGCGTCACTTTGAGAACTCTTACAAAATCACTTTTTAGAGTAAAGCAATACTTCTAATCAGCTTTCCCAGGAAGATTCCACTGACCTTTGGGTTGTAGTGTAGTCCCCCACACAGCTATTCTTTCCCTTCTCTGTGGCTGAAGATGTGAGAGAAGAACTTCCCACAGGAAAAGGGTGGGAGAGAGCAGGCAGATGTGGAAGACTTGAAGAGCCCTTCTGCCCTTGGGAAAGAAGGAGCATAAATACATACTGACACATTTTTAAGTTCAGCTCTGCCTAGCATGGTGGGAAGTAAGTTGTCTGAATCATTCAGTCCTGGTTATACCACTGGGGAAACCGTAATGTCAGCACACTGCTCCATCTCTGCACAACAGCATTCATTAATTACCGAGATATTCCCTGAGGAAAATGATGTTTACAACTGGGGCTTGTAATTGACTGCAGAAATGCTGCAGATTCTAAGACTAGGTACATTGTGTATGTCTTTGCTCGTCTGTGTTTGTGTATGTATACTTTATATGTAAGTATGTATTATACATGTATATACACTGAACCTGATGGAAAGAAGATGTTTGAAGCTACTGTATGATAAAAAATGCTAATTTTTTAAGCAGCAGTAAGGAAGAATGCAACATGTCTTGGATACTGCACATAATTTCTCTTCGTATTTTATAACATTTGCTCTTTTGGAGCTGTTTCTTCAAAAAGAAAAAAAAAATGAAAAGTGATCTAGATAACTTCCTACAACTGCCATCAGATTTCATGTTTAGCCTTCTTGTTCACTTCTCCTGAATGATGTAATAACAGGCACCAACAAAATGATTAAATTGTTCCCTTTCTGTGGTTACTATTCATAAGTAAGAGACAACATAATCATTGAAAATGTATCCTGCAAAATATTTTGAACCCATCAGAAGACAGCTGGTTGTAAATCGAGGATATTATGGTGAATTTGCATATAGCACCTTTCTTCACACTGCTATTCATTTTCTTGAATAACAAGTATGATTCATATGCTATTCTTCTTTTCATACCTAAAATGTGGTGAGCCTAACTATCAACAAGTGATGAAAGACTTTGTTTTTCTCATGGCATCAATATTTGCACTTTAACCCCTTTAATCACCCGTATGTGCAACTATTCTACGTCAGGATAAGGGGAGTTAATGTCATTCTTTGTGCTGAGGGAAATCTGTCTGTATTCAATACTGATTAAATTCATTAATCACTATGAGAGACTGCTGAGAAACCGGAGGAGCTGTATCTTCTCCTACGCTTAAAGATAGTAACTCTGGTGAACTCCTAATTTTCTACTGGCCTTTGGAACAAATACAAGACCTGAGACTCTAGGGAGAACTTGGAGCGCTGGTTTTAAAAAAATAAGCTTGAATAAAATGTTCTAGTGGATGCAGACTATGATTAGGAGTGGAAGAAACTCCTTTGAATTCAGAGTTGCAAGCACTGGAAAGGTGGAGGGCACAATTCTGGTCATGTTTCATGATTTGTTTTGTTACTTACATTGTACTAATATTGAGGGTAATGTCTTCAGTGACTGAAATAGCAGAGGGGAAGGCTGAATTTGGAGCATTTCCTATCTGCAGCAGTACAAACAGATGTGCAGTCTTTAAAGATGCGTTTTCACATTCATAAGGACCTCTGTAGAACTCAGAGGAAAAACGTGTCCCTCGGAGCTGATTCGTGACTGCAGCCATTTATGCAGGAGGAATAAACAGTCTATAGGCAAGATGGTGTTGAGTCTTGGCTTCAAATGTGAATGTGGAAAAGCCTCCTCAGTATGTTAACTTTACTAATCTTCCAAATTAAGTTGGCTTACTTCAGTACATAGATTAGTTTACAGTATGGATCTTCTTGCACACAGTAATCAAATCACTGTTTTAGCCCTTAGTTGCTCAGTGATCTTTACTTGCACAAAAACACAAAAACGTATGCATATTTGCATTATACATTCATATACATCTAAGATTGCATTAAAATTCCTTATTTTGGGGCTGATCTTTACATTTCTTAAAATGCTGAAGCACAAGACAATATGCTAATCATACTAAATATATAGAAACCGCCAAGAGACTGCAGAGAGCTACCAACTGTCACAAGAAGATCACCCTCATCAAAAGCTCCCTTATGGTGTAATATTGCAATTCATAGTGTAAATACTCGCAAAAGAAGTTTTATCATGGAAAATTGAAGGCTGATGGGAGATATGATTGCAGCATATATTTCCAAGGGTAAGTTTTGGGGAGAGAGAGAAATAGACTGTTTAGATTGGCAAAAGGAGATGTTGGCACAAGAAGCCCACAAATATATTTTGGCTGGGACATATGAGTCAGTATCTAATTCTTTGTGGGAGTGATGTGGAAGGGAGAAATAAAGGGTCTTAAAATGGAGCTGGCTGAATTTATGAAGATCATATAATAGAGTACTTCACAATAGCCGGGGACTAAACATGATGATCTAGGAGGTCCTTGTCAGTCCTTTGTCTTTCTGAAAGGGTGAATATATTTTTAATTACTAAAGTAGTTTTGGAGAGCACTGTCTATGTTTGTAACATTGCCTGGGAAACATTAGGCACAAGGACTTAGAGACAATTCATATTTTTATTTTTTATGTATGATTTTATAAGAATGAGCACACATGGGTTGGATTTATTTCCCAATAGAAAAACTGCAAGAAAAAGGTTTTGTGTTAGTACTACCCAAAGAAGCAAGACATCCAACCCAGAACAGAACTAAACTAGCTATAACAACACTAGTACTATTGGGATTAGCAGCTAGGCTCTAAATGCTATTTAAGACATAGAATTTTTTTTTTTTTGAGTGTCACTACTACCCTTTAGCTTGAATGACTTTCTCCTGTTTCCTCCTCAAATATGTCTGCAGGAAATAGTGATATCTTCTTTCCACATTCATTTTGCCTGACTAAATAAGCAAAGACCTTTCAGTCTTCACTTGAGTGCTAAGTTCTTCATATCCCTGCTCAAGCTGGTAGCCTATTCTTAGACCCATTCAAGGTTAATTGCTGATTCTTGAATATGGGTGATCAAAATTGTAGATCACTTCATATATGAGGTCACCAGGGCCTTTTACAGGACACTAATACTTCATATATTTTTATGTGGAATTCAAACCAGGATTGCATTGTCCTTTTTTCTGTCTGAACTACAGGTTCAGGAAGTTGATTTAATCAATTTACCTGTAATTTCAGATTTGTACAATATTTCTCACATATTATAAACTACTGGCTCATGGAAGTATGAAAAATTGAGATGGTTAAATATTCAGGCCTTTTATTCAAGCAGGAGGAAAAGGGGATAATTGAAGTTTAAATTCAGCAAGAGTGCTTAAAGGGATAAATTGTTAATCCATTCTAAAATAATGGTTAATTAAATTTTATCCATTAAATAATGGTTTGTATTAACAGTTCAAACTGTTAATACTGAACCTTTAGAAAGACAGAACTTGAGAAATTTGATAGGAAAGCATTAGCAAAGGCTTGAGTAGTGGCAGTAGGGAGAAAAAGAAAGAGAAAGTATGTTGTTTGGCTTTATGAAGTAACTGTGTTTGGGAAGAGAGATCTTGGATTGCTCTGAGGAATGTTATTGGGGTCCAAAGAGCGCCCAGTCTTGGTGAGGAAGAAGCAGGAAATACAGACAGTGATGTGATTTGTATCTACGGATCCCTGATGTACCTGAAGTAAGGGCTGGTAAGTTTTGGAATCCTTAGGGTTGTGTTTATCTACTTTGACTGGTCAGTAGCACTAAATAGTTAAACTGTAAATCCTGATTTCTCCAGGATTGTAGCTCTGTAAAAGGTGTACCTCGGGTGCTGAAGAATCTGAAAAGTAGGGGACTAGTACTCTCAGAAGTGGATTATAAGCAAAACAGCCCATGCCCAGGAAATGTGTGAGGGTGGGGAAAGGATTATATTAAAAAGATGAAGATAAGATGGCATCTGATTGAGCCCATGGAATCTATGACTGACAGTAAGACTCAGATGTAGGAACATGATGAGTAGCCACACAAATGCCCTCAGGGTTGTAAAACTCAGTAACACTCAGTAGTGTTTAAGAAGTAAATTAAGTTGCTATATTACAGAAGTTGCCACAAATGGGCTATTTTGTGGGAAAGTAACATCGATAGCCATGTGTTAAAAATTCCATAAACTGGAATTTCTTCATGGTCCTCTCAGCACAAAGAATTCTGCTTCAGACTGTATGTTTATAACCTTAGCCATCCAGTGTGATGCTTCTGTATTCCGACTGTCATTCCATAGTGACAGCCTTTCAGGAGGTTTAGGGGTAACGGAGACAGTTTGGTGGCCATATTTCTTCCAGTAACTTCCTGCCAAATAGCATGAAGCTAGATTTTTAACTCTCCCAGGTTCAGGAATGTGCTGAACAGGTAAATTCCAAACACTTAGTGGTAGTCAGCAACCTGTCTGATATCAAACTATCTACAGCTTCTAACACTGAGATGCATAAATTTGAATTTGAAGTTTACACTACCTGATGAACCACCATCCTATTTCTTTAAGAAGTTACTGCTCTGTGAATATGGACTGTGTCTTTTCCTGCTTTGAAAACATATATAGCACCTCTTGTGTGTGGATTCTCTGGTCTCTAGTAGAAGGTGTGCTTGCACTGCAGCCTATTGTGCAGGTGAGGATCTTTCTTCCTCCAATCTCACCGAAACTTCTGGGAACCAAGTTATCCTTCATAGCTCTACCCTTTTGTCTCTCACATACATACGCCCTCCCACCCTAAATCTGGTTACCACATTCCCTGCCTTCAGATCTTAGTGGGGAAAACTGACTGCCTTTGAGAATCAGGTACAGTTCCTGCCCATTACACTTTTTATAGGTCCCCAGTTTGGTGGGAAAAATTTACCATCTATGTACCAGAGTCCATAGAAATTTGTAAAAAACCCCAAGAATGCTAAAAAATAGAATAAAATAGAAAAGCTAACAAAAATTTAAGACTTTCTGTATTGCTAGGCACACTTCCAACACATCAGCGTGGACTTTCCCATGCTCGGTATAGAAGCCTAAGTGTTACTGCACATTAATAGTTAGCCTCTACAAGCTGTGTCTGTCTTCTTGTCCACAGGGACTACTGCTCACATATGGGGGTGGGGGTGGATCTGGCAGTGCGATGTGGGAGCCGGCTCCACTCAGAGAAATTTTGAAGTAGTTGAAGGTCATCCAAAAGTGGCTCGGACTGTCACTGTCACTCCAGCTTGCAATAGTAGCTTCCCACTGAATTTGATGCCCTGCTTGTTGTCAGAATACTTTCATAGGAGTGTGATTTATCAATTTCACAAGAGGTGGATGGTTGTTATTGCTCTTTTAAGCTACAGGGGGACAGTATATGAGACATTCATACTGTAGAACTACAGGCTTCTAAAGCTAGTCTTCCTCTCTTGGCTCCCCAGAGCATCAGCCAGAGCAACAGTGCTATTTAGATGCACTGAATGGATCCTCCAGCCTGCACTGAGTACTTGTGGAGATTTTTGACTCAGCCCCTGAAGTCCTGGGCCTAAAGCAGTGTTGTATGAAGTGTGCCATGGGAAGATTTGCTGCAAGTTAGGAATTAATGAAAATAAATTCCATTCCTCCTTTGTTTTCTTCTTTCTTTTTTGGAAAGGAAAGAGGTGTTGGAGTGACAACAGAAGCAAAATTTTAACTGCTGACCGACTCTGCCCCTCCACCCCCTGGGTAAAGATACAGAAAGAAGTTCATTGTTCTTCTGACTCATAACATGCAAAGACTGAAGAATGAGGCTCAGTCATTGAGCACTCACTGCAAGAGGTATTAGGTAAAACCTTCTAGTAAAAACATACAGTTCTCACAGATCAAATCTATCATAATGCTCAAACTACCAACTCCAAAATGTCCAGTCATGGAATAGACATACTAATTGCAATTCAAGAGAATTAAAAGTGCCTCTCATTCAAGATTCAGTCTTAAAAGGTGCTGCACACCCTCTGGAAGGCACTGACCACTCCTTAGAACTCCCCTTTAAAGCCCCTTGAGTCTGGGTGAGTTCAGTGTATTGCAAAATCAGATTCTTATTCGAGAAATAGTATCATCCATTAAAAGGGAAAGGGTAGTTTAGGGTCAAGGAGGATATGAGATTGTTCAGAGAAATGAAGACTTGCAGCTTTCCACCAATAACAGAAATATATTTTCCATTCTTAGTGCTACTTAACGTACGTATTTTTCTCTTTTTTTCCCCCTTTTAAAAATTGTAATTACAGCTTGGAAGAGACTTTGGTGTACTCCCTCCCAACAATACATTTGTTATGACTCTTCCTGATGAATAGGAGCCTTCATCCCGCTCTCATTTGCACCCTCCAAATAGGGGTAATTTTAGCAAGATGTTTTTAAAAAGAGGTCTCAGACTTGCCACTATTTAATTCTATGCCAGATGTTACATTCAAGAGAAGAAAGGGTGGCAGAAAACATCTGAAAAACAGCTATTTTTTACCAGTTTTCTGGTTTTAAGAACTAGGATTGTCTCCAGTTGTACAGATCAGAAAAGTCACAAAAAAAGCAGCTACTTCACACATCACTGCCAGTAAGTAGTGTATAAAAACTCCCATGCCTTGAAATTCCTTGTTAAATGCAAATTAAAAACAAAACAAAACAACCCACCCTCATAGCGTTCAGAGTAATAGATAATGCATTTTAGAAGATGAGGATACAAAACATAGCATTGTCCTTTTCATAATGCTAATTGGTTATCTCTGACTACTGCGTCCTCCATCCTTTGAGTGATATGGCAGCTGTAAATCCTCAGGGGAAAAAAAGAGTCATACTGTGTACCAGGCTCCAACAAATATCTAGCATTGAAATCTGTTAAAAACATGTAAGTATAAATCTGGATTTAATTCAGTTTTGTGAAATCAGCTTCTTGGGTGGAATCCCGGACCGGTTGGAGTTTTATGGGGGAAGGGTATACTTCCATTGTCTTTATAGTATTTAAGATATCTGTTCCAAGATACAGTTACCAGTGGGATGTAAAACCATAGTATGCTTATAAGAAGAGAGCTATGGAGAAGCCCTTTCTGCTATAACCTGTTTGCATGCTGGAGCAGAAAAGCTGTATGTCTTGTTCTCTTTTGCTCCAACCTGTGGAAGAACAAGGTTTGGTAGCTTGACTTTATATGATAATTTTTGGAGCAGGGCTTGGTCTTGTGCAGTATGATTTACACATGTCTATGTGGGTGTTTTATGGCTGGACAATGTTGCTTCAGTATTCCTTTTTCTGAAGACTTCTAGCACTTTTAGTGCCCTTACTGCCATGATAGCAGTGCATGTCACTAGTTTTTGCAACTTGAGTCCTCTATTCATTTGGTGAAGAGGGAGCTATCACACTTTTCAAGTGCAGACAGTTACTGGCTCAGAAATCAGTTAATCCTGTAATTTGATTCTAGTTAATAATACAAAAGCCATTTAGGAAAAGGAGAATCTGAGTGCACAACTTCTGAGTACACGGTTAAGCTGTCCAGATGACAGGCAGAATTCCTAATCCCTTCAACAAAGATCATAAAACTGAGAAGAATTTGGCACCCACAAGTAGCCTTCTTGAAGGTCTGAAAAAATCCAACCTTCTATCCTGTAATTGACCTTCTTGAGCTAATGGTAATGCATTGTATCGTATGATAAATAGAATTGATTGTTGAATTATTAAGGTAATGAATGCTGGAAAAATGAGTTTATGATGGAATTCACTATAGATTGTGAATATTTTATTTTATAGAAATAATGGGGCATAGAGATTATTATGTTTTATGCCTAGAGTTATTGCCATATCAAAACCTAACCAAGGTCACTCTGTTGTGAGGGAGAACCACATGTGATTTAACAACTGGAAAATTACACAAGATTCTAAATTACACAGACCTTGGTTTCTGCTCTACTAAATCCACACGGTATATTTCTATTTAAATAAGCCCTCAAGGGTTTTTTTGAATGATTAATTAAAAAAAAAAAAGGAAAATGTATTTGCCAATATCAGATATTGAAAGAGATTCAGAAAATAGAAATGAAGACTATATCATCTCATTTAGGCGTCTGTTAATCATATCTTCCATTTCCTTTTCCTATCACTTACCAAAACTTATGTTTAGATGGTCACATTGAAATAGTCACAAAAATGTCACAATGACATATTTTCCTTCATGGTAGAAATAGACTTGGGTGTTAATAAGTGACAACCTAGAAAAATATCATGTATTCCCCAAAAGAGCCTTTCTGCACTATTTAATCAACTAAAGTTTTGGGCAAATTAATGAAGGCCCCCTTACATTTTTAAATTAAAAAAAAAAAAAAATTACTGTCATGCTAAAAAAGTTCACTACTGGAGTGAAATGTTTGGGATCTTTCATTTTTCACTTCAAATAAACATTTAACCATAGGATATCTGGAGCTTTATTTCTAAAAGTATGTTTTCTGAAGTTTGTAGATCTTGTAAGTTCCATGTGTCAGGAATGTCTCTGTGTTATGTTCAGTTCACCTTCCTTTTGCCCATTTTTTGTGTTACTCTGAGAGGAGAAACAAAAGTCAGGCAAACAAAATAACAATATTTTCTTCAAATACAGAATTAAGGATGAAAATTTTAAAAGTCACTGGCATAGAAAAGAAATTAATTAGCTCCTTTCCTTTGGGAAACATATTGATAAATGGGTTGTCCAACAAAAATTAGATACCTTCCCAAGCACAGAGATCACCAAAACCCAAAACATCTGAGAGAGACAGAGTTATCTTGAATCCAAATATTTTCTTGCATGATTCTGCAAACACAGGAGTAACATTAAGAATTCAACTATGTCCATTAAATATAATTCCCTAAGATCGCAGAGGCTGTGATACAGAAGCTATGCTTGTACACTTGGAGATCTAGAGAAATTGTTCTCTGAAATTTATTTTTCATGCATCAACATGTGAAGAACACTACAGACAGATATTCCTGAAGGAAGGGGCGCAGTTCAGTCACACCATAAAGCTTTTCAATCCAAACTGTACCATTCAAAGGCTCTCAGAGTACTTGTATCATTGACAGTTCCGTAGAAAGAAGACTGAGTACCTTGTGTAGTTTCTAGCAGCTGCCTGACTGCTGTTCAGTTGCTGTTTGGTATGGAAGGGATGGCATTGTCCACACAGCATCTTGTATAAATTTACAGAAGGAGGGGCCTGGAGTGAATGAAGGAGCAGATCCTGTGGAAGGACACCATCTTCCTTAGGGAAATGGTCCATCTCTATCTGTCTGTACACTGATGGAATGAAGGAGTGTAGTGACTCATGGCAAAGATTCACAAAGAAGCCGAAGAGGACACAAGGCTGTTATGGAGAAGACATGTGAGCTTCATGACCCTGCCAATCAGGTTCAGTTTCCCAATTTGATCTCATGTTAGCCTTCCTCTTGGGACAGCCACCAGATCCTTCAGGCCCTCAAAAGCCCAGAAGACAGCTTTGCTACAAGCTCCTAACCCCACACCAGCCGGGTAGGAGGCAATGCTTCAGTGTGCACTCTACAGCCCAAACAGAGTGCAGAACAGCTGTTTGGAAGCCACAAAGGACATAACACTTAGTTAAATCCTTTAGAGAAGAGAGTTTCTGTTTTCCTTTTTCTCTTCATTGGATACATAAGCCTTTGTTTATTTCACTTGGCTGATTTGGTTCCATCTTTCTTTAATTCTGCTGACCACACTAGTATTTAATATGGTATTACATTCCTCACACTGTTTGCTGGCCACGTTGGCCAAGGTATTGCTGTGTAAGTACCAAATATTGTGAAGTTTTATTTTGTGACTAAGTTCTGCAGTACTGCCTGATACTATGGGCTTGCTCCTGGCCTAAGTTTCAGCTGTGGGACGCCCCTTGGGAAGGGATGTCTGAGTCCATTAAGCAGCAGGCAGGTATAATTTTGTTGTCATCTCTGAGGCAGAGGGAAGGACTAGGAAGAATGACAGACTTGAGTGTTGCTCTTGCATAACATAGTGGTACGTATTGTGCACAACGCAGATGGCTGGCAAGCATAGTCACAAAGATCTGCCTGGGTGGGCACCGAGACCATGGGATAGCTATTGAGCCAGTAGGATGTGAATGTGTTTTTTGAGGCTTGTATGAACCCTAAATCAGCATTAGAGATGTAAACAGGCAAGTTAACAACTTGCTCGGTTCGGTGGGTCATATTGTGGCATGCAACAAAAATACAGTGTAGGCATATGCTTTATGTGTTGACTATAATCATTAAGTTAGTTAACCATTAGCCTCAGAGTGGACAGTTATGTACAACCATATCTGTAGCTATCTGCAGTTAATGATACATCTCATCTTGCACAGTTTTTTCTAGAGATTGCATGCTTTCCACTCAGATGAGGACCTCTCAACCATGATAATTCATGCACCCTGACTTTGACAAGCTAGCAAAGGTATCTTGGAACAATACCCTGGACATTCCACTCTGGGAACAGATTACATCAGTGTCTTTTCATGCATAACCCATGATAATAATTGACAGAGATCAAGAACATAAATCTAATACTACACAGGGAGTTTGAGAAAAGAAATTTCTTGAGCCTCAGACCTTTCAGCCTGGGAACACCAGAGGCTATTCAAACTTTCTTCAGAACCCACCCCAAAATAGATATATTTTCCCCATACCCAAGAAGCAGTAATGGAACTTGAAAAATACTGACCAGATGAAGGTGAAGCAAAGTGAATTCAAGTATAAAAGTGGATGAATGTTGGAAAAGAACACGTGAATTTAATCATAACCCCCTTCCAGGTTTCTATCATCCCTGCTTAATCAACTATTCCTCAAGAACTACATTGCTTGTCAGTAGCTGAGAATTTATTACATAGTCTGAACCTCCTTTTCACAGAAGGTTAGCGAGACTTCACTGACAACTTCCACAGTGTGAGCTTACCTCGCTAATACTACCACAGATAAGGGGTCAAGGTGATACGTTAAAATTCAGAAGGATTCAAGAGGCTTGAGTCAGCCAGAACTGATTCTGGCCACTTAGTGTGATGGCTGCTTGTCAGCGAGGAATGTTTTGCACAGACATTAAAAAAATTGTGTTTTGCTTCAGCACCTTATTTAACCAGAACAAAAAAAAACCTTAAAGTTTCCTTTTCAAGTGCAGAAAGAAACTGTCTGAAAAATATATTCTCATACAGTGTGAATTTGGGATAACATTTCAGTGAAATTTCATTGTGTATTTTTGGGAAGCAAGTACCATTTCTTGTTTTCCTTCATACAGCATTGGTGCTTCTTTAGAATTTGGAGTGTAATCAAAAAGAACTTGAATCCATCACAAATATTGCATCAATCTCATAACTGAAAAGGCCACATATACTACACTGAATTACGATCCTCAGAGGTCAGTCACAGAATCACAGAATGTGTTGGGCTGGAAGGGAACTTCAAAGGCCACCTAGTCCAATCCATTGCAGTGAGCAGGGACATCTTTATTAGAGCAGATTGCTCAGAGCCCCATCAAGCCTGACCTTGAATATGTCTGAGAATGGAGCCTCCACTACCTCTCTGGGCAATCTGTTCCAGTGATCTACCACCCATCACGTCCAATGATACCCTCTGTGCTCTGAATACAAGGGGATGGGCTTTGTCCAGCAAGTTTACAATTTGATATTCCAAGATAAAACTAAGTCTCCAGTATTTTAAACTTAGCTTTAGCTAGTTCTTACAGAGAGGCCATGGGATACATTTCCTGTTACCCACTTTTCTTTCTTTGTCCTTTTTCCCCTCAAACCAAATATACCACGTCCCTTTTTCTTCGTGTTGGAAAAAATGCTCTAGGCAGGCCATTAATACAGTCCCATAAATTAAGAAATTTTTCTTTGAGAAAATATTGGGGTCTGCCTTGCTATCATGACTTTATTTTTCATTGTACGGTACTGCTTCAGACTACACGCAGTTGTGGTCTGCTTTGAACTCAGTGGTTTTCTTCTATTAAGTGGTTGCTGAGCCTGTGACTGAATGTTTCAGTGGGAAGAGTCTGAGAAGATTAAAATGCATTTTAAAAAAAAATACTTCTTTAATATCAGTTAAGGGAATATTTCCTGCTTAATATTCCAGATGAGATATTGTAAGGGTAGTCAGAGTATCACAAATGCTACAATTTGAAGAATCCCTACATGAATCTAGGAGTTGGGACAGCTTCCTAACATTTCTTCTCAAAAAGAATTAATTTATTCACTGTCACTCATGGCTGATACCTGACTTTGTAGTAAAGGCACTTGCAAAATATGCAATTCCTGGTTTTAAGTACAAGAAACACATTCTTTTCTGCTGAATTTAATGAAAAGTAAGTTATTTGAAAATAATAATTCAACTTTTCTTCCTGTTTCTCTAAATAGCTGGAGATTTAACTTAGGAGCAGACCTGCTCAGATATATTCAAACATGGCTCATGTATGGGAAGGGGAAGGTTCTCTTACAGGTTCTCAGTTCCCAGTATAACCATCCACTACAGCAGCACCCAGCTTAGAAGCATTAAAGGGCAAGATAAAGCAATTGCTTTTCATTAAACTGCCTAACTAGCAAAAGAGTGTGGGTAGAAATCTATATATGGATTTGCAGAATGTGGTAAAAGTCTAAGCAGTATTTACTCTACTTCGTGAGTTTAGGAGCTTTGAGTCATCTTGTGGAAGGTTTTGTTTCTCTGATGGGTATACTGAGAAGCATCTCTCTCAGTTTTACCTCTATGACCCATGTGGTAATAACTGACCCCGTCCTTTAACTGCTATACTTGCATAAACAGCTATATGTGGTCCAACCTATATCAGCTCAAGTATATAACAGCTGACCTCCTGCTACCGCACTTTCTGGTTGGTTCTCCTAACAGGATTTGTTATGAAAAATGCAGCTTTTTTAGGGTAACTGGATTAACAGTTCTCATCTTGTTGAAGTTCTCTCATTTAAGAGATAGTTATCACTTTGCTAAAACATTAATAGTTTCCTCGTTTGGGGGAATCCTCATGTTAGTAACCAAACATATATCCATCAATCATCCCAGAATTTTATCTGTTTTATTCCTCTGCTGTGCACCTCAGGCCAGTTACTGAGTGTATGGCTGGATAGCATATGCCATATATCATGTATTGTATCAGGCATCAAGCATCACATATCATATCAGCTCATCTATCTGCTGAATAGAATCATAGAATCATAGAATATCCTGAGTTGGAAGGGACCCATAAGGATCAAGTCCAACTCCTGGATCAAAACCATTCCATTTCCAGAGTCTGCTGGTATTCTTCTTTGCATAAAATTGTTTTTACAACATTGCAACAATGTTTTATAACAAGGCAAAATCAAAGATTGCTTTGAGTAAATCTTGAAGGAAATGTTAAAAGGTCAAACCTAGTAACAGTTTGCTGAGTTAAACAATAAAGTGAAAGATGCTCCCTGGATCCTTTACCTCGTCACATGTGGCTCCTCCTGCTAGATTAACTGGGGGAGAAGTTTGTGTGTCCAAGTGCATTTGCCACAAGAAACTTGCATGCTCCCTGAAGAAGTCCAGAAGTTATGAAACAAATATAAACAGACACACTGTTTCTGAATTCATGGTACTGATTATCCCGGGTGTAAACAGTATAGACACCTGCAGAGTGCACGTATGCATCTGCACCTTTGGCTCTTTGGCTGCTGTCAGTAGTGGCAATAGGTAACAGGCAAAGAGGAGCTTTGGTGCTACAGTGCATGAATCTCTGGCATATCTCCTGAGTGAGGGAAATTCCCTCCCCCCATAATACCCATCCCAATCCTTCTTGGTTTGCCCTGTCATGATTTTCACTCAGCCTGTTTACCCTTCAACTCACTTGGTTCACTGTCACCACTCACTTTCAGCTTCCTTGCCTCTGTATCCCCCCAAAATAACTGAAAACTAGATGGCCAAACCAAAACAAAGAGTGCAGCAAGCTTACCTGGCTCATAGACACCAAGACCAGATAAAGACCAAGCCAGAGCATAGGTAGAGGAAAGGTATGGGTTAGGTAAGGGTTAGTGCAGCTCAGACATACAGGTAAGTGTGAGAGGGACTGTTCACCAGCAAGTACAGTGATAGGCCAAGGGGCAACGGCTTCAAGCTGAGAGAGGGCAGGTTCAGGTTAGATGTTAGGAAGAAATTCTTTGCTATGAGGGTGGTGAGGCACTGGAACAGGGAAGCTGTGGCTGGCCCATCCCTGGAACTATTTAAGGCCAAGTTGGATGGGGCTTTGGGCAACCTGGATTAGTGAGTCTGTCCCTGCCCATGGCAGGGGGTTGGAACTAGGTGATTTTTGAGGTCCCTTTCAACCCTAACCATTTTATGATTCTGTGATTCTATACTATGAGTCTGTTACAGATACATACAGCAGTGCAGGGCTGGAGCATCCTGTGGAATCTTACTACCAAAGCAAGCTCATCTGGAAAGAAGCTGTAGCACTGCAAAACTAGGTGCCTGCTGAATGTGGTTTTCTGTTGTAAAGTGGATGGCTAGAAGTTTTCTTCAAAAGGCTTCTTGTTTCTTCAGCAAAATCCTTATACTGTGGGTCTGGAGGATTCTTGTGCCTTGGGATATTAAAAAACCCGAGAAGCTGGTCTGTATTCAGTCATACAGCTCCTGTTCCAGACTTCTGCAATGACATTCTGCCACTTCCATTGATATTAGTGTCCAAAGTCTTTAAATAAACAAACATGAATTTGTGTGTTTGGCATTTGCATTTCAAAAGGCTCCATCAGTGTATACCCAAAGCATTAATCTTCATCATCCTGAAAGTAGCATGAAAATCCCTGAAAAAAAAAAGAAGTAAGAAATTACAGGTTTGATACCATATGAAGTGGTTAAATGGTAGAGCAGCACGGTGAAAATATTGGAAGAAAACAATTTTCAAATTAGAAAGTCAATATACCTAAACTGACTATTACTCTGATGTGCTGGTATTCCTAATCCATAATTACCAATTTACAAGTCACGTGATTCTTCAGTGTATTACAGGTTTAGATACAATTTTCCAAAAGGTATTGTTGTACTTTATAGTAAAACCCCAATATTGTGTCCCTTTTTTCTAATATAAAAATTTTACTTTGCCATGGATCTTACTGGATGTTTCCATTAGGAGAAGACTGATAAAATAAAGGGTGAATTTAGGTAATCTTGGTTGATTTGTTGGTTGGCTGGCTGGTTTCAACAAATAATGCACAAACACCTGTATGCTGAATTGCAGGAGAAAGTGTGGCTCACAAACCACTTCTTGCCAGCACTGAGTCCAGAAGTATTTTCTTGGTGAGATGATTGAAATCTGGGCCCACCTGGGTAGGTAGCAACTGATGCAAAATATCTTTAGAAGGCTGTGTTTACTGCAGCTTCCCATGACAACTGCAGTATCATAGAACTATAGAATGGGTTGGGTTGGAAGGCACCTCAAAGATCACCTAGTTCCAACCCCCTGCCATGGGCAGGGACATCCTCCACTAGCCCAGGTTGCCCAAAGCTCTATCCAACCTGGCCTCCATCACCTGTTCCAGTGCCTCACCATCCTCCTAATATTTAATCTAAATCTACCCCCATTCATCTTAAGGCCATTACCTCTTGTGCAGGCTGAACAAGCCCAACTCTCTCAGCCTGGCTTTGTAGGGGAGGTGTTCTAGCCTTCTGATCATCTTCATGGTGATCCTCTGGACTTGGTCCAACAGTTCTTTGTCCTTCTTGTGTTGGTGACCCCAGAGCTGGATGTAGTACTCCATGTGGTGTCTCACCAGAGTAAAGCAGAGGGGTAGAATCACCTCCCTTGATCTGTTGGTCATGCTGCTTTTGATGCAACCCAGGACAAGGTTGGCTTTCTGGACTTCAAGCTCACATTGCCAGATCACGTTGAGCTTCTCATCCACTGACACAACCAAGTCCTTCTCTTCAGTGCTTCTCCCAATCCACTTGCCACCCAGCCTGTAGTTTTCCTTGGGATTACCTCGACCCGCATGCAGGACCTCGCACTTGGCTTTGTTGAACTTCATGCAGTTTGCATGCCCACCTCTCAAGCCTGTCAAAGTCCCTTTGGACCTCATCCCTTCCCTCCAGCATGTCAACTATCCCACACAGCTTGGTGTTGTCAGAAAACTTGTTGAGGGTGCACTCAATCCCACTGTCCATGTCACCAACAAAGATTGTTAAATAGCATCAGTCCCAATACTAATCCCTGAGCAACACCACTTGTCACTGGTCTCCACTTGGACATTGAGCATTTGACTGTGAATCTGAGTGTGATCATTCAACCAATCGTTATCCAGAGTGGTCCATCTATCAAATCCATGTCTCTCCAATTTAGAGGCAAAGATGTTGTGTGGGACAGTGTCAAGTGCTTTGCACAAGCCCAGTAGGCATAATTCAAGTTCTGTTTATAGCTCCATTCACCCATTATTTTACCAGCCGAAGACAGGTCAAAAGCTCTGGCAGAATGTTGGGCAGCTGAGAGCTACACATAAACTGTCTCATTTAAGAGAGAGTTTTAGGTTTGCAACTCTTGACAAATGGGAAGCAAAGATAAAGCATGTTCTCACTTAAGTCTGAGAGTCATCATCAACAGTAGGACTTAAACTTGGCTGTAATGAATCACAAGATGTAACAGAAAAAGTAAACACCTCTGGGGATTGGCAGTATAACTCTGCTTTCTTCCAACTTTACTTACTGGCAACAGCAAGTGCCAAAAGATGATAATGTATCACATCAGCCATAACTACAAAGGAAGCATATTTTAGGGTTGGTTTATTCTTAATTGCTTCTGATAGCTCTGGCCTAAACTAGAGAACAAAATATGCTGCTGATCAAGAATCTTGTGAAGTCCACACTGTATGCAATTCATGCACTTTTATGGACACCTTCCACTGAATTACAGCTTCTGTTTCACCAGAGTTGGCATAAAAAACCCTCATGATGCTGAACGATCTGGCCATGCCTTAGCAAGGGAGTGGCAGGACTGGAGCCAGTACAGCCATACCCACTATTCCATTCCCTTTGGGGTAAAATGTATTCATGTTTTTTGGAGGGCCAATCTTATTTTCAGCCCATATTTTAGCTTTCACAGAATAGATTAAGTATGCCTTGTTCTCTGCAGGCCAGAGAAGGATATATTGGGAGTTTATATAGGGAGTTTCTGCTGCTCTTCCAGTGGCCTTTGCATAGTCTGACAGGTCTCCGCAGTGGATTCTATGCTGTGATAAAGCTAGTCTCTATAAAGGATTACTGGAATACATTGAGCAATACAGAACACCTGAGCATTTTACAAGCCTCAGGGGCTATGTTTTATCAGACACATTACATTAGCACCTCATTTGGACCTTGGCATAAACTCTGGGAAGTTTGTCTTTTTTCTCGGAACGTGGTAGCGATTCAAAGACGGTTGGAGATACCTGTTCTTCATCTTTGTGCAGGTAAGCTGGGGAAGCCATCTCTGTAAGCATTTCCTTCTGTTCCAAGAGGTAACACATCTCTTGGACCAGGTAATGTGAAAGATGGGGCAAGGAATTTTGGAAGTAAGGCTGAAAGATGTTGTGTCACAAAGAATCTCCTCTTGTGCAAACCTGATGATGCCGCAATATTGTGAATTACAGAAAAAGCAGACATGCAGAGCTTGAGGGAAACAAAAGTCAGTGCTCGTGTTCCAGTAAGCACAGCCTTTGAGATGCAGCACCCGCTAGGCCAGGGAACAAAAACCGGGGGGAGTCTCTCAGACAGAGCTCCCTTTTATGTTTCTGATCTTCTCTTTCCTGAAAAAAAAGAGAGAGTGATGCGATAATAAGCCTGCAACCCGCTGAGCAGCCATCTCCAGGCTGTGCTTTTCGGCGCCCGGGCAAGCAAGCCACCGCCGAGGACCAGGATCCCCCAGGGCTGCGGCCGGGGCGCGCGCGGAGCATCCCCGGCGCCTGGGCAGCATGGCAGCTGCCGGGGAGGTGGAGCCAGCATCGAAACACGGGCACATCATCTGCTTAGGATAAATCCTCCCTTTTTCCTTACTACCTGCGCCGGAAAACGCGAGGGGAAAAAAAAAAAAAATCCATTTTTATTTTTTTAAATTTATCTCTTTTATGTATAGCAGGGCTGGCAGGAGAAAACAGGAGGGAGCCCAGGTGCGTGCGTCTGCTTCTCTGCCGGCTGCGGGAGGTGCATGAGGAACTGGGCTCTGCGCCGCCGCCATGGAGCACATCCGGATGCCCAAGGTGGGTCTCCGCGGCCGCGCAGCGGGGCCGGGCTGGGACCAGCGGGAAGAGGCCGGCCGGGAGCCCCGGCCTCGGCAGCATCCCCGGCCGCCGCAGCATCCCCACCGGCTCCCAGGTCAGCTGTAAGGAGGCTTTGGCCGCAGCCCTGCGGGCCTGAGGCTGCGCGCAGCCTGCTTTGTAGCGGCTGCGGGGGTTGGGGCTTTTAAAGCCAGTTTGCTATGAAATCCCCCCAAAATCCGCCGAGCGGTGAACGCCCTGTTTAGCGAGGCGGGCTGGGGATCTATCGGGCGTGTTAATTGCCGCTTATTCAATCCCCGCTGTTAACACAGACGCCGTCTGTGAGCGGTAGGTACCCACACCTGCTTTTCAGATGCCGTTACTTTATCCCGGTATTTCAGAGCTGCTGATTGATTTGTTTAGCGTTTGTATGCCCGCATTTGGTCAGGGTAATGCTTTTTTAATACATATAACTTTCTAAGCACGAGGCCTGTATTTATTAACAAAATTGCCACCTTGCTCTAAAAAAAGAAGATACAGGTTTTGATGTGCAAAAAATTTAGGTTAAAAAAAATAAAAGAATGAGAGCAGTAGGTTAATTTGAGGTGGGGGTGGGATTTATTTGCATATTATTTATTTATTTATTAACTCAGGCCCTTGTGATTAAGAATTTATTTGTGCTTTGTGCCTATTTGTTTGTTATCAATGTTTAGCCTGAGGACATGAATTTGAGATGAGGGCCTCTTTTTTTTATTTCACCTGGGGTCTTGGGCGTTAAGACATTAGGTGTTAAGACATTTATAGCAACTACCCTTTCTCTCATTCGTTTATCTGTTATCTGCCTTTGTGGAAAGGAAGAGTATCAGAAGAGTAAGAATGTGCCCTACCGCAAGTGGGAATTGATCAGTGGAAGTTGTCTGAACAGATGTTCCTGACCATTAGCTGTGAAAGCAGATTAATAGAGGTAGAAGAAAATCCTAAAAATAGTTGTATTGCTGTGAACGGAAGGCCTAGGCAAGTCCCTGTTGCAGGCAATGGCAGCTCTTCTGCAAGCAGGTCCTTAAAATGCCACTATGTCTATGTAAGACCCATTTCTGTGTCCAAGAGCTGCGAGAAGATACTGTGCTGATGAGTCAAGATGCTGAAAATCTTACTCAATGCAATGTGATTCTGCAGTCTAGGTTCCTGGCATTCCCTTACATTATAGCTATGCTAAAAATTATCTCTCTAATGTAACAAAGTAATTTATAAGGCATGCTTTAAAGGTACAAGTGACACAAATATCCTTTCAAATTTCTTACATAAATGTAGAAAAGCCATGACATTCAACATGTGTTGGGATTGAAATACTACATCTTTGCAGTACTCTTAAATATGCTGACAAGTCAGTTACCTAACAAAGTTGATATCTTTGATTTGTTTGCTAAAAAATCTCAGCTTGAAATCAGCCACAAGAACAGTGTTGGGGTTTTGTTTGTTTATTTTGGATTTACTGAATTTGGTTTTGATAATTTGGAATTTATTGTTAAATGATTTCCAGTGCCAGCAATGTAAAAATAGGCGGGGGAAAGCTATGTGAGTATAGGGGGATTCTCACTGTATCATGTCTCTGGTATCACATTTCCTGACTCTGTCCAATTTTGTCCTGGGAGAAATCTGACAAGCAACTGCCCTGCTCTTTCAAGGTATTAATCTCAGATTAATGACACACTTTCCTTGATTTGCAAACTCAGTCAAATGGAAAATCAAGATAAATCCCATGCTAAAGAAAATCAATACATTTTAAAACATCTGAAAACAAAATTCCAGTCATTTAAAAAAAAATAACTGTAGTGAGTGATGGTTTGTAAATACTAAAATAAATCTGATATAGCTGTCATAAAAAAGCAGAAAGAAATTACATACCAGTTGGATGAATAGTTCATTCAGGTCATTATTCTGTGTCTGACAGTGGCAGAAGGAAAGCATATAAACCTGGCCACGTTCTGTCTGATCTCAGCATCCACAGTTGTGTTAGGGTCTAACCCTTCCTATTTTGATTAGTCTCTGTTTATGGACATCTCTGTGTGAGTTTCCCAAAACTCCTTCTCAACATGCTCCCAGTCTCTGCCTCCACAGCCTGCATGGAAGCAAGAAGATTATGGCTGTACAAAAAATTACTTTCTTCTATCTGTTAAGAAGTTTTTAGTAGCTTCATTCAATACCCACTGCTTTGAGGATTTGGTGAATAACAGTCCCATGTTCACCTGAGCTGTGCCCCTTGATCACAACCCACCAGATTCTGATAATTTCAGAGAAATGTCAACAACGACCCCAAGATATCTTTCCTATGAGGTAACTATCGATTCTGAGGCTGTGGTCATATAGATATGGCTTAAATTGTTTTTCCTGTGTCACGTTACTTCACATCTCTCTATACTGAAGCTCTTCTGCGTCTCTTTTGCCTACACTGGTTTGCAAGGCTTTTCTAAGGTTTTATGCCACAGGTAAGGCACTTGGCTACCTAAAACAGCTTATGATCATCCATAGACCTGAGGATTTCACTGTTTATCCTTTTCTTCAGGTCATGGAGAAAGTTGAATAAAACCAATCCCAGCACCAGGCTTTGTAGGACTTCACTGATGACTTGTCTCCATCCTGAAAAGAGACCATTAACCCACCGTCTTTGCTTCCTGTCCTTTAACCACCTTTCTCTGTTAATGGACATTTCCTCCAGTACCATGGCAACTTAGTTTCTCTAATAACCTTTGATTGCCAAAAGCTTTTTTTGGGACTCTAAATATATTATGTCCTCTAGGTCACCTTTACCTATTTGCTTCGCGGCAGCATCACAGGATTTCAGCAGGATTTGCTGCTGCAAAGTTCTGGTTCTTTCCCAACAGACTCTGCGTATCCACCTGCTCAACAATTCACATGCTGTTGACAAAACTACATGATTTTGCTGATGGTACCTTGTGTAGTCTTTTACAAAAACACATCATACCTTTAAGTCTTCTGAAGAATTTAACTGTTGTCTCTCCTTAGCAAGTAAAAGTACCAGGTCAATAGTAACCACTTCCCTTGACAGTTGTCTGTTAGGCAGAACTGTTTTTCTTTGTTATTTTTGAAATTGTATTCCCTAGACCTCCTGGACCTTCACTGGACCTCTGGATAACCAAGTCCCTAATGCACTGTTTTATGTGCTGAATGCTATTCTATCTTTATACTGTTGATAGAACACAGAGTGCATGCATGATGTGTGTTTCTACATACATACATATGCAGTAATGATGTCTTCACAAAGTAAATGTCATACTACATATGAAGGGCATAATTTCAGTATATTTAAGAGTTGCTAGCACTCATTGCTAAATAGAATCATATGACTCTAATAATATTCTAAAAATTAGAAATAAGTGAAACCACTGTCTGCCATGAGTATGGATTGAGCAGCAATATAGTTTAGGATAACTGCCAAAACCCAGAATGTGACAAACTGCTCATAACAGTCATGAAAAATGAATAAGCAATACAATACTTCTGCACAGACTAGAAACACGTCTTGTTAATATGCGTAGAGATATGTCTGGACACACATAGGTTGACAGATAAACAAGCTCTAAAGCTATGTTTACTTCACAGGGAGATTTCATGCACTGTTGCTAATCAGTTACCTCATTTACTGCTGTTCCATACCATTTGTCTTTATATATTGGCAACAGGCCTACTGAATGGCCTTCTTATAATAAAGAATGCATCAGATTTAACCACAGAGTAACAGCTGTCTTCAGTGAAGTTAGCTCAGAAATCATTTGGCTCAGTATTTCTTGTTAACAATACTTGGGATGACTTGAGTTGCTCAAGTACTTTCATTTTGTGATGCTATGGTGAGGTATTTCCTTTCAGTGATCCCTTTTTCAGGCAGAATTGATGATACACTGTCGTTTCTTTTGATAACAACAAATCTTTCTACCAAAACATATTTCCAGCATGTGGCAATGAGTGCTCTTTCCTTTTGTTTTCAAGAGTATTCTCCTTTCCACAGTTCTTCATTTTCATTCAAAAAGCTTCATTATACAAGTAAATTCTCCCAATGCCTCCATCAGGAAACCCTTATCATTTGTATCCATTTTAGATATGACATATGTTAATGACAAAAAAATTGTCCAGGCACCCATCTAGGTCAATGGCAAAATCTAGCCTAGGCTGCCTAATCTTTACTCCTTAATTTCATCTCCTGGGTTGCTGGATCTCCACCTGTTTTTAAGTTAAGCCAGTGTTTCTACCATTGCTCTCTGTGAGCCTTCCATTGAGATAGGAATTGATACTATAGTGAAGTTATTCTACAGATTACTGTTCTTTTTGGAAAAGTTCAATTTCACTTCAGTGATGTAGGAGGGTGGCAGCAGTTCTGAGCCATCAGGAACCACCTGGGGATGTGGGCTGGCTGCTTCCTCTAGAAGGCAGGGTATGGAGTGCCACAGGCACTTCACCATGGTTCTAGCTCTTTGCTAAACTTTTAGTTTGCTATTTAGAAATGGCAGAGAAGGTAAGGTTGGCATGGCCCTTGCCTTTTGTTGGTGTTTTGGGTCATGATCTTACAGTAGGCACTTTACTTCACCCTCATTTTGAGTGCCAAGTTGGTTTTCTGCTTTTCAAGTGTTATGTAAAAGTGAACAGTATTCACTTTTCTGTTCCAAGTAAACAGCTTAGAGCAGTGCACCTTACATTGACATAACTGTTTTCTAGCTTTATATCATGGTTAGGAAATGGTTAACCTATTCTAGGGCCAGACACACTTAATGACTTCAAACATCATTCTACTTGAGTGCTAATACTCCAAGTGATGCATTAAACCATCTATACTAATTCCTGACACTTTTGACTGATGTTATGTGTTAGAGATTTTTTTCCTTGTTAATAAACCTTATTTAGAATGCAGTTTGGTTTTCTTTGAGTTCCATTTGTTCCAGCTTTGTGTTGTGGAACTTTGAGCACATACAGTATATTTAATGCAAATGAGCACTGTAACACACTATGCTGAAAAGCATTCTGTGGTTTGGCATTCAATAGTGGAACTGGGTAAAATTAAAATAGGAACCGCAGAGGACATCTAGGTGATGTGGGATTGGATTTAGTATCTCAGTGTGGAATTTGCTCTGAAAATATTTGTTTTGAATTAGAGTCACCAAGAGACCTGCTTATTAGTGTCAGTTTAAACAAAATCTTGTAACAGCAATTATCACAAAAGATTTAGTCAGAAAATGTCAGGTCTTGCAAATCGTGGTTATTGTGTATTCATGATACCAGTTTAATTAAATTCCCATCCAAGCTTTTTTTTTCTTTTTTTTTTTTTCTTTTTTCTCCCTAATCTACCTCAGAGAATTGTGGACTTTTGAGCTTTATCTATATTTGACTAGATGTGAGAACCACAGCCTGGTTACAGTATGGGTTGCAAACTATATACAAATTGTATTTACAGCTTACCTCACTCAGAGATCATACTTTGGTAGCTAACTTGTCTGGCCTACAATCCAGCTGGGGATTGCCAACCTCAGCCTCAGTTTTCTTAATATCTTTATCATTTAAGTCAGTTAATATGGGTTTTTTTTGGAACTGGAGGAGATCCAGAACTGTCTTTGATTTGGGTGGGTTTCAAGATAATTCCATTATCAGTGAAATGAAATTAACTCCTGCTACAAAGAAATACTGTGGCGTAATTTCAGTGAATCACATAGACAGAATTGCTTTTTTGGTCTTGGATTTCCTTTCCCCCCCATATAATGGGTTTAGTTTGGCTCATTCCTACTACATATATGTGAATACCAGACTTTGTCTTGTTATAATGGAAGCTTTTGGCAGAAGCTTTGCTCCCTGCACAGTATTTCTTTTTTCTTGTTCATGGATTTGGATGTTGGTTTTTCCCCTTTCTCCCAGGCTTGCCAGGTTGTAGTGTTGCTGTTTTCCTTCCTTTGGAGTGTTTCTGTTGGAGTCTGCCTTCTTTCTAGTCTTTAGCTCTTAAAATTTTGTTTTTCCTTACTAGGAACTTTTCAATTAATTTTAAATTGACATGTTCTCATTTGGAGACCAAAATGAGTTACAGAAGGCTATTGTTCTTGCTGAAGTTCTGTGAAAGCATCATCAGGGTTCTTAGGAGAGTTTGCCTGTTTTCCTGGAAGCAGGGATCTGAGTCAGCAGTGAAATTGGACACTTTGGGGTTTCTGAGCTCTTTAGTCAGTCCTACAATCTGGAGACCTAGCCATAGCTGGCTTTTGGTTCCTGAGTCCACACTCAGGAGCTGAAGCCTTTTCACCTTCCCCAAAACTCCCCTTTCTAGAGCTTGGAGCTGGGGGTCTCAGTTCTGAGTTTCAGAGTGTTTTCAGGATGCCAGCTCTCCAGGAGAGCTGTCGAAGGGATGGGAGTCTCCCAAAGTAGGGGTGAGCAGATGAAATTTCAAGTTGTGAAATGATGTATTGAAGTTTTCCAAGTGAAGTGTTGCTATGTTTAAATGGCCAAGGAGTCTTCATCTAAAGTGAAAAACTTTCAAAGGCATCATTTTTCATACCAAAACAGAAGACATTTTCATCAATAGTAGTTTCATTTTCCATTGGTTACACCCATCTTTTCTCTTGCTGGAATTTTAATGTAAACAAAATATTTCATTCATTTCAATTGCCCTGGAAATGCCTCCAACATAGATAGATTTTAGATTTAATGTATCAGATTGAACCTCATCTTGCTCCAACAGGGACATTCTGCAGGGATAAGAAAAAACAAAGCCAGAATGGGCCAAGACACTGGCTATTTCTGTTTGCCACATGAGCACCAGATGTACGTTGCTTAGGGCAAGGAACCAAACCAGCTTTGGCAGATTCAGTGCAGGAGCACACCACAGTCCTGCAGTCTTCTATGCCATTCTCTAATTTTGTTACCTATGCAAAATTTATTAGTATTAGAGATGCAATTGGCCCAGCATTGTTATATGGTGGGGCAGCAGAAAAAACCCTATGTTCTGTTGCTGGAATTTCAAAAGATTAACAATTATCACACTTTTCTCCCTTTTTTTTTGAGCTTGGAGTAGGTGGCACAGGTAAAACTGCTACATGATCCATAAAAAAACTTATTTTGTAAAGTTGGTTACAATTTTTCTATTGGCAACATAATGAATTATTATCTAAATGATGGTATGCTACTGCAGTTTTTCATGTAACTTGCTACAGAAGAATAGAAGTATTCTTGATACAGTAGACTGGAATTTTGGAGTGCACTTTCAGCCAAAATTTCACTTTTCTATTTATTTGGGTGAACTTTATATTGTTTTTTCTCCTGTTTGTTTTTTCCTTTTGGGCATCGCTACCCAAGGGATGACATTTTTCCTCTTTAGTGTTAGGTATATAATTTAAGAACAGAGGTTCTATGGACATAGTCAAAGGAGTTTCCAGAGTCCCATTAGTTGAAATTCACAGTCTCCATTTAACGCTTACTCTTCATGTGCATAAGCTTCTAACTTAGTTACCTAAATAAAGTACTGAAACTTAGATGGCACTAATGCCTTCTTCATTTTCTTTTGTAGTAAACAATTTCATCTGTTCATGACTCTTAGATCTGTTTTCTCACTTCTGTAATGTGCAGCATTTTTCATAGTGGTATATTAATCTACATTCTTTTGAAAAAAAAACAGAAAATCACTTTTGGACCTCTTCATCCACTGCTCCTTCCTTAATCTGTTATCATCCCATTGGAAGTGTCATGTGAAATGAGTAAAGCTGTTAAAACAGAGTCTGTAGGATAGTTGACCATTTAAATAATATCTAATTCAATGTTTACTGGTTATATCTAATCTACGGTGAGTCCAGGAGCATACTGACCTTTGTGAGGTGAATGACTTGCTAGGTGAGCGCAGGAGCTGTTTCACTAGGTCAGACTAGTATTCTGAATCAGACGCCTGATCCAGAATGCTAACAGGCTGCATAAAAGGAAGTGAGGGAAAGCATAATCCATCTGGGAAGATGTTTCCAGATTTATGTCCTGAAGCATGAGTGTTGATGGAGCTAATGGTCCTAATCCAAAGGTCATTTAAGGCAATGAAAGAATTCCTCTGGCTTGAAAAGACTCAGGTTCTAGCATTTTGGCTCTTATGGTTTTGGTTCCGTTTTCACTTGGCTTAGTTAATGTAAAATAAACCTTAAGTCCCTTCTATTCTGAATGCTTTTCTCACTTTTGAAACTCGATTTTCATATGAGTGCCTGTTTGCAATATGCACTTTATTTCTATTTTGGTTGTAGTGCTATTTTAAAAAACCCAATAAATCAAATCTTTCTCCAAATACCTTGTTTTTTCCCCACATTGTGTGAGTGGGACGGCACTTTCTCCATTATGTGGTCCATATACTGAATCACTGTATTAGCTGGAAAGGTAGTTTGTCTTTAGATTTCTAGTTTTGTGTCTATTCCTTTTAGATTTAGATTGCTCTGTTAAGTCCATAATAAAATAAATATTTTCCTAACCCCAGAGCTGGCAGACCTCCTTTGGATTTTCTATGCCAGGCTTCATATTTTCAATAATGTGACCCTCAATAGAGAGGCAGCTGGATAAAATCATAGAACAAGCTTTAAAAACCATGGAAAACCACATACTTTAATTTACCATCTTGATATCTATGTCTAAACCGGTTACTCTAAAACTTACTGCACTTAAAAAATGGTACTGAAAATCATCAAGACAGTAGGGTACTCTTTGATTTCTGTTTGTGCATAGTAGGAGACTGAGGTTGGAGTTGTGGATTTGGGAAGTTTGGCTTTGAAGTTGTCAAGGCTGGAATCTCTAACCCTGCTGCTAATGGGCGCGAGTGGGTGGTGTTTGGTGTATCAGTGTCTGTAAGATACAGGAACGATCTGTTTGCCACAGAATTTCCTGGTGTGCAGGTGTTCACAGCTGAAAGAGACAGATTCCTACCATGAGAAAAGGGAGTTCTGCAAGTGCATCTTTAATGTAAATCTTGTGTGGCCTGCACAGCTGACATGGCCTGTGCTGCTGCTCTTCCATAGGATGCTGAACATGCCACAACCCTGAGCGTGGAACAGGAAAGCCTGTGTCAAACAGAGGAATTTAAACACATGCTTCTTTTCAGTGTCCCTTGGCTGCATGCAGAATTCTTGCTCCCTGCTCCATCTTACTGCTCTGAGCAATACAATAGTTTTCTGTGTATTTTTTTTAAAACTAAATCTAAACGATGTAGATTTATTAATTTATTTTCCTATATTAAAGCTGATAGATGCTTTTTAATAGAACAATCAGAGAAATTAGGAAGTTCCTCAGTTGCTTTCCTGTCCTTTTCTAGATAAATGAGATCTAACATAGACTAAAAGAAAAAACATATTGTGGTATGATGTTGTCTTATGATGTTGGCACCACATTGCACTTTGATCTATACTTGTAATAGTCTACTGTTGATTGCATCTGTTATACTACTGCTACTCAGCTATATCTGATAATATGGTACTGACCTCACACTTTTCTATAAGCCTCAGCAGATAATAAGGGTTTTTTAAGCCAACTTGTTAGGTAATTGGTTTACTGTCTTGCTAAGATTATGAGGCATTCCCTTTTTTTTTTTTTTCTTCCCAGCTCTTTTCCATTATTTAGTCCTTTAGCAAATTAGACTTGCTTAGATTGTTCTTGAACTTTTTCCCCCATCCTGCCAGGTTTGCCCTGAGGAAACTTTTTTACAATGCTGAGTTTGAGGTCTCTTTACTGAAATTTAATGATTTTACTATTTCTGGCTTTGATTCTTTTGACATATGCAACCGTCCAACTCTCTTGCTCTTTATTTTACTGCACTTCAGAGATGGAAATATAAAAAATTACATGGATCAGCTACAGTTTTCATGATTCTTATGAAATAGAATAGAAACCACATTAAATAGCAGCATCAATTGGCAATTCATTTTTCCTTTATTCTTGCTCCAAGTTTGTGCAAAAAGATCACTTCTTGTATATTTTATTCAATAAAGAGAATACTATACTATCTTTGTGTGAAAAAATTATGATAGCATTTGGGGTTCTTTGCATGTTGCATTTTTTCACCCTTAGGAATTATGCTAAACACATGGAAAGCTGGGGTCAACCAGGGTGAAGAAAGCTCAAATATTCCACTTGGCCTCAAATCATACCAGCTGTGCTCCTTTTTTCTCATTAAGCTCAGTCTTTTGGCTTGCACAAGCTCTTCCCTCAGCTTTTGCGTGCCTGCAGCGCTGAAACCCATCAGGATCCTGTCACTGATTCCCAGGATTCAGTTTCTTCTTCCTTTTCCTCACACGTGTAACATCACAAGGTGAGTAGTGTAGGCGGCTGAAATCCCCAGGCAGTCTAGAAGCCCAAGGGAAGATGAAACCCTGGATGGGCAAGAAGCAGCCTTTCTAGGGCTAAGTGAGTGCTACTAAACTAACCTCACCAGAGCCTGCCATTCCTTGGCTTTAGGTCAACCTTTTCAGTACCATAGGCTGTTGTGAAAGCATCTTTGCTTTTGAAGAATTGATGAATCTTCTTTGTACAGTCAAATGTCAAGGTACTTCATCAGCTTTTATCTGGAACTTGCTTCAACAGGCTTTTGTAGTAAAGCAATGATTTTTAACTGGCTGAACAATGGAGAAGCTCCTGATGATGTGGCCTGAGCTAGGACATCCCCTGCTTATCTTTAATTAGCAACTTTCTCCAGGCTTGAGAGGGTTTTCTGGCCTTTCTTCCTTTTTTTTGTGGTAAGTTCTTCTTCCTAAAGGAGCAGGGAGCACCTGGAGATACATGGGAGCAGAGCTATTCTTTTCTTGGCTGCCAGACATGGTTTCCTCTGGCGTTATTCTTCCAGGTGCACAGTGATAGTTGTAAAGGGCAGCTCAGTGCTTACCATGTCAGAACTGGCAGTGTCTTCTATTTCAAGTTACATAATACATGGCAAGCAAGCACACAGACCGAAAACTGATGTAGTGAGAACAAAACTCTTTGAGAATGTTTTCTCCTAATTAAAAAAAAAAAAATCTCATTTTATTTGAAAATCCTAAAGCAGAGACCATTTTGTGTCAGATAGTATCTCCCTGCTGCATGAGTGGTGCTGTGTCAGGAAGCAAAGTGAAGTGGGACTGAAGTTTTGCTCCAAGGTGGGGCTTTTTTTCCAGTCTGACCAATGTGCCATTCAGCTTCACTTCTCTTTCCTTTCCCTACTTGAGTCTGAGTCCACAGTCAGAACTGATCCTGCATTTCTGTGAAAGAGCTTCCCCATGAGCAGTTATGAACAGTACAGAAAAAAAAGTAGCAACAACTTCTGCATTTTTCTAGGATGCTGCTGTGAGTTTGGAGATAATGAGACATCTTAAAGAAGTGAAGATGAAGGTAGCGTTTTCAAGAAGCATTTTCAAGTAGTCTGTGCATTCAGATCTTCTTCAAGCAGCAATCTGTACTAAAACCACAACCAAATTAGGGTACCTAGATATTTTTATCATCTTGGCATGCCAACATTTCTGAACACTTTCAAGGTCATCTCTTTGCCATTTTTCCTTAGGTGGGAGTCCCATTGAAACTGATGTGAGTTGTGCCTGAATAAAGATTTGACCCATGCTTTTCCCTAATATGACATTTTTTTCTTGAATGACCTCCTGGAAACCTTGTTCCTAAGTCATTTGTCATGTTTATTCTCTGAGTAAAAAGTGCCTTCCATCTGTTCTTAATCTGCATTCCCTTTAACTTCTATTTTTGCCTCCTTTTTTCTGTCATCTGTGTTGCATTGAGTTTTTGGCCAACTTTATTTATCCCCATGTAAGGGGCTGTAATCATTGAAATAAGTCTCTTGGCAGTCTTTTCTTTAAGCCTAGACAACCATAGTCATCAGGCACAAATAAATGACAGGGGCAACTGCTTCAAATAAATTATTAAACCTTTTATTTAGATGCCACTCTCCGGAGTGGCTTGACTAATGCTTTCTTTTTTGCTCCTTCAGCTCTTCCAACTCTGAGCTTTACAGGCTGGGGTTTATATTCTTTCAGATCTGGTGTCTTCCACCAGCTGTTTATTTTAGGCTAAGCACATTTATGTGGTGTGTATGCTTCTTCATGATATGTGTCAGTAACACAAATGAGCTCTTAGGTTCCCCAATAAAGTCTTCAGCACCTTTGGTAAAAAACAAAGCAGTTTTGGGAGAAAAAGTAGGAGATGTATTACTGCAGCATCATCCCTTACTGATTTTTTAGTTTGCTTGATTGGTACCAATGCCAATTTCTCAGCATGCTGCTACTTTCTAGATAGAAAAACTCCAGTTCTTCCAAAGCACTATTGCAACCTATGTTCCTCTCATGTGGAAATGAACATATTCTCATTCCCGCTAGACTATTTAAAGACATTGTTTGATTTGGCTTTCTTTTCCTGATTGGGAGGGTGTGGAAGAAGAAAGAAGGCTCCTTCTCTGAATCCTTTGATCAGCAGAATGAAATCTAAGATTGAGACTAGCTCTGTTCTACTTTCCTTTTTTTTTTCCCTGTCCATGTGTGAAATACACTTTTTCAGAGAGTTTGAGTAACTGGAAACTGGGCAGAAGAAACACAGATGGAGCTCAGATGAAAACCATGTCAATCCATGCAAGAGGTTATGCAGAGTGTTTTTAGGACAAGCTCTTGGGATCTTTAAGACCCTTAAGAGCTCCTGAAGGTACTTCATGCCACTCACTATAAATCAGAACTGTGGATTTGAATCCAGGTGGAGTCACACTTAAGTAGTTCCCTTTCCCTTTGGGATCTATGTTAGATATGATGAGGTGGTTCTTGAGGCAAGCTATTAGTAAACATGCTTTATTTTTCTCATAGTACAATCACAGATTGTATCACATGAGAACTAGGTAGGTTAATCAGTAAACCATGCTAACTTCTACCGAGCCATATTTTGAGGTTCTCACTAATTTTAACCGAGTCTTACTGTACTCTCTGAGTTCAGCAGAAATAAGGGCTAGGTAAAAATTTAGCCTGCTGCAATCATCTCACAAGCAGTACTTTTTCCTTGTTGAACCCGGTAGGAGCGCTCATTCTGACTTGTACTCACCCACACTGAAGTACTGAAAAACTGAGAGGATCATGTTAGAATGCAGAAAACATGATATTTTGGATGCTGTGCTGTGTCACAAAAAATTGTCAGGATAGAAAAATTACATTGTCTCAAATACACTGAAATTGCCAAGAGTTCTACCTAACCAGAGCAAAGAAACATGGACAATTGGATGGACTATGTGTGTGTTTCAGGACAAATCTTAAAAGTTTGGGGAAAAAGAGTTGAAACCAAAGTTACTGATTATAATTGAGAATGTTGATGTAATAGGTACGTAAGGGAAGAAAAATAATCAATGCAACAAGTGTATCTGTGACAAGTTACATGGGAACAACCTGTAAAACCTTGTCTGTCAAAGAGCAGATGTTATTACCTTGAAGTAAACAGACTCAAATCTCATGGATTATCTATGTCTCAACAGCAAGGAGTCCCTACAGATTGTAGTTACAAGATTAAATAGGAAAATAGAACTGTAGCACCTCAGGACTGCAGTTCAGTATTCGGTCTGTAGTATCAACTGTCCTACCTAAATAGTGGCGTTACCTGTGGCAACCTAAACAAGATCAAACAGGGTTAGAAGACAGGAAATGAAATGACAGTGGGAGGCATCATTTACCAAATTGAGGTTGGGCAAATGGGTGGGAGGGGGTGATTCTGAGTAAAATGAGGTTTTTTTTAATGTTTGCTTATACAGAGACTAATTGTTTCTCTTGAGGTAAAATAAAAAAATTAATTATAAGTATTTCTAAATAACTCTAGGACCTGGTCATAGGCAGTGGTGGAAAGACCTGGTTCAAAATACAGCGAGAACCTCTGTGTGACAGCAACTAACATACTTAGATGCAGTATTTTTGGAGTAGCAAAAAAAAGGAGAAAAAAAAAAAGGAGGGGGGGTCTCCCATGGCAATGTTTAACTTCAAAAAGGAAACTACAAAAAATGTGAAAACTGTTTAAAAGGAAAGAGAGCCAAAATGTAAAATGTTTATGGGAGTCATGACAATTGTTTAAATATGGGAGCTCACTGCAAGCTGACTTCCAGAAAAAGACTTTAAAAGACATTAAAAAAATGAAAAAAAAAAAAAGGTTTGCACAGCTAAACAGCAGGGTTAAGGAGTAGGAGGATGTCTTTTAATAAAAAGAATTCTTTTATTAGAAGCAAAAGGGCTTTCATCAAGTTGAGGTTGTGCCTAAATGAGGAAAACTAAAGCATAAAAAAGTTAAATATACAAACAAAATAGGGTAGGCCAGAAGAAATTTTTAAGAACAGCTTGGTGAAAACTACTAGTAAAACTGTTTTCAAACACTCTCTTTAAATAGGTAAAATCCTGACAGAAAAGCTACAGGGCTAGTAAATGAGGCAATCTGATAAATTGTTAGGAGCTGCAATACCCTCTAAACCCTCTTCTAAATCAGTAGATTTATGGGTACCTATGATAAACAGGGCAAGAATCAGCATAGTTTTCATGGAGGATCCCAGAATCTCTAAAAATTTCTTTAAAAAACATATGAGGTGATCCATTTGATAGAAGCTGGTTGATCTTCCAAAACTCACTGAGCATGTCCATCATCAAAGGCCCTTAAAGGCCTCCTTGTAATGGAGGAAACTCATCAGTAGTGATCTGATGAATCTGTAGAAGCCTGTGATGTTCAGCTTAAATGTTTTGAAAGATTCAGGAAGGGGAGGAGATGCCAGAGGTGGCAAAGTTCACTGATAACACTGACATTATTTGTGGTAGGAGAAATCAAAGCTTGCTGTAGGGGTTTGCAGCAACATCTCATGATACTGATAGACAAAATCATTAATAAATACAGGATAATACATGTGGGGAATAGGTCTTATGTATGCAGATATGACTTGGAGTTTCAATTGTTGGTTACAAAAAGAATATAAAACCCCACAGTGTTCAGCAGGTGACAAAAAAGAGGCAATGTTTGAAACCTTTAAAACATTGAAAAGAGAAAAAAATCAGTGAACATCACCTCTGCACAAATCTATCTATTGTACACCCAAAACTTGACTTCTGTTGGCACTTTTGACCTGTTCTCAAGAAAAAGAGCTCTTGTAGGATAAACAGAAGTATGGAAGAGATTGTTTGGAAAAGTTTCCATAAAGTTCACAGCTGCATAAATTTGGGCTCTTTATTCTGGGAATGTGAGGATGGAGGGAAGGATCTATAACAGCATGTGCAGCACAGAGTAAGTAAGTGAGGAATGATGTTCCATTTACCAAATTGTTCTCCAAATGCATGGTGGACCTGCTAAAGGTGGCAGGTTCAAAACAAGCAAGAAAAAGGGATTATTTTTTTTTTTTTTTTTGTACAGCATGCAGCTGAAATATGAAGTTCACTCTCACAGAGTGTTGTGGGTGCCAGTAGGTTACAGCAATTCAAAATGCTATTTAACAAAATTTACATAATTAAAATGCAGTTAGGGCTATTAAAGACTATGACCTCAGCTTAGGAAGCCCCCAGAGATGCTGCATTTTAGAAGCTGGGTTAACATCATGAGGAAGCATCAGTACACTCTTGCCTCTTACCCTCTCCCCTCAGCAACTGCAACTGCTCTCTCTGAGAGATAAGCCACAGGGCTAGGTCAAGCTTTGCTCTCAGCCGGTGCAGCCATTGTATGTGCTTTAATGAGATATGATTTCCCACACAGTTCTTATTGCAACTATCCCCATTTATTGAGCTCCAACTCTTATGTTATTTGTAGCTCTTTATTTAAAATCCTCAAACAAGAGCTTTGTTTGTTAGAATTATTCAGTTACAGGGCTCTGATTGATCAGTGAGGAGTAAATGGGACTAGGTGACCTGGAACTTCATCCCCCAGCCCCTTCCCTGTGTGGATGTCTGCTTTGCTTGTGATTTGTAGCCTCAGCTACCACAGTTTGCAGGGTGGGGGTGATGACCGCTCTGTGCAAGACCAGTGTCTGCACAGAAGAGTCTTTGTGGGATGGACTACAGTGAAGGGACCTTTTTTGTCCAGACAAGCTTAATTTTTTCTTGTTATTTCTGGGTTCCTTTTAGAGGAGCACTGACTACATCTTTCTTTTCTATCATCCCTGCTCTCTTATATCTCCTCTTTTGCTTATCACTGGAAGCTTACTGGCTTAATGCTGCGTTTCTTCAATTCCTGCACTCCCCAATATGTGACCTCTGAAGTAGATGGTCCTGGGAAAAGACTTTATCCATGCTTTCTAGCTCTTTCATTTTTTTTAAAAGCAGATTAAAACTGGCCTTGAGGGAGAAGACTTGGTTTTATGAATTGTTTGATTTCAAGTATTTTGCTACCAAACTGGTTAATTTTGGTTTTAAGGATTTCTCTATTCCTATTTTTAAAATAGCGTAATGGGTTTGGAATACACATTGTAAACATGGTAATTCTTAGGTGCTGGCATCATTCTGTTTCTGGTGTGATTTCAGTGGAATTATTTCTGCAAAAGTTAGAGAATACATGGCAATGTCCCATGTTTGAGAGCATTTTAGGAACTTTCAATTCAATCTGGAATATCTATGTTATTTAAAATCAAAATGATTTTGCTGATACCTTTATTTTCTTTTCTTTGTGTATGTTGCACCTAATTCTGATTTTCAGAAAATTGGTGCAAAGTTACATTTATTTCAATGCCAAAGTGATAAGGTCTTCTTTAACTTTGTTCCCACTTTTTTCCCCTCTCTTCCATTTTCTCAGAGCAACATTTCAGTCAGTTTCCAGCCTTCAAACACAAGACTGGTCCCTTCTGATTTTAATGGTGGTGGTGGGGGGTGTATCTCTTCAACTGTTTTCAGCCCCAAGTCTTGAAAATAACTGGGTGTGTAAAAGAAATTTTAAGTCTTGAGTGAAGAACTGAAGAGCAGATGTTGAGAAGATTAGTCAGCGTGCTGGAAGATCTTTTACAGCAGTGCGCAGGCTGCACAGATCTGTGCTGCTGTTTGCACATGTTCTCGTACAAATCCAACATTGCACAACCAGAAGAAAGCATTTGGATGATTTACTATTAATTATATGACACTGACCATCAGTATTCCTTGATTTCACTTGTTACAGTTCAGTATGTTTTTTTTAAGGAAACATTACTAATGTTTTAAAATCATTGTAGTAGGAAACGCATCAAACCCATGGTAGCAAATTGTTATTGTTTTAGGTAGTTTTCCTCCCATTTAGTATCCACCTCATTGATTTTTTTTTTTTTTTTATTGTTCAAATTTCTCTATTAAAAATGCCATTGTTGTAGTTTTGCATGGCTGGGTTCTGGTGGAGGAGGTGGGGGCTGCAGGGGTGGCTTCTGCAAGAAGCAGCCAGAAGCTCTCTGCAGGCCCCAGAGAGTATAAACATCGGCCGACTCAAGGACGGAGTCATTGCTGATCAGGGCCGAGCCCATCAGCGATGGTCACAGCACCTCTGGGAATCACATTTAGGATTACAAAAAAAAGGCAAGCAGCTGAATTTTGCCACCAGGGAAGGGAGTGAGAAGATGTAAGAAGCCGTGCGGACACCAAGGCCAGGCAGAATGGGTGGGGAGGAGATGCCTCAGGTGCCGGAGAGAAAGATGCCCCTGCAGCCCATGGAGAAACCCATGATTATACTCTTCTGATAGTCATTTCAAATAGTACTGAAAACAACTCACTGTGTAATGGGCAAAATGTGCATCTTTAGATGTCCACTATGACAGGTTATGTCACAGCCTAATTATGTCATCTCCTCTTTCTTTGTATAGGTGGAAAATGTTCGGTTACTTGATCGTTTATCTTCAAGAAAAGCTGCACTAGGAACCTTGTATTTAACAGCTACCCATGTCATATTTGTGGAGAACGGTTCTGAAACTCGTAAAGAAACCTGGGTATGGATTTTTGTTTTGGTAGTTATGTCTCGGTGTGGCACTTTCTTGATGGGAGTTTGACAGTAACTTACAGAACACTTTAAATTCAGTTAATTAGTTCCTACAGATGCTTTTACAGCTTCAGAGTGGAAATTCCAGCCTGGTCACTTTTTGTAAATTTTTAGTGGATTCTGGATATTGCAACACAGTAAGAGGAGTAGAAGGACCTTCACATTACAAATACCAGATGTGATTGACTGAGAAACAGCTGCTGTAAACTGCAGCATTGCACCTATCTCCAGGAAGAGATTGAGGGCAAATGCTTTGAATGTGAACTGTTACTTTGACTCAGTCAGCTCTTGCCTCTCTCCCCAGCTGCTTGTGCTGGATCTGTGACTTTGTGGTTTTATTATTTTTTTCCATAATATATATTTTTGAGGTCTCTATTTTGATGGAGCAGTAACATATGCTGCATGTATATTTATAGGTACAGATACAGCTCCAGTGTCATACCATTTGAGAGCCTCTTATGTACTTTAAATATTTGCCTGATTTTGTCCTAATTACTCACTTTGTCCTCTTTTGGTCCCACTATTCCCCTCCTGATTCTTATTGTAATGTTTCATCTCATGATGACGCAGTATTGAAAGCTGTATCAGGACTACCCTCCTGGCAAAGAGGAGGCACAACATTTTAGCCTTATGTAACTGATGCCAGTTCAACTTCTCATTGTACAGACAGATGAAAAGAGCTCCTTTTCTGGCAACTGTTAGCTTGCATTAAAGCAAACAAACAAAAAGCTTTGGATAGCATGACCAGGCTAATTTTTGAGCTGCTGAAACACCCCAGAAAGTGCTTCTTTGCCTGTAGGTGATGTATCAGGCACTGCTTGAGCCAGAAGCTGGGGATAGGAATAAAACTGCAAGAGGAGTGCAGGGATTTTCTGAGACAGTAGTGGAAGCTACTGTGCCTGCCCTGGCACATCATTATAAACAACTATTTTTCTTCCTAAAGTTCTGAATCACTTTTCATAGCCATTTTCAACTCCCTTGTAGGTTCTTCACAGCCAAATTTCCTCCATTGAGAAACAGGCCACCACTGCCACTGGTTGCCCATTGCTGATCCGCTGCAAGAACTTCCAGATCATCCAGCTGGTCATCCCTCAGGAACGAGACTGCCATGATGTTTACATATCTCTGATACGTCTGGCACGACCAGGTATAGGAAGGAAAATGTCCCAAAAGTCAGTTCTCATCCCTTGAAGAGGGAGAATGTGATGGAAGAAATGTAGCAGTGCTTCTTTGTCCTTTGCAGGTTAAGAAAAAAGACACACTTGAGAGTGAGAGAAAATGTGAGAGAAAGGGTTTCTGAGCAGACAGGCAAATTAAAGTAATCACTTCTGGAACAGTGAAGAAAGCACATGATAATGATTAGTCCATTCCATAAAGCATGGCATGAACTTCAGTTTAAAATAATACTCTTAACGTATCACAGTCCATAAAATGTATTACAATGTTATTTTGTGTGTATCTGTTGTTTATTGGATGCCTTGTGTAGCTGTGAAATTAGGAAAATGCTGACAAGTCTCTAAATCCAGGGAACTTTCACATTCCCAGTGTGACAAAAAACTTACAATATATTTAGTGGTCATGTCGAGATTTGAACTTTCCCTTTCCATGCTGTGCAGAAATTTCTGAAAATCAGTGAAAATTTCTGCAATAAGTAGTTGATTTATTCCACTGGACTGCCTGTGTTTCAGCCTGTTATTATCTACGTTTTGAGTGTTCCCTTTATGAATTGCTCAATTCAGATCAAGATCCTTTTTAAACCTTTCCTCTTTTCAATGACTATCCAAATGTTGCATCGAAGTCCAACATCTGATCCTCTGCATACAGCTGCTCTCCTGAGAACCAGCTGACAAGGCTTTTGGATTGTTTATTTGAAATGGTAGCTGTAGAAATACAACACTAGTGTCCTTTAATATCTTTTTTAACAGTATGCAGAGAAAATGTCTGCCTCAGTCTGTACAAAGCTGACAGCATTGGCTTTAATTTTTATCTTGCTAGAAGAACACCTGTTTTATCTACTGTGTAGCAGGGGAAAAAATTGCACAGTCAGCCAGCACAGCTCCTGAACTTTATAAATTACCTTCTATAATTAGGATAGTAGTAGAACAGTAATATGCAACTGCAGCAGCTGTAACTTGATCTGATAGGTGATGCAAGATGAAAGCGGCCAGAGAAATTTAAAACAATTAGACAAAATCACTCAGAGTTTCTGCTGATGTAAATCTGGATTAATTCCATGGACCTCAGCTGCAAACATGTGTTTGTGCATGCTGGAATGCCATTCTGTAATGCTCTTTCCCTGGAGCAAGGAGGAGGCGTGTGTACTGCTCTGCATCAGAACAGGACACCTCAGTATGGACATAGAGACTGATGAAGGGCAGAATAGCTGTGGACCCCAAGTTCAAGTTCAATGGCAGACTGCAATGGGTGAGGAGGTCTGAATGAAGAGGCAGTAAGAGCACTGTAGAATTAGATCTCTGCATAGTTCAGCTGCAGGGTAGTTTCCCCCCTCCAGCAAACTATCCGGTCTTCATGTGAGGCAGGATAAAGTTTTGCTTACTTAAGGCTACAAGGCTCCGATTGTGAGTTGAGCCAAAGGTACCTTTGCTTTGCTGTGTCCTTTTTTGGGGGCACAAAGCTGCATTTTCTTTAGGTAATATGGTTACTCAGCATTAGAAAATGCTCTCTGCTCAATGAGGAGAAAATTTGTCTCACTCAGGCTCTATTTTCCATTTTCTGCCTGTTCTTTTCATTCATTCCATTGTAGGGGAACCTGAGTGAAGACCGTGTTGTGTGCTGCCTTAATAAATTCTGTGCTATCTGATGTCCTAGTTACATTAGAGGAGCAAAATAGTGTTTGATATTATTCTTGCTAGTTGTTAACAGCATTTTAACAAGGTCAGATGAATTTGGTTGTTTTGCTTCATTAAGCCATTTTGTGCAACAAACTGACCGTAAGAGTTATTGCTGGTGCAATACCAAGATTGCAGATGCTTATGGCAAAATAACTGTGAAAGATTAGCCAAGGATCTGTAAATGCTGGCAAAGAAGTGATAATTGACCTTTAAGACACTGACTATTAACACATTTTTGTTACCACCTATAGATATCATCTTGTAATAACACTTGCTATGTTGAGGCAGACTTCAGTCATAAGCAGCCTGGATATATTTTAATAGGTGGATGTTTAAAGACTTCCCATGTACCTGTGAACAGAAAATCTAGATGCTTCTGACAATCAAGCAGTAAAAACAAGAGCTGGGACTGCTAGCAAAAGCACTCTATTAAAAAGAGCTCAGATTAGATATATGGATTATGCTAAAACTTCATTTTATCAGATGAGAGAGAAACCAGACTGTCTTCCTAATCTGTGCCGTGACAGAAGTTTGAAATCGGAGAATACAGAAAGAATTTAAATATCCAGACAATGTGCAAATCATTCTTCTCTTTCTTTGTAATCATGACTTTGTTGACATGAATTCGTCAACATGAGTTTTTCTTTCCTTATGTTAATATTTCTTTGTGTGTTTTCAATTTAATGACATTTTAAAAATCAAAATATAACATAAATTATAGTTCAGTGATTGTTCAATTATCATTAAGAAGACATATATTTAGAATACACATTCAAATTAGAAAAAGATGGGAGCCTTATTAACATGGGGTTTTTGTGGTTGTTATTTTTCTAATGAATTTCTTACTGTAACATTCCAAGATTCCAGTTACTAGAAAAGAAAGTACAGTATGTAAATTTATTGATTTTGTCAAAATTATATTGTGAAGCAAGTGTATCAGTGGAGAACTGTGAAATCAGGGAGTACTCAGCTTGTGATTTACTTCAATTCTGAAGTTAAAAACCTGTTGGTCAGAAAGTTTTAAGGAACTTACAGCAACAGGATGAAACATACTGTCAGGACCCAGCAATATCTTAAGTATTAATAAGAATGTTAATTTCAAGCTATGTCCTGAATAGTTTTATCAGTAACAGTTGGCATTTCATGGTGATGGTGTCTGGTTGCCATTGGTCACCGGGACTGAGACACTTCTTAGCATAAACACAGATAGACTTCTCAAAAAGTTAAAAACTCTAGCACCATCAGAGTTTCTTATATGGTCCTTGACTGAAGGTGACAGGTGGCATAGCTACTGAAATGATTTAATGGTCATAATAAAATGATTGACTTAGCACGTGCTATTTTTATGCTATTGCAACATCTGTATCTCCAATGCCTTTGATAATAATTCAAGGACAGAATTTTGAAGATCGCAAAACTACGATTTCATTGAATCTATTGGAAACTTCCCAGGTTAGGGAGAAAGACGTGTGGGTTTCTTCATGGAATCACAGAACATCCTGAGTTGGAAGGAATCCATAAAGATCATCAAATCCAACTCCTGGCTCCACAGAGGACTAACCAAGTCGGAGCATGCGACTGAGTGCATCATTCAGATGCTTCTTGAGCTCAGCCAAGCTCGGTGCTGTGACCACTTCCCTGGGGAGCCTGTTCCAGTGCCTAAGCAGTAAAGAACCTAGTTAATTTTGGGACTATTGTGCTGCACAGTCCATTGTTCAGATCTTTTGTCTTTGCCACAGGGCAGATGTTACGTGAATAAAGGGACTTCTAGGCTAATTCTAGGCAGAACATGTGCTTATTCTGGCACGGACTTTGGTTTTCTTTGGATGAATGCATATCATCACTGACATTTTGTTGTTGTGCTGGGGGAGGTACTATGAAGGCACACACATTGCAAGATATACAAATAACAAAAGAGCACAGTACTTTCTGACTTTACTGGAAAATAATTATAAACCAGGGCATGTATAGCAAAGCATAGTATTTTAAAAGAAACTACATGAAGGACAATGTCAAGTTCTCGTTTTGAAGTGTGATTTCAGGGTGAGAGATGGCTTACTGGTTTTTTTTGCTTCCTTTTTTTTTTCCCTAGTGAAATATGAAGAGCTGTATTGTTTCTCATTCAATCCAAAATTAGATAAAGAAGAACGAGAACAAGGCTGGAAGTTGGTCAACCTCAAGGAAGAGTATAATCGAATGGGTATTCCGAACAACTATTGGCAGATCAGTGATGTAAACAGAGACTATGGAGTGAGTTGTTGTGATCTTTCTGTTGCAGAGGCTGTTTGTAAAGTAAATCAGCAGTCTGACTGTGAACTATTATTGGGATTAGATGCAGGATCCCTTTGAGCTCAGTGCGGAACACACACGTAGCGAGGTGTAGTTCTTCCACTCTTTTACATAAAAAGGGACATAGAAAGCAGGAGAAAGAATGCATTTTAATTTAAAACATGTAGAAATGATGCATAGAAAACATGTCCACAGTGTTTTAAATTCGGTGCTTGGCTGCTTGGGGAGAGGTTTAAATCATGCCTAATGATACGTGTCTGAATGAATGTTTTCCTCACATGCAACTTTATATATAATTACTACACAGTCATTTTAAGAAAAAAAAAAAAAAACAGCTTGAAATAGTGAATATTTTTTCCTCACTGGCTATCCTCACAATCGTTTTGAAGCCTTTGTGACTGACTTAACTTTTTCGCAGTCGTCTGAGACGCCATATATCTTCCTAGCTGCCTGCTCTCCTGCCTAGTCCAGTCTTGTATGACTGAAGTCCCTAGAATGTTAATTAATTGTGAGAAATAAAAACCAAAGCTCTTTTGAAGGAAGTTTGTCAATGTACTCTATTGGCTATGTTGCTGGAGCATATCCATATTAAGGAAGGCCTGTGCAGTTCTCAGAGAAGACTGAATGTGTTGTTAGGGTTTGTTTTATTTTTGTTAAAACAAGGGGGAAAAATGTTTGACCTCTCTTTAAGATAAAGTGTAGGAAAAACGGCGTCATGAATAAAGCCCAGTTCATCACAGTAGCACCCGTAACCACAAGCTCTTCCTTTTCTTTCTTCTCCATTACATGTCTCTGACTCTTTCAGAACCTAATTTCACCCTGGGCACTCTAATTCCTTTAGTCCCAGGGAGTTGCTGATATCTTTTTGATCCCAGCCAGAATCAGGAACAGGCAGTATCAGGAAAATGAAGTTAGACCAGGAGCCTGTTTGTGGTCCCACTTGACTCCAGAGGAACCTCTGGGCTTTTCTGCAGTCTGCTTGGATTCCTGTCAGAAGCGGTAGGCTTTGTCAGGGCTTGCTTGCCTTTTGGTATCTTCATTTCATAGGGATTCTCATTTCTTTTCTCTAAGTGCCTCTTTTTGTCATTTTTTAAATTATCAAATTTGCTGGAAAATTTAGCTCTACCATCCCCTCCCATTATAACAGAAGGTAGTTTGAGACCTTCACACACTTCTTTACTTCCAAATTCTCCCACAGAGGAAGCCACTGTTGTAAATACAACCTTGCTGTACATAATGATGAATCCTTTTTGCCATGAACGTACGTTAAACCTGCCTGTTTTCAATGAAGAATGAATTAACATTTAGAAATCCTTCAACCTTCTGCTTCAGTTTTGCCACCTGCAAATTAGAATTAATATTTCCATCTTCAAAAACATGTTTTGAGAAATGTCAGTGATGTGTATAAGATAATGATGGACTATCCCCTGAGATTAGACTTCCTTGGTATTTTGTTTTTGCTGTGGAGGTGGCTAATGTTACTTGTATTCTTTAGACCAAGTAAACAAAGTTTCCTTTCACAGGTCTGTGACTCCTATCCTACAGAAGTGTATGTACCAAAGTCTGCGACTGCACACATTATAGTGGGGAGCTCCAAATTTCGGAGCCGAAGGCGTTTCCCAGCCCTGTCTTACTACTGCAAAGATAACAATGTAAGTGGGAATTTGTAACTGAAATGCTTGCTTATTTTAGCCTTGCTTTCATAATTCTTCTGGTAAGGTTTCACAAGAAGAAATCAGTCATTATTTTATAAAAAAAGATGGTTATTGCAGTCTGGTTAGTGTGGTTTGTTCGTATGCAGTTATAGTTAGTTCATTAATAGGCATTTAATGCAGTCATTTAAACTGAGCTTTACCATCCAGCTAACAGGGAAAAATGTGATCCCTGTATCACAAGGAAGAGGAGAATTACAAGAGGTCCTGAAACATGGGTGGGAGAAAAGTGAATGCCAGTAGCAGGCAGCTTAGCAGGTGACTGGGAGGACAACAGAGCAATTTAGGATCTGACAGCCAAAGCCTGAGAGAAGTCAAGGAGAAGACAAACTGTACTTGCAGAAATTGGAGAATCTGAAGAAAAGATCTGTAAATAGACCCAAAAAGGATGGATGAAAGAGATACCAAATTTTGGCTAAGCAGCGTGTTGTGGCTTTGTAGAAGAGACTCTCTTGTTGTAAGAGCAAGGAGTGCTGCCTTCTCTCCATGACTGATATTCTTAGGGCTGAGTGAGGAACTGCCCTACTTGTCTGTAACCATCTGGAAAAAACCCTGTGACAACAGTATTTGCATTTTGGTTCCTGGCAGCTGAGGTAAAGGAGAGCTTTGGACTGAAGTATCCCATGGCCTGTGTTTTTTACTTTTGTGTCCCAGCCTTCTAGAGATTGGCTTAGCTCAGCTGTCATTACCAGTTAGGAGGATGGCAGCCCCTTCATACTCACAAAGGAGTCTGGCATGGGTTGCCAGCTAACAGAGGTATGTGCAGGGTGGCACTTTTTAGTCTTTCACACCCAGAACTTCCCTGTAGCTTTTTGGTACTGACAAAATCAATGACGAGGTGATACTTTCCTCTGTGTCTTACAGGATCTGTGTGAATATGATAAAACTCTAGATATTTAATGGTCACTAGGTCAGTTTATCTTCCTAGTTTTGCAGCATGGCATGCAGCTGCAAGCTTGGGCTAAATATTACCGTAACCCCAAGCCTACCTTGACAGACAAGCCATTCTTTCACACTGGTGCCAGCACACAGCTCAGTCCTGTGGGCTCCCAGGATGATAGAATGTAATGGCTCCAGCCTACCCTTTCCTGAATCCTAACCTTCATCCACAACCCTAAAGTCAGCCTTAATCTTGAGGTCTGTATCAGCCTTGTGTATGGTGTCTCATCACTACGGATGAGAGAGAAATGTCTTCTTTCTATTAAAATGATAGGTTGTGCATGTATTCATACATAACTTTTGCTCCTTGCTCCATGCAAAGGAGGTATAAGAAAATATTAAATCACTGGCACATGTGCTGATCAGCAGGCGATACTCTAGATAACTGATAATCTGTTTGCAAAAACTATTAATAAAGTATGAGCAAGCTTTCACAGAATCCAGGGGTTGTGTATTAAAGATACAAGTTTTACTGGCTAACTACTGATAGTTCAAAGACTTGGCTGAAAATGAGCGTGTCCCTTCTCACAGTAATAAATAATTAGTAGGGCGGCCTGCATGGGTCACGACCTTCAGCAGGCAGATTCTCATCATGCTTATGCTCAGTGCTTTGAAAGTGCATGTGTTAGCCCCTTGCCCTCTGCAAATCTAGCTGCCCTCAGCCTAGCAGAAATAAAAACCTCCCTGCTCACCCATTTCACATTCTGTTCCTTCCTTCCCAGTTTCATCAGGAGGTCTGATCCCAATGGGTCTGTGGAGAAACTCTCCTGCCTTCTTCAATAGCACACTAACTAACAACTTTACTCCAGGACACAGGATGCCCGACCCGCTTGCCAAGCAGTAAGGTCTTTCTCCAGAGGCAGTGCTAAAAAGACACCATCAGTGATCTAGCTGGACATTACACATTTTTGTTTCTGGTTACTAAAGCATGTATTGGTACAGGTCAGGTGTTATCAGTACCATAACAGGTAAGTGTGAGTGACAGCGCAGAAGGGCCCATTCCTTATGTTGTCAGTGTTCTCAGGATTGCAATGTTGTACTCCTCACACTCTCTAGTGCCCACATTTCAGGTGTCATTCCACATACTGTATTTAAAATAGATCTAAAACTCAGATTCAAGACTAGCCTTGAGCCTGTGAGGTTGTATTGTTTTAATACTTCCTTGCCTTTCAAGAAATGCTGTATTTATTAACAGATAGTTCATTTTACCACTCTGCCCTTCCCACATAACTGTACACCTATGCAGACAGCTAACGAGCTGGTTTTGTAAATGTTATTGGAATACTAAATAACTCTGCTTAATAACTGTGTTGGATGTGTGTTGTGTGTGTGTGTGTGTGTGTTTCTACAGGCCTCCATATGTAGAAGCAGCCAGCCTTTATCCGGCTTTAGTGCTCGATGCCTTGAGGACGAACAGATGCTCCAGGCCATTAGAAAAGCCAATCCAGGAAGTGATTTCATATATGTTGTTGACACTCGACCCAAAGTAAGTACATTAAATGTCTTGCAGACAGCAAGATTGAATCTGGGCTGAATACATTAGGGAAGATACACGGCCCCAGTGACTGACCATACTTCTGACCTCAGGAGCATCTGTGTTACTCTGCAGGTGAACTGGGATTTTTTAAAGGGAATCTTAATGAGGAACCTTGCCCACATAAGCAAAGATGTTTAACAAAAATGTTAAGATACAGAAAAATAAATAACTTTGAATAGTAGCTGTTTCCACACACAGAGAGGAGCTAATTCCCATTATATTACATTTACTTGTAATGTTGCAATCTCTGCCTGGTCATAATCAAATCTTCTCTTCTGCAAGTGGGAAAGTGGGAAAAATTGTGATCTCAGATGCCGTAACTTTATCATTGACTAAAATCTTTGGTCAAGATGAACCACATAAACTCACTAATGATCTAGAAGAGGTTGGAAGCTAATAAAACTTGTGTTCAAAACTGTCATGCTAGCAAGCAGCTCAAGTTGATGAGACCTAGGTAGGCTTCAGTGCATGGAAGTGGGAGCAGGGAAATATTCTCTCTACACTATCAGTAGCTTCCCTGCTGAAGTTAAGAAACCAAAGGGGTAAATCTTCACAAAAACCCTACTAGATATAGGACGAGCTGTTTCCACTTAAACATACCAGGATGACCTTATGCAGAGCTTTACTCAGGCTACTGTCCCTTTATTTTCTCCTTCCTCTATGTGCTTATGGAAGAAATATAAACTTACTTCTTACAAGTAAAACAAATCAGTTCTGTAACTCTTAGAATGTGACAGTACCCGGATACCCTTCATGTTAAGGATCTGTTCCCTTCAGAGGCTGTCTGCTCGGATTGCCTGAGATGAGGCGAGGGCAGGCACAATTCAGAGAGCTTTACAACAACTACTTTAAGAGCACCAGATGGAATTTTGGTAGGTGATGTGGAAAACTTGTTAGTAAATATTGTGGCAGCTGCAAGGTTTGGCAACTGACAATATTTAAAATAAATGAGTGTCAGAAAGCCTTGCAAATTTAACCTTTTTATTTACTTTTAAAGAGGACTATTTTGGATTGTCTTTGAAGAAAGGATTTTTGTGATAAAATTGCCCTACTGCAGAGAGAGTTAATAGCATTTACTGTCCTGAGGATTAGGTCAGTTAGGGGCTAGATGATTTTCATTTAGGTTTTCAAGGCTCTGTCGTGGCTTAGACTCATGTGCACAGATCTTTCTTCCTGAATGAAGCTCTGTGCTACTGCAGAGAGACTTGCTTCATTGTGTTTGTATTAGAACACTGATGTCTATTTCAAAAGAGAAAGATTAGGGTTCAGCAGATAATTTATATATTTCTAGCAAGTCACGCTGAGGACTCTGTCCTTAAAGGACATGCTGTTCACAGGCTACATTTTTTTGTTTCATTGTTCATTGATAGTCAAAACATCAGCAGACTGCTGGTTGATAGACAAGAACTCTTGCTCATTTTCCAGCGCTTTTTTTCCCTGAATTTCATACTAGAACTTAAAAGAAGTTTTACACAACACTTGAATAAATGAAAAATGCTGGGATTTGGCCTAGGTTCCTACCTTAGGGTATGTGTCCTTCTGTTACATCATGACATTCATTCAGTGTTTCATTTCCTAATGGTGGTCCACACGTGGAACTACGTGTTCCTATTGACAGGTTCTGCTCATGGGAATGGATGCACTGGAAAGTGTGAAGATGGGAAAAACGTTGCCTATCTTCAGATATTAAATTGGGCAGAATAAAAGAATCAAAAAGCAGCCTCACCTGCCTGTTTGCACATGTGGCTATAATGGAATTATAATGGCATAAAGAGCTTTTAGGCTTTCTCTGTTTCCTTTGAAAGTTAAGAGTTCAAATTTGGTCCATGGAAACCTATTTTGACATAGGATGTAAAGAAGCTAGACTTTTTCATCTTACTTGGAGATAAAATGCCAGCAGACAATTAATTCTTCTCAATTGCATGCATTTGGCTCCAACTTAAAATTGAGTATGGGAAGCATGCGTATTAAGGGTGGAAGAGATCAGGAATAGACACATTCTTATATGTTCTGTGATCCTGTTAGCTGAGTACTGAAGTATATTCTTGGGAGTTTCAGAAGTCTAGGGAACCTGCTTTGGCAGGGGGTTGGACTCAATGATCTCTGGAGCTCCCTTCCAACTCCTACAGCTTCTCATCCCCAAGGCAATGCCCAAGAGATGCTTTGTTTTGATATTTCATGAGATTTGGCTCTCACTGCAATGAAGATGAGTATAGCTGATAACTCATAAGGTGTCTCCAAATTACTAGTGCCCTCCAGTCTGGATGTGCAATACCCATTCTTATATAATTCTTACATCTTTCCTGAGAGATAGCTGTTAGTTGCACTTGGAGGCATGGAGGTTCTACCATGTGGGTCACTTTGTTACTCCCAGAGCAGTCATATTTCTTGGGAAGTTCAAAGGCTCCTCACAGTTACAGCATGCATTTTACAGAAGAACAGGGACTTTGTGTAAAAAGACAATTTCTTTCCATTGGACAGTGAGATTTTGCTATAGGAAATAAATATGGTTTTTAAAAGATAGGCTAATAAAGGAAAAAGAATTATTCTATCAGCACTAGTTTTCAGCACAGAGATCAAAATTTGGCATGTGTCAATAGTTTCTGATTTTTCAATCACAAAGTGGGTAAAATAAGCCTTAAAAAAAAACCCAAGTCCTTAAATCTATGCTTGGGAAAACTGAACTAAAGAAGCATTTAGTGCCTTTCCCAGGAAGCAAGTAACATATTCAAAGACAAAACTCCAGCTTCCAGCTGAACATGCTTGTTTTTGCTGAAGCACAGCAAAATAGTTGATGGTGCTGGATTGCAGATGAAAATAGTTGTGGTGATTTTGTCAATTTGAATCTTTTGTGATCTCCCACAGCTGAAGCCAAGATGCTATAAACTTAGGAAAAACTAATCCAACTCTTTCTTCAATATTCCAAGCTTTGAAGTAGAAAGCTGTATCAACTCTTGGATGATTTGACAGTAAAACACAGTAATTTGGGCAACATCTATGCATGCTTATAAAACAGTGACATGGCAGATAAGACACTGCCACCTCCTGGGTATATTCTGCTAGTAAACATAATTCTGATCAAAAGTAAAATCGGAATAACTATTTCAAACATGCTCTTGCAGAGAAGCCTTACATGGGCTGTGGGGTTTTTGGGTCTAACCTCACTACTGAAGTTTCACTTAAAGCCTGTGAAAAAGAGGTCAGAGCATCAGCAATCCAGCACCCTGGAACAGGTTGTAAATGGATCCCTGATTCCTAACCCGTTGTGTTGATGCTGTGATAAATGCTTCCTATTTGTGCCTTACTCAAATTGCTCTGATTAATTGCAGTAGACCACGAGCTTTGTTTTGAAAAGAAACAGTCAGCTGCTGATTTTTGACCAATTTTCCCTAATTTTTTTCAGCTCAACGCAATGGCAAACAGAGCAGCAGGGAAGGGATATGAAAATGAAGACAACTACTCCAACATCAAGTTCCAATTCATAGGCATTGAGAACATTCATGTCATGAGAAATAGTCTGCAGAAAATGCTTGAAGGTAATACTCTATTGAAAACTGCAGGAAAGATTTGGTCCTCCCATCAGACAAATCGGAGTAACTGGGCTGAAATCAGCAGCAGTGAGAATGGGTTTGAGAAGAGAGCATTGCCCAGCGCAGCTGCAGGCAGCTGCCTGCTGGCTAATGGGACCTGTGCAATGGAGCATCACTGCAACTAGTGATGATTTCCTACTTGTGCAAACACCTTGTTCTGTGGGTGAAATCCAGACACCATTTACTTTAATGAGAGAATTAATTTGACTTCAGTATACCTTACTTCTACATTTTCTTTTGTAGCTTACGGTTTGGTGGTAAAAATATAAAAATCACCCATAGCTGACTTTGGGAATTACAGGAATTCGTATTTTTTAGCTCAGAAAACCTATTGTTTGATTTGTGTATGTGGTCAGTAACGAGTCATGTGGTTTAGACTGTGAATTTTAATCGAAACTTACTCATGGGCTGTAACATCACAGCAGGTTTTCTTCTGAAGCTCACAGTCAATGGGTGTAACCATTCAGCACCTTCGTAATCACAAGGAAATTAATAATAATTGCTGTATAAATATGTAGCAGTGTATAAATGAGTGCATCTCTACTGCTGTTTAATATTGGATTACATTACTATTTAGAGCCATTCTGGGAAAAGGGTAGAAATAAATAAGCCATCCTTGACCCTCATCGGCTTGTTGATTTTTAACAAGCAAATAGTAAATAGTGCTCACTCCATCCCACAGAGCCTCAGTATTTACTTCATGTATCAACACCTTGTGTCTCCTCCTGGATCGGCTTGATCTAGCTATTCTTGACTTGACGCTCTTTAGTTCTTCTATCTGTGTCCCATCATCTGTATGCAAATGTGAAATTTAGATCTAAGAAGGGCTTGCATTTTCCCTGACAGGAGAGCTGTGCTCTGTTTTTCAGTAAGAGCAGTTTATGAAAAGCAGAAGTGTGATACTCTCTTTATGACATATTTTCACTTAATTCCTTGTTCTTGAGGCTCTCGGGAAGGAAAAACAAAAAGATTTTTAGTTGGCTACAAAGTCTTGTTTGGCCAGGAGAAAGGGCAGGTGAATAAACCTGTCCCTTTATTTGTTCAACTTATGACCATCAAAGTTAAAATAGTAAACAACCAGCCTGGCTGCATGGGACAGTGCTGTGCATTATTTTTGAGCCAAAAGTTGGCGAGGCAGGCACATGGCCCAGACTGACATGCGACAAGGTGATTGCTAATGCATTTAACGCTTCAGGCAGCTCTGGGGGGGGGGGGGGGAGAGGGGGCCAAGTTTTTAGCATCTATTCTTCAATGAGCCATATGCTCAAAACATCTGCTTTTTTCATAGGTTTTAAACTTGCTATGTTGGAGTCTCATATTTAGCAACATGGGTGGCAAGATTAAAAACTGGAATTCCGTGATTTTGAGTACGTGAGACTTTCATGTACCTTTTTAAACAAATCATATGACTTTCAGTGTATGAGCAGGGCTTTTCTCATGTAAGGGACTGCATAGTTTTTATCTTTTTCCATTTGTAGCAGTGTCCTTCCATCTGCTTCCTCCATGGCTTTTAAAAGGGTATTTATTACCTGACTCACTGATTTGTGCAAAGGGAACCAGAATCAAAAAAGCCACCAAGGGTGATGACAATATACATTGAGTGTGACTTTAAACTTTTATCATGACATACCTAGGTGACTTTAAGGTAAAACATTGTATTACACTACAAGCACAGTAGAACTTGCCTGCTGCTCGTGACCTGCTGTGAGATGTTACGGGGTACATAGAAATCCTTGAATCAATACATGAGGGTGATGAAAAACGATCTTAGTTTAATGTGTGGTATTGTTGCTTGGCAGTGTCAGCACAGAAAAGAGGACATCAAGACATAATGGGTCTGATGTGTTGCAGGAGTGCTGCAAGGGGAATTTTATTCAACTCACTGGAGTTGAGTAGAAGTGAAGGTTGGAGGATTTTTTTCACGTGAGGGACTGCAGATTGTTTTCAATATACAATATACAATTTATTGTGGTTTAACTCAGCAGGCAGCTAAAACATCCACACAGGCATTTGCTCAGTCCCTCCGCCCCCCAGTGGGATGGGGGGAGAGAATCAAAAAGAAAAAAGTTTAAACTCATGGTTTGAGACAAAGACAGTTTAATAGGCCAGAAAAGGAAGAGACTATTAATAATATTGATGATAAAATAATATACAGGTGATGCACAGCACAATTGCTCATCACCTGGACCTGATGCTCTGCTAGGTCCTGAGCTGTGCTGCCTCCCAGCCAAACTGCAGTTACGTACTGAGCATGACATCATATGGTATGGGATATCCCTCTGGCATTTTGGGTCACCTGTCCTGGCTGGGTCCCCTCCCAGCTTCTTGGGTGCCCCCCACCTTCTCGTTGGCAGGGGAGTATGAGAAACTGAAAAGTCCTTGACTGCTTGACAACAATTAAAGCATCAGTGTGTTATTGACATGATTCTCATCCTAAATGCAAAACTCAGCACTGTGCCAGCTGCTAGAAAATTAACTCCATCCCTGCTGAAACCAGGACACAATTCTAAATAACTTGAGAAATTTGAACAAAACTGATTATTCAGTTTTCCACTGGAACATGCGCTTATATTAGGAATGTGGTGACCACACCACCATGTATAAATTATTTTATACATGAATAATATCAGTAATTTATTTGAATAGGTAAAAATAAATTTGGTTTCAGCTTTGTGATTTTTTTACTGACTTTAATTCTAAAAATTTTACTAATCTTTAATAGGTAATAACTATTATATAAAGTTTGGGGTTTTTTTGCAAACTACATCAGTATTATAAAATGACTAAATTAGTAGGATAATGAGAATTTTTCTCAGGATATGCAAAATATGATTTGACTGTACTCTGGAAGTGAAATGCATTTCACCATGCTGGTCTTCAGCAACAGATCATCCAGAAAGAGAGGCTGAGGGTCTGGCTCACAGCATCACAGACTCACAGAACAGCAGGGGTTAGGAAGAACCTCTGGAGATCATCTAGTCCAAACCCCATAACAGGCAGGATCACCCAGAGCAGGTTGCACAGGACAGCATCCAGGCAGGTTTTAATATCTCCAGAGATGGAGACTCCACAACCTCTCTGGGCAGCCTGTCCCAGTGCCCTGCCACCCTCGCAATAAAGAAGTTCTTCCTCATGCTGAGGTGGGACTACATTCAAGTTTCTACCCATTGCTTCTTGTCATGCCCACAGCACTTGCTCCCTCTTCAACCTACAGCTGCACTGCCAGAAATGGGGGAACTGGTCCAGCATCCCCCTCTGGTAATTTTGGTGGTGGAAGAGGCAGTTTCCACCACGTGTGGTTCTGTGTCCTGTTTCTTCATCCCCTCCTGGGGAAGGGAGCCCCACAGGATTGCTATCAGCTCTGCCCACGCAGGGGGTGCAGCAGGTCTTGTTTCTCCAAGATTTTGGCACCCTTCCTGCTGAGATGGAAATGCCTTTTTCCCTTGGGACAAGCCTCATAATTGAATTCATAATTGAACTGAGTATGAAGGTCCAGATCGGTAACTGGAATCATGTGAAACAGGCAGTGTATGCCTTCAGGACAGTCTGAACTTTGCTCAGTGAAGTGGTCAGTCAATATTGACTAATTTGGTAGTGGGAGCGAGCAGAGCACTCTTTCAGCCTTACCTTGGGCGTCTGTAAACAGAGACAGCAGCTTCAGTCAGAATTCAGCTACTAATTGGTCATGCCTCCATCTGCACAGGAACATTAATCATGGGAAAGCTGTTTGCCTTCAGTGCTGCTATCTATGCATTTTTATAAATATCCCTCAAAATGACTTTTAAAATAACCACCTGGAAGAGGCCCTAGGCACAAAGATTGCAAGGCTTTGTATGGACACATTAGGCTATTTTGCCTCTGAATTAAACTGAGTTAAGACAGTCGGATACATCCAGATGTAGTATAAACTCTGACTTTGGCTTGTAAAACTAAATTCCAATTACATGGAAGGAAACTAAGGTTGTGCCACTAATCATAATGGCCATAATTAACTGAGTCTTTTAGAAGATTTCTGGAGGATGAGACCTGCTAAGACATTATTAATTTAAATTAACTCATCAAAAACTAACTTTTTCACTGTATTCCTTAAATTGAGTTTCACTGGTTAAGGTCTTTTTCCTTCAGAGGCAGCATAATTCTACGGGGGGGGGGGGTCAAATAAATACCAAGTCTATTTATGGGGTGAATATAGTATCTCACTGCTGAAAATAGATTGCACCAAATATCGTGGAGTATTTGCTTGTTGCTGGATTAAAGTATCTGAATTAGGTTCTGACTGACCCTTTTTTCCTCTGATGTCACAAATTCTGTAATGTTAAAAATAGGCACTTGGACACAGAAGGATAGAAACTTCATGTTGTAAAAACTGGGAGGTTTTCTTTTCTTTAAACATATTGTAAATCTTGAGAAGTTTCAGGAAAATATTTTCCTCGATGAATTATTGTTTATTCCTCACCTTTAGAATACTGTCTGACTGCAAGTGAAGTTTTAATAAGGTTTCCTTCAGGGATGGAGACCTGTTGTGTGAATCTCTGTAACTCAGACACCACCATCTGCAGTGATGCTGAAGGCTGGGTTTTGTGGGCCTGCCCATACAGAGCTTCATCAGCAAGTGTGCCTGGGAGCACAATATTGCTGTGCCACTATGTAGGTGGCTGCCTGACTGTCCCATGGCAGAAACCCTATGCTTTCTGTTTCCAAGCCCTTGCTGTTAAATCCACAAATCCCCTCCCAGGACTTTAAAAACTGCTTCCAATGCAATTTTGGTAAATCTGTGCTGCACAGAAGGATGTATTTGGTAAAAGGTTTGCAACAGGTTTTGTAACATCATCTCTTTTTAACGTAAATTAAAGTATTGGGTCAAGTTTGGGCCAGCACTGTTTCTTAAATATATGCTTCTTTTCAATGGTAAAGTTTGACTGTCAAATAGCCATTCGTTTCAAATATTGGTATTTTACACAGGGGATATCTGGAGAGGTAACTTGGGTTGAACAGTCAGCAAAAGCTTAAGGGAGTATAATTGCTGTACATTTAAGATGTAGCTTATTTTGCAGTTTGTGAGCTGAAATCGCCTTCTATGAGTGACTTTCTGTGGGGCCTAGAAAATTCTGGCTGGCTGAAGCATATCAAAGCCATAATGGATGCTGGCATTTTTATTGCAAAGGTAAAGTGAGAACAAAATTTTAACTAACCAGATACAACAAGTGAGGACCAAATGCTCTGCTTGTGGGTAACTTCAGTTCTCTTCAGTGATTCAGTGTATCTGAAAAAAACCAACCCCATCTTCCAATGATTCGTATGAGGAGTGATGATTCTTAGGTGCTGTCAAGTGGACATTTTGCTAATATAGTATTAAAAAAAAAAGTTTGTGTACTTTTCACTGAAGAATTCCAATGTACCAAATCCTCTGCTAGCCTGTATCGTGTTATGCCAGGTAGCTGAAGGCCCTTAGTTTACTCCCAGCAGTGATTGTTATCATTTCTTTCCCTGTTACCCCTGCCTTTTCCCTGGTTTCTGGACATTTTCTTTGTTGAAAGCTTCTTTTTGAGGACTACTTTGCATGGTTGTTGTAATATAGGAATATTAACTACCATGTTATCCTCTCTGGGTTATTTAGCAGCCAACTAAATTCACCTCCTAAACCAACTCCTGTGTATTACCATGTCCAAACTCTCTAGCAGCTTCTACTCTTAGAAGTGTTTCAGAAAACAGCTGTTGGGTTTGATAAGAAATTATTTCTCCTAGTCCCACCCAAAATACTGCAGATACTGGTCATCAAACAACAGTATTTTTAATTTTATTACCCTCTCCCTTGTGCCTCACATTTTACCGTTTCAATTCTTGGTTTTGAGATTACTATCACAATTTCTAGGTCACTTTATTCACATGACCTGCTAGTATACCACTACAGGGATAAAACTTCATGGATTTCCCTCCTCAGTAACTGCTTGTTTCTCTTGCTTTGCTTCTTCCTGCTCAGCAGGCAACTCTAGTTTCTTACCTGAATGGCAGCTGCGGGATAAACACACATGTTAGTATTTCTCCCAGCCCTTCTATCTTTCATTAGCTTATAGAAATCAGGTCACTTACATTAGCTCTTGTCAACTTTTTCCCCATGGTTAGACTTAAAATACTGCCCAATTTTTTTCTCCTTTGTGCATGTGCTCGCTAGCCTCGTGCCTCCCCAGACATGCATTTTGATCTGGTCTTATTTGTATAGTTCCCAGTTGTTGGTCTCCTGCCCAGAGTGGGGCTGTTTTGGTAGAATTTGCTTGTTTCTTGAGATAAACATAGATAATTTATTATTATTCCTTGTTCCCTATTAAGCCCAAACTTAATGTTTGTTTTTCTAAGCCCTATCTTTCCTAACCTATTTTGTTTCTCTACTTTCTAAGTTTAGTTCTCTTTAGAAATTAAAAAGAATTTCAAAAAACCCACACCCTCAAGTTCCAAAAATAATGCAGTACCAGATGTTGGGGAACTTAGTACGGTCTCTTCTTTATCTGTTTATGTATAAAATGGGATCCTCTCTCCATAGTTATTTACATGTAAGATAACAATAAGGTCCTGCTTGTTAGCTCTGGAAGTTTTCCACTCCCACAGGCTTCTCCACATGCTGTAACACCCATGCTAGTGCTGGTGTTGGGAGCAGGTGTTGCTGTTACTGACATTACCATCCCCGTGAGAAACTGAGAGCCCTATTGCAAGTACAGCCCTGCTCCATTGCTGGTAACCTGAGTTAGAGTTTGCTGCACCTGAATCTGCTTTGGGGGGCAGTCTGCTCTGATGTATTTTCATTGACACGGATCCTGCATCTGCCTGCAGTGGGGTGTAGACATGTGCTGCTGCAACCACCATATCACAGGGGATGGGATGAGATTAAGACTTTCCCAATATAATTCCAGCATAATTCAAGAACTCTGTGGCAGAGGAAAAAAAAAAAACCCAACCCTGAACAAAGTTTCCCAGTTCCCAAATGAATACTCTAACTTGTGCTGTCTCTCTGTTCCTCTCTTACCTTTGCCTTTCTCCCTGCTTGTGAAATTTCTGACTTTTTCTGTATCCTTAGGCTGTGGCTGAGGAAGGTGTGAGTGTGCTTGTTCACTGCTCTGATGGCTGGGATAGGACAGCCCAGGTTTGCTCTGTAGCGAGCCTTCTCTTGGATCCGTATTACAGAACTATGAAGGGATTCATGGTAAGCAGGTTCTCTTTCACAGAGTAAATGAAGTCTTATGGCATCATTTAAGACAAATAACTTTGCTTTTAAAGGAAAGTAAGCTTTCCTTAAATATACTTTAGTTAGTTAATTAGTTTATTAAGTAGGAAGGAAGGCTTTTATCTGTCCAAGTCACGGTCTCTCAGTTTCTGTGAAATGTTATCAAAGTTGGGGATCAGTTGGCTACCCATTCATTATGTTTTCCTAACTTTGACCAAGATACTTTCTTGTATCCCAAAGAGCTTTTGTACAGTTAAGAGTTTGTATTCATTTTCAGGGATCAGTGAAGTTTTGACCATCAGAAGGGTGTACTCCTGAGACATTAGGATGCAACGAGCAGCTATGTTAAATCTGTTTGCTTCTCAAGCAAATCATCCCTGGTAAAGCAACAAGGGATGATTTTGACTGACTGATCACATGTTAAAAAGATGTGCAAGACATTTTTAGGTTCTGTTCTAGAAAGTGATAAATCAAGCTAATTGAAGTTGTGCTGAAATACCGGAATCTTATCTGCATCCATGAAGAGTACTACTTTCCCTTGAGCTGGCAGCAGGGCTCATCAGTCATTATTTTTCTGCTTATTGTAAAAATTATCTGGGATTCCAACACTGCTTGCTTGCATCATTCTTGCCTGTTGTTTTTCTGCTTATTCTGAGAATTAACTGGGATTCCAGTACTGCTTGTTCACAAAACTCTTCTGCCTGCTTCAACATGTGTCAGCTCTGCTCCACAGCACTGAATGCAGTATTCTCATTTCAGGTGTTAATTGAAAAAGACTGGGTTTCCTTTGGTCACAAATTTAACCACAGGTAAGGCAGTGCTAATGTTTTTCTATTTGTATTTTTATGTTGTCAGCATCAGCTGCCATTTCAATTTTACTTCATTGTTGCCTTACAAAGCATCTCAGCAGGACACCCACTGAAAACCCCCAAACCCTTTTCTCCTACTATATACTTTGGTTGCTCAGAAAAATCAAAGTCAAATATTTTCATATCAGTCTTTTCTTGTATATGCAATCCAAGGCTGCTATTGGGAATCCTGAGTGCTGCTGGTCCTGCAGTGCTATGAGAATTGAGAGAACCATGTGAGAGAAAAGCAGTATGTATGTGCCTTGCAAAACTCTTTTCAGACTCCAGCAGGTGTTTCAGTAGTGCCCAGACCCCCCACTAAGTCCCTCTTCACCAAAGTCTGCATCTTCCAGGACAGTGCTTAACATTAGGCATGTCTGCAAGTTATCTGCTATGTAAAGTATAGTCTCCCTATTACAGCCTGTTCTAAGGAAAACAGTAGGATTTGTTCAGAAATGTTGGGTAAAATGAGCTGGAAAGTCATGTATTTGGGCAAGTTATTTTCTATGTCCATTATGTAAATGCTATAATGTAATGAAAATGTTTGTAGGGTTTTTATATTTAAATACAGCTAAATACCCATATTTTCTTTCTTCTATTTTCTTTTAATTTCTGTAGAAATAAAAAATTGCAATTTTTTATATTGGAGTTTAATGACATCATATTGCTGGATTTGAATAGAATTTGTTCTAGTTTCAAAAAACCCACAACACGACTTTCAGGAAATCCACGCAGCTCCACACCACCTGTGGAATTCCAGCAGAAATTACTACATTTCATATGATACTGTCAGATGTCTATTATTGTCAGTGGCAAGATACTATGAAATGTAACCCCCACTGACAGCTTTGATTTGCAGCACAATATCGCTGTGTTTTCTTTGATGCTTAATAACAGAAGTTACACACACACACACACTGGACAGGCAGAATTGATTGAAAATACTTCTGATTATGTAGACTTATAAAATATTTTTTACTTCTATGTGTGTTTTCAAGTTCCTTTTCTTCATTGCAAGTAGTTCCCAGTGGGGTTTTGATCTGCAGAAAGTTTAACGTTCACTTGACAGTTACAGTAGCACACAAACATTCCTCACTTTCTAAAATCTCCACCACGAGCAGGCAGCTTTAAACTGTTTTCTACCAAGGTTATTCTGTCCCTTTTCTGCTCGGTTTTCTGTTTTGGGGAATGGTCTTAAGACATGTGTTTGTCCTTAAGTCATTGTAGCCATTTTTACGCTGGTTTACGTTACCGTGGTGTAACTTCATACTAATATCATTAAAACATGGCCACAGCTGTTAGCAGATGTAAGGCAACAAGAGTCCCACAGAAGTTTTGCTTGTTTGCATTTGATAAATTCTGCCTTCCTCCTACTCCATGAATTTTGTGTCATTTTTTGGTAAGGAAAATGATACACTAGCAGTTGGTGTTTTAGAAATGAATGCCTACGATGTAACTTGCACACTGAAAGGGAGGGGTTTGTTTCCATTAGTGTAAATTTACTTTCCCTAGGGGATGTGAGGTTATGATTGAATGTATCTTGCCTTGTTTCAGGTATGGCAATTTAGATGGAGATCCGAAGGAGATATCCCCTGTTATTGACCAGTTCATCGAGTGTGTTTGGCAACTAATGGAACAGTTTCCTTGTGCCTTTGAATTCAATGAGAGATTCCTCATCCACATACAGCATCATATCTACTCTTGCCAGTTTGGGAATTTCCTGTGTAACAGCCAGAAGGAGAGACGAGAGCTTAAGTATGAACATCTTGCCTTTAGTAGGGTGTTTACGTGCAGGGTGGAGCAGACAGACATTTGCCAGGCCACATGTTTGTGCTTTTGTAAGGTGTGGGGTGCTGTGTAGACTTCTTGGCTGTCATCTTCTGACAACACAGATTAATGCCTAAAAAAATCGACCCTCTGCAGTGTGGCTCTGCCTGGAGTGTAATCCCTGGTGTTCGTGACAGGGATTAGTGGGAATTGACAAGAGCATTAGCCCTGCAGCCATGTGGCCCTGCCTTTGTTGCAGTGTTAAGAACACACAAGGCAAGCTGTCACTGCAGCTCTAATGCAAGATGGTATGAACCCTAGTTAAGTTCTCAGTTCAAGAGTCACTGCTCTCCTGGGTTTGAACCTGTCTTTGGATCTCATGTCAGGACACTTTAGGCCTGATCTGTGAGGGAGTTTCTTGTGAGCAGCTTTTTGGTCAGTAGTGCTCCCTAGGACTGAGTCAGCAAAGTATCCTTCTGCTGCTTGGCCCCAAAGCAACTATGAATTCATCTGCCTGCCCTCAGACCCAAAGAGGGACAATGATATTCCTGGTAGTGCTGATGGTCACGTTTTCTCCCTGGGACCCTGGTTCCTCAGGTAGAATCATAGAATCTAAAAATGTGTAAGGTTGGAAGGGGCCTCTACAGTTCATCTAGTCCAACCCCCCAGCAGTAAGCAGGGACATCCTCACTAGATCAGGTCGCTCAGAGCCCCAGGGCTAATTGTAAATGAGTAGTACAGACCACTACTAGATGCTGCATCTAAGCTTTAGCTATACCTGAACTGTAGTAAAGACTTTAAGATATTTGTATTTAATCTGCTTTTTTCAGAATCCAGGAACGAACATATTCATTGTGGGCTCACTTGTGGAAAAATCGTGCCGATTACCTGAATCCTTTGTACAGATCAGACCACAGTCAAACCCAAGGGACCCTGCGCCCACAGATGGCTCCATGCAACTTCTTGTACAAGTAAGTAGTATCACTTGCTACTCAGAATTGTAGGATGTGCTAGTACAGAACACGGTGCCTTTGCATTTAAGCATTTCTCATTCTATAAGGCAGCTTATAGAGTAAATTCAGTCTCAGTTGCAATGTGCTCATTCCTTGTGTGCTCACAGTCAGCCAACACCTCTGCACTAGTCCACAACAGAGCATTAGTCTGAAAAGGAGCTTAAGATTAAAGCTATATTGATAGTTGTGTGTCCTAATTTCATGGTTACTCACTCCTTCCAGTGAGAAACGTCTCTCTCAGTTCTTGTCTGTGGTTTCTAAATTTAAAGTTCCTTCATTCAACTTCTTCCATTTCAAGATTTTTGAGACTTTTATTTGGGTCAACTGATTTCAGAAATAAAAAGGGACATTTCAAGGAATCATATGGGTTCATTGCTAAAACAAGTGCTTTGTAAAACAAAATGCAGACTTTTCTCATGTTGTTGTCATACTTCAAATTATAAACAGTAAGTTTTACTTGATATTTTTTCAAAATATTACAAATTAACAGAATTTTACTGTTGGGACTCTGACTTGAATAATTAATTGTGACATTAATCTTAATAAACTTGAGGATAGCTTGAACAGAAATTAGTGAACACTGTGATTTAAGTAAAGCTGATTGCTTTTTCAGTTGCAACTAAAAGCACCCTTTTAAAAGTCAGTAAATACCCTAAATGGCAAAAATTTAACTCTTTCACATCTACTATTCCAGGTCACACCCACTTTAAAACAATTTAAAAATAGCCATTAATCATGTTCTTTAGGGTAGTAGTGGGATTTCTGAAAGAAGTACTGATACTGCAGATCTTCCAGCAGATGAGTAATCCGGGTGATTTTAATGGAGTTAATTGGGTGCGTAAAGATGTCCAAGCATGAGCTATCAGATGATAAACCTAAGAGGGACTGTGACTTGAACAGTATAGTAATAAACTGCCAAGAAGCACACGTGCTCTGAAAATATCTGTCAGCTACTTGGCTGGCCAGCTGCAGCTGAGGGCAGGTCTCTCTGTTACTTAACCTGTCTGGTGAACTACTTAGGTACTCACACTCCGGCTGAGGCCATGCGTTGTGGGAAGACAGAAGTGCTAGTCAGACAAGGACTTTCAGTCTGAGTCCTTTCCTCCTGACAATGAAAAAATCAACTCAGCCATTTAACTAAAGGTTTGTCAAATAATTCTATAGAACAGGAAGAGAACTCATCAACATGAACGCTTCATGCAGTTTCCCTAGGCCTGTCTAAAAGGTCAGATTAAAATTTAAGAGACCAGGATGCCATACTGGTTTTTACTCTTGATTTTTAACTCTTCTTTACAGGGGAAACCCCTCACTGTTAAGTAGCTGCACTTCCCCCTACAGCCCCAGAAAAAAAGCAGCATACAGTATTTCAAAGATAACTTCAGGGGAAGTTACACAAAGGTTGAGAACTGGGATTATGTACAACTGTCTTTAGCTGTGGCTGTTTTATAGGTGGCACTGCTCTAAGGCCTGTAGTGTAGAGCAAGAAAATGATACAGCAAAAATTTGCTTTCACTGACCCACCCTCAGCCACGTGATCAAAGGCAAAGGTGCTTTTGCTTGCCTTTCTATTGTGTACCAGAATAGGCTGAAGCTACATGTGTCCAGAGTTGCATCCTCAGGACAGAGACAATGCTAATGAACCATAAATCTCACTGAGTATTCCAGGAACTTACGTATATGCACTCTAATGATGAATAACCCACGGATGGATCATTTAGGACAATGTCTCTGGAAAAAAAGTCTGTACTTGTGTGTGTGAGTCGTCTGAGGCCACCTCACTGAACTCCTGACCTTCCCACCAATTCCAGGTTCTGGAGTGGTATGTACAACCGCTTTGAGAAGGGGCTGCATCCTCGCCAGTCAGTCACCGATTATCTGATGGCAGTGAAAGAAGAAACTCAGCAGCTGGAAGAAGAGCTGGAGGTCTTAGGAGAGGTAATTAAACACTTGATCTGTATGCCTCAGGCTTACCTGATGGCAAATGAAACCCAACTCCATACAACCATACTCCATACACAATCCCCTACATGCTACATCCTTTTCTGGAATGAGGCTGTTCAGCTGTCATCTTTGTTCTCACATAAATTACCAAGGATGTTTTGCTTTTAAGGGACAACAACGGAGTTGTTGTGGTTCTTTCTTTAGGGATAAAATGTCTCCTGTGTCAGTGCACAAGTACTGCTCCTGAAAGAAATGCTGTACCCTTCTGTAACTTGGAAGATGCTGTCACAGCACTGGTTTGTGATGAATTGTGCACTTACACTTCATAAATGCAAACAGGCAGATGTAAAGGGTGCCGACCTGGTTAGGCTCTGAACTTGGTTTCTTTATTATTTTGTTTTAAAAGACAAAGACACACGTGAGGATTACTGGGCCACAAACCTGTCCATCTAACACATATTGTTTCCTTTTTATTTCAGAGATTGGCAAATCTTCAGAAATCACAATTAACTGACAATAAAGTTGAGAGTAAGCAACAAGACCGAAGCAAACAGTTAGGGCTTTCTACTTCCAACAACAGCTTAGCTAATACCCCCCAGGATTACAGCAATGATCTGAAATCATTCCCCTCCCGGAGCCCTTCACAAGGAGATGAAGAAGATTCAGCCCTAATTTTGACACAGGACAACCTGAAAAGCTCCGATCCCGACCTCTCAGCGAACAGCGATCAGGAGTCTGGTGTGGAGGACTTAAGCTGCAGGTCCCCAAGCGGTGGTGGCTGCTTGCCTAGTGAAGACAGTGGTAAGGATTCAGATGAGGCTGTATTTCTGGCAGTCTGAAATGCTGTCCCAACAGCGAGGATCCAGATGAAGCAGATGCTTTCACAGCCCGGAATGACATATTTTCATCAGATGAAGAATGGGAGTGGTCTGTGGCCTAGAGAAATAATCCAAAGAAAGGGAACTGTGCAATTGTGTAAGTAAAGATCTAAGCAGGACAAGCCATTATTAAAGACAATGCTAAAGAAAGGTAGTATCTGCCGTTATATTTAGTTAAGCAACGTGGTATTTGTTTTAGCAATGCTGTACATAATTATTCCTTACTTTGTACATACATTTCCATAATTATTTACTGTAAAAAATAATAATTCTTCTCCAAAGATGTGAAATTCCAAAGTACTCTCTTATAGCTAGGGACGAGGTTGAAGATCCATTAGTGTTAGCTTACTGGTGAATCACTCGAGGCTCACTGCTGTACAGCTCTTTGGCCTGCAGACGTATCGTGCAGATTCTTCCCTTTTTTTTTCTCATGGGAAGTGTTAAATTTTGAATTCTGACACTTATTTTGTGTACTCTCCTACTAGAGTCCTTTATGGCAAAGTAAAACTAGGAAATGGATGTGTTTTGTAGGGGACAAATGGAGCTTTTAACCTGCAAAACTATCCTTTAGTAAGCAGCTGCTGCTTGCGTTGCATCCCACTTGTACTCAACTCTCAAACAGCACTGGAAGTCCAATAGCTTCTGTGAACAAAACTTCAAGGAATACAATACTCACTCAGCCTTGACAGTAAAGCATTCCTTTGTAATGAAAGGTACAGTAGGCAGTATACTCTAGCCTCTTCGTGTTTTGTTCTCAAGTTTATTGTTGGCATCCTACTCTCGTTCCAAACTGCCTACATAAGATATAAAGGTAAAGTTTTAAAGGTGAGAAACCCCCGAGTTCTCCAACCTATTTTGACTTGTACTTGAAAATGTTTCGAGTGGGAGTGACATACGTACACAGCAGAAAGAATAGGGAACCCAAAATCACTTATGAAAGCATCACTCCAAATTGAGAATTAAAGGAAGGCTATGCCCAGAAAGGAACTGTTATGAAGAGTATTTCTTCCAAATTTTAATGTTCAAAATCAACTAACCACAACCAAGGGGTTGTTTTTATCCTCATGCAAAATTTCCTCTGTAGTATTTGCTACACAGCATGGCAATGCTAATGTAACAAAAAGACTGATTTGCAGAAATAGAAGGTTTAATCTCATTTGGTTTAAGGAATTTCATAGGTTTCAAGAGTCAGGGCAATAGCGTTCATAATTCATTTGTGGAAGTAAACCACTGAAAAATGTTTAAAATTTGGGATGTTTTGAAGCTCACTAAAAAGGCTTCCATATCAGGATGTACTTCTTCCAAGTTGTGGGGTTTGTTCGGTTTCTTTCTTAATTAAAACAAACAGTTAAAAGCATAATTCACGTGGCTGCTCTTATCTGCTTGGAGGCAATGTGGTATTGAACTCTAGTAAAGCAAAGCGGTAGTAACCTAAGTTTACTTTGAGTGTATTTCATACTACTCCTTCAAATAGAAAGAGTGTTATATTATATAAATATACCTCAGATAAGAAGCTTTAGATTTAATTATTCAGTCTGCTTTTATGGAATGGCTTTTCAGTCTGCTCTATGAATTTATGGTATTAAAAATGAGTATATAAATTTCAGTATTATTAACACCCTTGTAAGGGAGCTGCTGCCTTTGAACAAAGAATCCATTTCCTAACAGCAAGATTTATCTTATGTTATACTGGAAAGGCAAGATCCTCAATTTGATAAATTGCTGTAGCTCAATTAAAATAAATACAACTATAATTTATACTCTGTTGAGAATCTAGCCTTACATTTTTTAATCTTGATGAATTTTTAATAAATGAAAGCCCTGATTTTAATTGCACTTTTAAAAATGCTTCATATTTTGAACACAGCCTGTAAAATTCATGGAATTAAAGGAGATTTTGAACGGGGTTTTTTTTCAAACTAAAGAAACATGCTGTAAAGTCAGCAATGAAAACATAGAAATAATCTGCCTAAAATTGAGTTTAAAAACGGGCAATATTTTTGCAAATCTTTCAAATGTAAAGTTGTGTGTGGTAGTATCTTGTCCTCCTAGACATGTTTAGAAGTAAATGCAGAACAGCAATATATGCAAACTCAAAGCACTGTCTTCATGTCGCTTATGCAACTCCTTGCAACTAGCTATACAATGAAAAAATTAACATATTAATATTTTATATTAAGCTCTGTGACGTGTCTTTCAGGCCTTGGAATTCTGCATTAGCTACCAGTGTTTTGACTGTAATGTACCTGTGGCATTATTAGCCACCTGAGAAACACTTTCAAATAAACACTTAGGTCATTTAGTGTTATGTTCTTTCATGCCAGCTGATGAAACAGAGGTTTGCTTTCCAAATCTGGGGAATCTAGTTCTCCATTTACTCACGGGTCACTTCGGAGAGCAGAGGAATTTTGTACCTTCCCTACTTTGATACCTGAACCCACAGCTGAAAGCTAAGAAAACTGAGGCTCCCATCAAGTGAGTTTAAATAGAGACACGTTACACCCCTGTACTATTTGTTATTTTCTTAGGGAATGCAAAACAAAAAGCATGAGAAAAATCATACCACAAACAGTGATTTCTTGTAGCCTTGTGGGGATCTCCCCTCTGCCACAAATCCTCACAGATTTGGCACCAGCTGACTGCGATTTCAGACAGGACACTCATGAACATAACATCAGGAAAGAAAGGACTAGAAGAGCATTACAGACAGAATTCTGAGGGATAATTTTAGCCTTACTAGGTCCAAGCTGTTCTTTAATATGAAAATGTGCAGCAGACAGCTAAGTTTTTGCTATAAAACATCGCCATCTAAAGAACAGGAAGAAAACATGTTCACTAGCTGCTTTTATTAGTAGCTCTGTACAAGGTATAGACAATGGTGGTAAATTGGCAATGGATCCCAAAAAGCTGAGAAATAAAAGGTTGGAGGGTACAACTCAGACCAAGGGATATCATTAAAATGAGGGAAAAAGAAAAAATAAGTAAAAGGAGGGAGGCAGGGAAGGACAGCTCTTTGTAAAATTAGCAGTAAGGCAGGGAACCACGTTCTTTGAAGACAGGAGTGAGCCAGAGCACCAGTTTACACAGCATGAAAGATGTCTGATGACACAAACTACTAACAATTAAACCCCAGCAACAAGGAGGTAGCCTTTGCAATGAAGATAAGCATTTCATCAGTCGACCAGCTAACTCCATTTTATATTTGAGTGCTGCCCTGTTCCTCAGGATCCTCAAGTTTCTCACAAACATCACAGTGGAGGCAATGGGCTGCTTCTGCACGTAGGCTGAAGGTTGAGTGTAGCTTTTAGGATGGCTGGTCACCCTTATGCAGACAGAGGCAAATACCACAGTGACTGAGACATCCTCCAAGGACAGGTAAGTCACCGACAAGACATTTGGAAAAGGAGGAACACATGATGTGTTAAGTTAAAAGTAGGTCAACTTGTCACACTACTAAGACTAGTGGCAAACCTGCCAAAGATCTAGGGCCAAGCATACAGCAAGCCCTGAAACATTGCCAGGAACATTGCCAGAGAGTGGGGTGATGAGAAGGAAAGGTAAAATAAGCATTCAACTTCACTCAGGTTAAATTGACAGTAAAGCACCTGGAGCCAGCAAATCAAATTATGTTAAATCTTAAAATAAAATTTAATAGTCTTTTAATAAAAAATCATTCTGGAAAGAAGCTAATGAAACCTTACAGATCCACCAGCATCCTTATGAGTGAATTCAGGCAAGGACTCATTTTTAAGTCTGCTGGTTGCCAAGGTTAATTGGCAGCTTAATTTATTCTATTTCCAAAGACTACAGAACACAATACTTTAAGTTATTCCCTTATTACCCATATACAAGCTTTCTTTGTGGCTTATTACTACATATAAATGTGACCTCTACAGGTATCTGACCAAACCATGGCACTTAAAAAAGCAGCTGTCAGCAACGTGATACGGGTTTTTAAAGCCCATTTTAGTGAAGGTGGTTCCAAGAATTGCTGCTGCTGAAAGGGTTAAACAGGAAAACCTCAAATCACTACACACAAAGATTAAAGGTTTGTCCTGACAACACTGTATGTTTCCAGCACAATTCTGTATCCACCCAGAAAGTCCTGCAATGCCCAGTTACATTAGACAATTAAAAGATATATTAAAAACCCCAAAGTCTTTATGTGTGGTTCAACACCTTAATTACTGTTCAGCACAGTGTACACAGTAAGGCTGTGATAAGTCACTTAATTAAAACTCTGCCAACAAAGTTCAGTTTTACCTGAATTTCTACCTTTTCTTTTAGAAAGATTGTCTTTGAAGGGAGCAATAAGAACTTGGACAGAAACAAGACTAAAAGATTTCTAACTTCCACATCTGGTCAAAGTGCAAAGTGGCAGAGTTCAGGAGTAAGTACAGAACAAACAACAGGACTGTAGCAGATAATTAGACACTGCTTAGAACTAACTGTATTGTAGTCTCTTGCTTGTAGTGGCAGCTGGCATAGCTGTATGTACCTGAGAATCCCTGTCTTTGAGAAAGGCCAGCATGTCAAATACGCTGTGAGACCTCAGAAAACTTTCTTCTATAGTAGAACGTACCATTAACACCAGTTGTGTACAGGATCACCCTAAAGTGAAACCTATTGGATTTCAGACTTCCACTTTAAAATTTCTCTTGGTCTTGGATAACATCAGTTACAATTGCTATACAGAGAACTCAGTTCTGGATGTCAGTAGTCTCTTGACTTGGGGAATAACAGGAGGCCTAAACTCAGCTACAGAAAAAAATTAGCTGTAGGATCAGATATTACAATTAGACAAACCCCAGTCAATTAGCAGTTACACCACTGAATTCAACCTCAACCCCCACCCCAAATCACTGCAACACCCGAGACAAGCCACTTACTTCCTTAGTCTTGTATTTCTTGCTCATTTATTGCATTTTTCCACTTGGAGGAAACCTCAGCACGAGCATGATGTTGTGCAAGGCTTTCCAGAAACAAGTCACTGTCCATAGCCTGTGATTCCAGATTGCCTAAGAGTTCACTTGACACATTTCACAATATTTCAGCCTATGTGTCTAACAGCAGCTGCTGTTCTCAAACTTCACAGGGAATTGTTTAAAGCTGGCATCACACCTACGTGCCACTGCGGCAAAATAAGGTAAGGAATGCATTTAATGGTGAACTACTGGCATGTCAGAAGCCAAAAACCCCAACTCTGACAGAGTGTTATCAGTGTTCTATGAAGTCTTTTGGTAGAAGTATGAAGATTACCTATATGGAAAAACATTGCCATTGGCACAACCAGTGTAGGACTAAAAGAAACAAAACAGCAAACCAGCAGCAGGTTGTCTTGTCCTTCAAAGGCCAGAAACAGGCTGACCATTCCCATCTGTGACAGCATACCGGTAGCTAACCCAGTACACCATTACTGAGCACAGACTTCTGTGCTTCTCTGCTAGAGGATGGGTTTGTTACTGCAAAAGGGGCTAATAAAACCCAAGAAAAATCCTAAGAATAGGAACAATATGAGAGAATAGAAAGGGAGGAAAGAGAACTTTCATACCCCTGAACAAGAAACACAGTACTAAGAACTTGCATCAAGCAGTGACAGTAAACTTCACAGCTTTCCTCCACTTCCATCTGGATTCCATGGAGAAGTCCTCAATTAGTAAGTCTGCTCACAAAAAGAATGTCAAGAGGAAAGGCTGAACTGTTGAGAACTTGTACTAGTCTGGGAAGCAAATCCCCTGAAGGTGACCTGGCTGGAGCTCAGTCACAGTAAAGCACCATAATACACCACGTAATGCTCAACATGAAGAGGCAGATGAGGACAGAAGTCTGTTGTTCTATCCCATTATAAAATGTATAAAGAAGATACTAACCCACCGCAGGAAGAGAACCACATGCTTGGTCAACTGTTCCTTTCTCTGCTTACAAGGAAGAAAGACCAAAAATCCATCCCTGTACAGCACTGTGAGTCTGGTCTTTACGATTGCTAGCTAGATACTCAGAGAAAGATCCCAAACTTGTACACTCAGCACAAAAAACATTGGAGTTTGTCAAGAAGGTAAAGTTGATGACATAGATCTAACAACTCCAGAGCAGCAGCAATCACACTACTTGAAGGCCCAAGTCCAGAACCACTTGGAAACCTAGAGGATCTCATTTTTCATTAGGGCTTTACTTAGCACACTAGCAGAATTGCTGCATCAATGTATACGTAGCATTATGCACAGGTAGGAAGAAATATTTTTTGGAAGAAAATGCTCTATAATTATTGCTTAACCATGGCACTTACAAACTGTATTTTTTCAGGCACCTAAGTAGCTTCTTTGATTTGGACCACAGTTCTATTTCCTTGGGACATCTAATCTTAGAATTTGAACCAGCTTTACAAGGAAAAATCCCATCAAACAGCAGTGAATTGTTTACTCACCCTAAAAGTGATTAGCTTAAGACTGACAACCAGGGAACTACAAAGCTGACTAAAGCCCTGATTGGAGAATCACTAGCTTGTGGAACAGACTCCCTGCACTTAGGTGGTATGTGTAACTCCAAAGTTGCCCAATTTTATCCAGTTCAGAAGAAACACCTTAATGTGTAGGATTGGCTGAAGATTAGTGACAGAAAAAAGTCCTTGCTTGGACTGGCGTGCTTCACGTCAAGGCTTGAATCTGTGATGTTCTGTGACCCTCTCTAGGTAACACAGAGGCAGAGGCTTGGCTAAGAGGTTTATCTCCAGACTGCTTCCCGACATGAAAGAAGCACGATTCCTAACACATTACTTAATCAGTGCTTTATCTTATTTATCTCTTTGAACTGTAAAATTCCTTATGTTCCCCTGGTACTTAACTCTCTCCACGAAATCCTAATGCACTGGTAAGGTTTGGAAAAAGAATGTATCTTTCTCCTAAAGCAAGATAGAACATACATGCATGTATTTAGGGGCTGCATTATTCTCCTGTAGAACACTGCACTTGGTCCTATCCATCCTCACCAGATATATCCCCATCGTGAAAAAAGCCAGATCACCAGAGGCAAGATTCAGTGATTAAAGAGCATAAATAAGTCTCACTTCCAAATTCAACCATTGGCCTTAATATGCAACTCCTGCCAAATTAGGTTTTTTGTTCCTTAAACAAAATTAGCAAAAAATTAACTGCTACCTCACAAAGAGCTTCAGAATTAGTTTTTGTAAAGTGCTTCTGAGGTCCTCAGATAACAAACATACCCATATTGCAGAAAACAGAAACTGAGAGGTGATCTGATTATTTTTCCTTTAAGTAAAAACAAATAAGAAAATTCTTATAGGAAAATTGTGTTTAATTACAGTGGTTGATACCAAGTCACTCCTAAAATCAAGTGCATCAGTGCTACTTAGCAATATACCAAATCTATGCAGAGATAATGCATTCTATTTTGATTCCAGTATGAAGTGTTCCAAAACATCCTTTGCTTAACCAAAGCCTACTTACCCAAACCACAATACAGGCTATACTTAGTTTTGCATTATAACTTAAAAGTGGAAAAAAAAAAAAAGTTCTTAATCATTTTGGCTTCAAGAAAAGACAGCTTGTGAATCCACCACCAATCTCCAACCGTGAACTTCTTCCGTAGCCAAAGTCCTATCACCGCTCATCTCAAACTCTTCCACAAATCAAGCCAAATTTATGTTTAAAGTTCAAAATACAAAAGATACGAATTATGTTTTTATAAAAATGTAAAAAGCTAGTCAAAATTACATGTTTAGATATTTAATCTCTGAAGAATGGAGTATAGCAGCAGGAACTTAAATATAAGAACTATCAACAATAAATACAAGAAATTAGTGCAAAGATTGCAATAGAAGGATTCTTGAGTACAATGAGAATATAAAGAGACATTCTAATTTGTACAAAAACCATCCCATCTCTGTATACAATCTCTTCTATAAATACAACCATATAAGATGAAATGCTTATTTGCAAATAATAGTTATTAAAAAGTGTGCTTTATTGGGTTTTTCACTCATTCTCTTGGCAGGCGTGGTTTGCAGGAAGTCTGTAAAGACAAATTTCCATAATTAGATATTTTAACTCCCCCAGAAGTGATGTTTTAAATACAACTAACAACAGGTTTAGTACACATTGAATTTCATAGAAAGCATTATTAGAATACTAAGCATTGTAAGAAATCTATATGCAGTTAGCAATTTGTGTGTGGCAATGAAGAAAATTGAAAAGAAAAAAATAAATAGAAGTTACAATTTCACCACAAATACCAAGGCAGCAGCTCACCTATAGCGGAGCATGAAATTGGCTGTGCATTGTTATTGCCTGTTGGAGTTTCTCCTCTTTGGCTCGTCTACAGTGGCAGAGCTACAGGACAAGACACAGGAAATTGAATTCTGAAAGGCAATTTTTATCACACATGCTACTTTACAGGCTCTTTCTAAAAAAGGAGAGCCCTGTGAACCACATCCCTTCCAAGCTTCAGGCTGAATGTACTGGTAACAGCTGCAGAAGAGAATCGTTTCTCCTGTGTTATGAAGTGCATTTCTTGGGCATCTTTAGAGAAAGGTACACTACATGGTAAGTTGCTCTGGTCACAACATGAGCAAAACAGTGGTTACTGCACCTCAGTTACTCAGCGGTGGCAGCCACCACCAGAATAATTAGCTTAAGAAGTTATTTAATAAATACTAAGTTCACTTCATATAATATGTCATTCAATGCCAATTTACCAAACTTATAAACTGGCCATGTGGGTAACTTCCCTGCACCTATATAGGATAAAGCACCACAGAACTATGGAATCACAGAATATCCCATAAGGATCATCCAGTCCAACCCCTGGCTCCACACAGGACCAGTCAAGCTTGATGCTGTGACCCCTGGGGAGCCTGTTAATATCTGCAGTAACCCATGACTAGGGTCTAATGCCAGGATACCTTTGTACTCCCACCTTAAAAATACATGCCATCAGAATGCAGATTATATTCTAGACAGACTGAAGCACTTAAAGATAGTTTTTTTCTGTGGCAGGTTACTAAAGCACTCTTCTGTATCACAGGACTGCTCAAACTTTAAAATTTACTCACTATGTGTTCTGTATCTCTCAGATTAGAATGATCTGTACATTACATACCGTTCTTTTTTCCATGAAACTACTAAGAAAGTCATCTATTTCTGTTTTGCCTTCCAAGAAGTCTTCTGCAATAGTGTCAGATTCCTCTTCAGCTTCATGAGCAGCTACTTTAAGTCTGGCTTGCAGAGTACTTGGACTGCAACTCTAAGAAAATAAGAACTCCTATGTAAGATCAAGCTGTCCATCAAAACTACATTTCCCAGAAGAAAGATAAATGACTATATAAATAAGGAATATGTGAATAGAGCATTGTTATTACATAAAATCTCAAGTGACCAGATGAAGCTTCACCTTTAAGAAACAGAATAGCTTCATAAACTAGAAAATATTCTCTTTGAGAAAAGCATTGCTAGTTTAGGTCTTGATGCACAATCACTCTCACAAATGCATAAAACTTTTCAACTTTTATCCTACACTGTAGAAAGCATCCAGCTTGGAAATCTGACAGGCTCTCAAGTCCATGATTTCTGAGTAGTATTAGCATTTCAAGTGTCTTCAATAAAAAGGTTTACTTTTGAAACTCAGTAGTGGACCTGGGGGGGTATAAGAAGGTAAAAAAAAGCTTACTGTTCAGCTTGTAAATAGCCCTGTGGAGAGGAAGACAGGAAAGGAAAAAGCATCTATTCAAGAAGTAGAAGAGCTGCTAAACTAAACCAGTATAGTTCTTCTGTTATAAACCCAAACCTTATTTCTCTTTATTGCATATAAATTCATTATTTTTCTGCTCATATGTTTGAGCAGTTAATCAGAATGTGATTTGCATCTTCAGCAGGAGTCTGTACAGAGCCAGAATTGTAAAACTAAGTTACTTATAGATTTTAGATGCTTGGACTATGCTTCATCTATCCCATGAAAAATATTTTACTTACATATGGTAAAACTGCAATGTAATCAGAAATTTCCCATTAAATTAATCTTGTGCAAAATAAGAAGAGTTTGCTCTAATAAAAGATGACTAAAATTCACCCAGAGTACAAGTAAAAAGACTTGTCTGGAACTCTGAAAGATAACATGAGATACCAACCAGGTAGTGCACTGTGAACATCAGTACATGCATACATAATATAGGTGAAAAAATATTACAAAAATCCAGCTGCAGTGCCCCAAATCTCAGCCTCCTAAACCATTACTAAATTAAATTGGTAAATATAACAAAGAAAAGTTAATGTTGTGGTCCTGTTTTTAAGTGGTTTCTTACAGAAATAGAAAGTTTCTCAATGCAAACTACCTCCCTCCATCCACTCTAAAGCCAACTCGCATCACTCAGAAAGGAGGCATCAGGAGTCAGCCTACTCTGAGTTTCAAGTAAGGAAATATTTAATTAATTTAGATCACCTATGAAATCATTCTGTTTGCTGTCTTTTTGTTATTTTGTTACTTTTTGGGCATTTTGAAATTCAGGTGTTACGCATGCTATTTTGATGGACCATTGTACTCTCAGGTGATGTGCCTTGCCAATAAGGAAGACCTGAGTGCATAACCCAGTAAACACACTAAGAAATCCTCCTCCTCCAAACTGCTTTCTGAAGTAATGACTTCACCCTGTTTGCACTTTGGAATGTGCAAAGTTTGACAGCAGATAACACGTCCAAAGTAAGCAGACCCAGTGAATCACAAAATTTAAGTTTCTAAAGCAATGGTTTAATCATTTTCATCCAGCACTTTTTTGTTTTTAAATAAGATTATGTTAAAAGGGTAACACTAATTAAACAAGCCTTCTTTAAAAATCACTCCTCTTAACATTGGTTTGAGCCAGGATTGTATGTGAGAGCCTATCTAAATACTCATCATTCTCACTTCTTCCAACCCTGCTTCTACTATGGCATTAAAATAGCAACACCCAACCAACCAAAAAAAAACACCTAGTGCAATCATAACAGTGTTTTGCTTTCAAACTCTTTGTTACTTCATCCCATCTAAATATTTCATATTTGATGTGGATTTTTTCCCATCAAATTAGAGTTTAATCAGAATATCCTTTACAAATGAAGATACAAATAAAATCTTCAGTTTTATCAAAGTGTTCTTAAAGGATAATATGATATAGAGATTATACCTCACTAAGTTCATGCTGTCTTTGCATCTTTTTTTCAAAGGCTGCTCTCATCTGTGTCAGTTGCTCATACTAGAAGGAAGAAGAAAAAGAATGTTTTCCTCCTGAAAAAAGGGAGTTTTACAACTCATATTTCTGAAAGATTTCACTTACTTTATCCAACACAGTCTGTCTTTTTGCCTCTAGACTAGGCTCCAGCAACAAGTTTTTTTCTGTAAAATAAAGTCACTATTAATACTATTTTTTAAAAGGATTCAGTTTGCAGAACACAGACACAGCTGATAATGTTTTGACATCTTACTTGCCAGCTCTTCAATGCTTTTCACTAACTCATTTCTATCACTAATGACTTGCTTCAGTTGTGGTAGAGTCACAAACTGTTCCAGCAACACTTCCTCTTGCTCGTTCATAGTGGTCAGCTGTGATATACTACAAACAGAAAGAAAGGAGGTTTAAAGCTCACAGTATTACATGGAGAGTTACACAATTCTGCCAAAACTCAAAAGTTAGAGGCCTTTACTGGGACTTGGTAACTTATTTTTCCCCTTTCTCCTGCACTGTGGGCTCCAGCAGTGATCTCAAGAGAGCAGTGTGTTAAAAAGTATCTCTCATTTCAAGCCTTCCTTCCTACAAAGTGTTTTTAATGCTACTATAGTGGGTTGATCTTGGCCAGCTACCCGACACGAACCCAGCAGCTCTTTCAGTCCCCCTCCTCAATAGGATACAGGGCAAAAGCTTGTGGGTTGAGATAAAGGCAGGGAGATCACTTAACAATTATGATCACAAGCAAAACACACCCAAGTTGGGAAATGTAATTTGATTTATTGCCAATTATAGTAAGAGTTAGATGGTGAGACAGACAGACAAGAACTAGAACACCTCACCCCTTCTTTCCCCCTCAGGCTCAACTTCACTCCTTCATTCCCAACTCTTTTACCTCCCCCTACTCCAAGCATTGTGGGAGGGGTGGGAATTGTAGGTGTTGCAGTCAATGCCTAACAGTTTTGTCTGCTGCTCCTTCCTCCTCACACTTCTCCCCTGCTCCAACATGGGTCTTGCTCCACGAGCTGCAGTTCCTGGCATCAGAGCCTGCTGCAGTGCAGGGTCCCCCATGGAGCACAGTGTGGATAGCTGCTCCAATACAGTCCTCTCCATGGGCTACAGGGAAACACCTGTTCTACTCCTGGTCTTTTCCACGGGCAGCAGATGAGTATCTGCTCTGGCACTTGGAGCACCTCCTCCCTCTTCTTGTCCGACCTTGGTGTTCACAGGATTCTGTCACTTTCCCACCCCTCCCCTCAGTCCCCACTGCCTCTGCAGTATTTGCTGCAGAGGGGAGGGGTGGAGAAGAGCATGTACATGAAAACATGTTTTCATAGAGGCACCACCTGCATCACTGATCGACTTAGCTGTCCTCCAGTGGTTCTGCTGCCAAGCCAGCTGTGCCTGCCACAGGGCAGCCCCTGGCCCCTTCTCAAAAACGCCACCTGTGCAGCCCCCCAGCTACCAAACCTTGTCACCTACACAGAGCTATTCAGAACAGTTGCAATGCTATTTGTGATTTAACTCAACTAGCATCAGAAGAACCATGGAAATTTTATCCATCTTCTTGGAAGGACCAAATGAGTAGAATGCTTTGTTTAAACAAACAAATTACTCTGCTCCCCAAACCCCCTCACCTTCTGCTACATATTAAGGATGCTACTACAACTTGGACCTGATTTAGCTAAACAGGCTCTTAGGAAGGTGTCAAGGGAAACAAAAAAAAAACCCTCCACCAAAAGTCCTTCTTGTTAGAGGCCTTTTCCTTTTTTGAAAGGGCAGTTTTCAATCACTAAACTATGACACCACCAGAAAGAAGGCAATCTCCTAAAGCCCTTTCAGAATCAATAGCTAATTTGAAATCTGTTCAATCCCAGATAACTGATCAGCAGTTTCCCTGAGCGTAAAATGCAAATGAAAAATGTTAAGGCATTTTTAGAAGGCTGTGCTTACTGCAGCTTCCCCATGACAACTTCATAGAACCATACAATGGTTTGGGTTGGAAGGGACCTCAAAGATCATCTAGTTCCAACCCCCGGCCATGGGCAGGGACACCCTCCACTAGCCCAAAGCCCCATCCAACCTGGCCTTGAGCCCTGCCAGGGAGGGGACAGCCACAGCTCCTCTGGGCACCCTGTTTTCAATACCTCACCGTCCCCGCAGTAAACAATTTCTCCCTAATATCTAATCTGAATCAACCCTCACTGAAGCCTAAAACCATTATCCCTTGTCCTATCACTCCATGCCCTTGTAAACAGGCCCTCTCCATCTTTCCTGGAGGCCCTATCAGGTAGTGAAAGGTCACTATAAGGTCTCCCCTGAGTCATCTCTTCTCCAGGCTGAACAAGCCCAACTCTCTCAGCCTGTTTTCATAGGAGAGGTGCTCCAGCCCTCATATCATCTTTGTGGCCTCCTCTGATTTATGGGGCTGTCTCACTAGACCTGAGCAAGTTGCTGTGAACAATAACTAATACCTTGTTTTTTTTCAATTGTGACAACATGCCTTTGATGAAAATATCTGTGTACTATGAAGTGTTATGATGTGCAAGTGATTTGCACTGAGATAGCTGGCACATTTACCACCTGGACTTAGGTAATCCAACCCTCCTGCACGTGTTGAGTAGCTCACAAAGTAGTCCACTGTTTACCCTGCATTACAGTCCTTTCCATCTTAAAATCATGTAATTTGTAAACCAGTCTCAAGTCCATTTCCTCTCCTTTTTCCCCCTTCAAAGATTATACTTACTAGTAGAGATTAAGAAGCCCCTGGCAAGGCCTCAGAAGACAGCACAACATTGATAGTTGGAAACCTAAAAATAAATGTGTTTTTTTTTCCTGGCATTGAATTCTGAAGTATTTTTCCTGCTGAGAAACCTCTAAAAAAGCAACATATTTGAATAAAAGGCTGACTTACAGTTTTGCTAAGTGGCAGTTCTAGCTATAATTTCTACAAAAACTATCAGTGATATATACACACTTCTGACAAAAGTCAGATACAGACCAGCAATAATTGCCTTTTAATGACCATGGAAAAATTTACCTCAGTTCTGCGAGTTCTGGAAATGTCTCAGGAACATCAGGCATCTTGTAAGTAAATCCATTCTGGCCAACCTAAACAGAGGTTTAGAAATGCTTAGATTTTTGAAGAGCAATTTCTTACTATTTAAACTGATTAATCCAAAACTGGAGATAAATATTTGCCAGGAATAAGAAAAGTAGGAAAAGCAGTAAGAAACAGTAGCACTAGTCTCTGAACAGAGACCATCTCAACTCAGCCATGGCAACAAAATACTTGGGGATGTTTGATCTGTTGTCGTAACAGATGAGTCAATTTTGGAGGAAGGTAATTCTGTCTAGCTGTGTCCATCATTTGACAGCAGTTGGATGACCCTGGAAACACACAGGAGGTATATAACTCAGGGAAGTGAGAGCAGGGAGAGACTGACATTTTTATCTATTTAATTTGGTTTTTAAAGCTTTAAAGTTTTTAAACAAGGGGGAAAAAAAAGTCTATCTTCATAGAATACAGCAAATTGAAAATTCTAGAAAGCCAGGAAGGTATCTTCCAAGATTAAGAAAACTTTTATTTCTAATGACAAGACTTGATAAAGACTACACATTTAGACACAAAGTTTTTGGAAGGATTTTTTGGAATACCCTCCAGAGTGCATTAGTGAGACAGACTTTTTGAGTACACACATAAAAGATCCATGTCAAGAATCAATTTTAACCATAAAAACAAGAAACAGGAACTCTACACAAAGAGACTGCTCCTCATTCCCACCTGATAGATTGTGGGCAGGAAACCCCACACAGAGTAAAGGATCTAATTTTCTATGGCTGGAGAAACAATCCCAGCTGCACTATGGGTGAGTGCAGCTCCAAAAAGAGCATATTCAATGATGTTTAACGTAATACTGGTTTTACTGAAACTCAGACAAACTCATTGCTCTGCCTTCACGTTCTGAAGCCAGAATGAGAGTTTCATTTTCAGAGCACCAGCAAAAGAGTGAAGGTTTGCATCAGTGCCCTCTCTGTGCAACTTGTACCCACTGTCTGACAGCTGAAGCAGCAAAACTCCGCGCACAGACCTGGAGCACAGCTTCTGCTGTTGGCACAGGCAGCGGCAGGTCAGGAATCAAGCCGTAAGAGGGAGCAGCAGGCTTGTCTGTGGTATAGCTTGGGGGAACTGCTTCAGCAACAGGCATGGCTGCCATTGTTCTGTTTGCTTCTTGAGGTGGGTATGGAGGAAGGAATGGAAACCCCTGAGGAGCATAAGGAGGCATTCCAGCTGGCTTGCTGAAAAGGCTAAAAACAAACACATGCACCCATCAGCAATCATCAGCTTACAGCACTTTTCTTATCATTTGAATTATAATTTACTAGACCACACACAAGCCCAGAGATTGGATTTTTAATCAACCATAAACTTTGCATTTTCTGTTCTAAGTTACTTCCAAGGTAGTAAGTCTACTTTATATCTTACACTGCAACATACTATAAAATTTCATGAACTATATTCTCATGGAGCAGCCAAATATACACTTACACTCTAATTATAAGGAAATCACTTCTCAAAAATTTATGAGAGTATAAATTTTAATTGTTTCCACCTAAAAGTCCTGAAAAATGCATCTGTGTCATATATGAGTCCTTATTTACAGTACAGCATTTAACAGCTTGGGCAGCACACACAGTTACCTGTAAATAACATGAATGACTTTTTAAAATTCACAACTGCAGCTGCATCTAAACCCAGTCACGCTGTCAGCCAGGAGAACCACAGTTCTGATAAAGCTGGAATACCTCAAACCACTTCTGCAGATTTAACACAATTATTTAAAATGGAGGATTTTTTTTGCACAGCTGTGCAACAGAAGCTGCCTCTAGGCCTGGGAGATTATGAACAGAATATGAAGAAACACAACTGCTCAGACGATGATCCACAGCAAATTCAAGATTTCATCTAATAATGTAAGCATTTATTATTTTCCAAGGAAACAGAAGCATATAAACTTATATCAGCATGGTGATAGGGTAACTCCAACGAAATCTAGTGTTTCTTCTCAATTGTGCCATCAAGCACGCACATGAAGTTGTACAGGGGTAGGGAATCTATGTCTCCCGATATATCCACTATACTGTCCCTGTTTCTGCCCTCCTAATACTTGATTTTTTACTATTTTTTTACTAATACACACAGTTCCATTCAGCATGTTCATAGCTACTTACTATGGAAATGATGTTGAGCTAGGAGCCAGAACTGGAGGGTTCTTCCAAAACTCATCCAGTAAACTCTGAACAATTTTTCCAAGATCCGAGTGCATTGTGAACTGGCAAAGGCAAAAACCACAGAAGACAAATTATGCCTGGAATCCAACCGTTCCAAAATGTGCACTGTACCCACACAGCAGCACTGGAAACTATTTCAGAGACATATCAACTAACATAAACTGGGCACATAAAACCCAAATAAAGTGATAAAGGCACAGAGAACTGCACAGAAACTAGAGGTCTTTCTCATATTCCATTAACGATGGAGAATCAATCAAGTAAAACATTTCCGATTAACAAACAAAACCCCCCACCTTAGTTACCAACTTAGATTTGGGAAAACAAAGAAGGGCAGGGGGAAATTAAGATTTGTGACAAAAAGCATTAATTATATTCCAAATACATCTAACACACTCAAAAAAAAAAATCTACCAGATCCTTGCTGGCAGAGAAAAAAACGGGCAGGGGGGACGACAGAGCTTGACACAGCATATTAAAATCTGTATATTACAGTTAAAACCTTGACATCTTTCTAATAGAATTAAAGTAGAAAGAACTACATTACAAAATAGACTTAAAGCTGTCTTCTCCCTTATTTGGAATACACTGTAGAGAAACAAGAACTTTGCTATTGATACTAACAAGAAAAGCAATAGGAACTTTCTAAGTCAATATAACTTCAAATAGTTTTAGGCATATGGAATATTCAACTCAGTAATGATAGCAGTAACACAATAAACAGTAATATACAGAAGACTACTGAATTTTTGTTTTCAGACCCCTCTTTTTTTGACACAAGTATTAGCAATAATCTGGTGTGACATGTATCAAAACTGCTATTAACCAGACATATGTGAAGCTACAAATGGTACATACATTACTTATTAACGGACTGGTCACATATACTCCCTGCTTGTCCACTAAATGATGTCTCACAGGTGGGAAAACACTGATGATTGGTTTTTCCTGAGGAAATTGAGGTGGAAGCAAGCTGCAAATACAAGAATAATCATTACTACAGCTACACCCCATGATAAAGTTTGCATAAGGCTTCTTAATTATTATATAAATTTGCTTTTCTGCGAGAAGCGTTATGGAGAAATCCGGAGTGAAGGAAGTAAACAAAAGGATTACTCAGTTACAAAATCAGACAGATTAGAATACCAGACTGCCACAGAACTGAACTGGGCAAAACTGTTGTGTAACAATAAAGCAATTATGTCTACAGACAAAGAAAAATCTGCAGACTAAGAATATATCAAGAATATTACTCCAAAGACAATGCAGCATAACCAGCAAGAATATCAGGCAAATGATCAGGTTAAAGTAATAAAAATCTTATCAACAGAACACCATCAGTATTTGTCAGAGCAAAGGCACCCCTCAAACTAAGTTCATAGGAAATGCTATAATAAACCGCTTCAGTTATGATCCAGAAGCTTCATTTGGGTAATAAGAGTTAGAAGCTACAGCAGGTTAGTAAATTACTAATTAAGTTTATTTTCACTTGTAGGGGATTCAAAGCCATCAGAAACCCTCAAATGCTTCCTCACCTTCAACTAGAACCATGTGGGTATCTTAGGAGCTAAGCACAGCAAAACAGTATTGTTTTCAGCTGGGCATCTGCATCTTGTGCAGAACTAGATTCACTCACATTACCACAACTACTAATGCAAATCCAAGTTACAGCTCTCAAAATTAATTATGAATTGGGAGCCCTTTATAATCTATTACCACTTTTTTTGAGAACAATCTCAGTTTTCAAGATATGCAGAGATACCTCACTCTACTTACATGTTAATATTAATTGTCAAGTTGTTTACAGTGAATGGCAGCCGATATTCCACATCTTTCTGAATTTCTGCAATGCTGTGTGAAGAAGAAACTGTTAGCATCCAGTTCACGGTCAATATAACAACCTGAAGTCTAAAATAAGTCACGACCTAAGACTTTTGTATTTAGTTTTGTTTTGAAAAGCTTTGTAAGAATAACATTTAAAATGCTGGGCTAAGACAATATGCTTCAGAATGCTATATGGAACATCAAGACTAAAGCAAAAACCAGCAGATTAATCTGTTATCATGTATGAGATTTGACAAGCAATGGATTATTTTTTTTTTTTACTTTGCCAAGGCATTACACTTGGTTCACAACTAAATATTGCTCTGCAACACTACCTACAGATGAATATTTAGAACACGGGTTATACTAGGTCTTCTTCCTTCATAGATTAGCTTACTATTTAGTAGTAGCTTTTTCTACACGCACCAATTTCTATGTACTTGCACAGGTATTTTTCCAAGAATTATCTTGAGAAGTGTTACTTGCAAGAATATAAAGCTCTGTAACACAGTGATACTCAAGACAGGCTTCCCCTGAAACCACTGAGTGAAGAATATGTCTCTTAAGAAATCTGGTGAGACTGAGTCCAAATTTGCTTCTCCTGTAACAGGTCAGCAACTGAGAAAAAAATTTCTTTAAATCAGTTGAATTAATAGGAACATGATTTCAATACTCAAAGTACTCTACAATTTGTATCCACAGCAAGGTTGTTTTGAAAGATGGCATCCCAGAGGATGAAAAGGAGCAGAAGGAGAATTTCTGGACTATATGAACATAACTAAGTTGGGACTGGGAAAGAAAGCAGGGCAGAAATTAGCTTCATCTCATAATGCCTCAATCAAAAAACCTTAAAAAGCACACTGATTCCTCTTCCATGTATTCTTCCTTCCTCCACCTGGTTAACAATATTCTCCTCCCTTATAAAGGGAGGGCACACAGCTCCAATTTGGAATAATGGCAGCTGTGTGTTCCTAGAAAGGCTCTTTGCACCCACGGTCAGAAACACTGCTCCATCCGTCCCCACTAGGAGTGCTTTTTATCCCCCCAAAGCAGTATTTGCAGGTGGAATTTAAAACTCATTTTCAGAGCTTGGGGAACAAATGGAGTAAGACATAAACAGAGTGATCTGCCTTGCCTTCTGCAGCCCGACCTTATTCCTCTCGCAGACAACCCAGCACCTGCTGCTTCCCTGTGAAATCGCGTGCTGTCTGAGGAAACAGTCACTATCTTCAGCACAGAAGAATTCAAATCAAGAGCTAAGGGCTGTCTGAGGAAACAGTCACTATCTTCAGCACAGAAGAATTCAAATCAAGAGCTAAGGGCTCTGCTGTGATACACCACACACCGAAATCACCACCTCCTCATTCTTAACTGAAGGATTCTCCCTGGAATCTCTCAAGCGCATTCCTGCCCCGTAATCATCTGTCAGGCATTTTAATAGCCTGCTACAAATTCCTTTTGAGGAGAGTATATAATTATGTTTTGCTCACGTGCCCAACCTATAGGAACTAGAGAGGAAGAGGAGAACAGGGGGAGAGAATCTTGTTTTGCTGTTCAAACTGTTACAACCTCCTTTAAGCAAAACCTTGAAACAATAAACTCACTTGTCCTGTCCCCAAGTGGGAAGGGTACACTGGATAAATGACACATTCTTGACCTTGTCTAGAACAACAGCAAATATAACATCACTGTTTTTTAAACACAAAACCTTGATTTCAAGCTCCTACCTTGTGAGAGATCCTAAAAAGTAAGACTAGCTACTTTAATGAAATTAACATCACATATACCTGGCTTTTTATGACCTAACACAGCCAAAAACTTACCTAACTCAGGCCAAGAATTTTGGGGATACACATAAATGAGTGACAAAATACATTTATCAGACAAAATAAAAACTAGAGACATTTCTTTAATCACTGCTTATGAAACAATGCTGTCGCAATGCTTAACACACATTCCTGTCCCACAGATCTGCGCTGCTATGGGCTCCATAAGTAAGCACATCAGCCTCACCCAAAAAGCCACCAACCTTTCCACTTCTGAAACTTTAAAAGCACCGAATTTGAGGCCCTGTTGCTCAGATTTCTTCAGTACTGAGTATCTCTTATGCAAACTGTACACTCTGCCAAAATTCACTTGCTCACCTGCCTAGTTTTCGGTTTCTTTACACTTCTTGTTAAAAGAGGTCAGGTTGGCCAGTCTGCACGGCTGTACAGTTACATTTGAGCAGCTACCATCTGCCTCCCTACCCCTCATCTTCACTCCTGGCTGGAGGCTCCACTCCCTCCCTGCCTATGCTTGAACTGGTGCCTGCACAAACAGGTAGTAAACCAGTTCAGCAAGCTGACTTTGATAAAAACTGATCATCTTTATTGATGACCTGGGCTAAGATCATCTCCCTGGCAGAGAAAAAAGGGCGGGGGGGGGGGGGGCAGAAATGTAAGCCAGTCCAACAAAACCTTCTAGTTAGATAAGATGCTACGAACCCACAGACACAGCTCCTCAGCAAAGGGACCTGCCTTTCAAAAACATTTGCAAAATTGGCTCTGAACACATTTAAACTTAGGAATACTGTCATACTTATGTTTCCTGTGCGATAATTCAAAATATTAGGATAGCAAGCTATCTGCAATTATTATTAATCTTGGAAATACAATCAGTGTCTCTTCCACTCCTAGTCTCAGTCTGACGTAACAGAAAACATTCTCCTTCCTCCTTCTGTATTGCTTTGGAGACATCTATCACTCCTCTTCAACAGGCTTATATGTTCCCAAAAATTCAACTTGAAATATAAGGAGTGTGGATCTCCTTTTAGAAGATGAACACTTTTGAAAGACTAAAATTTAGGCAAAACTGATCGGCATACTGAGAAGCTGGAGTATCTCATGGTAAAGGAAGGTGTTTTGCTGTAGAAGTGTGGCTGTGTAACAGCAAAACACACCTGCCTCTGGCGAGGATCTAAATAAAGCAAGTTACCAAGGAACAATCAGTTGTTAGAGCTCCACATCCCAAACACAGTTTGTAGAGCCTGCGGGGCTGCCGAGAGATCGCTGTGCTCCTCTGTGCTGTTTCACCTGTGCGATCTGTCCTAAGGACCCTGCTTTGGCAGGTTGGACTCGATGATCTCTGGAGGTCCCTCCCAACCCCTACGATCCTGTGATTCCTGACTTTTAGAGAGCCGCGCCCCCTCAACCAGCTTCCAGCAGCAGAGTTCCATTCAGCACACGCCACCAGCCCCTCTCCGCAGGCTTTAAAACCCACTAAACCCTTCCGGTGGCTTTCCGGCCAGGCGGCAGCTCTAACCGGGCACGACGACCTGCGCCCGACCGCCCAGCCCCCGCCAGCGGGGACGGCTCCCCCCGCCGCCCGGTAGCAAAGCTCGCTTTCGGTTTCCAAACACAACCTCCCACCCCGCGCCTCTCCCCGCCGCGGGGCCGCTTCCCGCTGCGCTCCAGCCACGCACCCGCGCCGGGACCCCGCGGCACGCCACGCCGCGCCCCGGCCGCCCCCGCGCAGCACCCCGCTCCCGCCCGGAGGCGCCCTTCGGCCCCGGGGCACCGCGGGCTTTGGCCGGCCCGGGCTACAGCGCCGGCAGCTCGGCTTCCTGCCCACCCGCCCCGCCGGCGTCCGGCCGAGGGCTGCAGGGGCCCATCCGGGCCTCACCGAACGGGGGGACGGGGCGAAATCACGCCCCGGGGGCTGTGTATGAGGACGCACACCTGCCCCCCGACACGCCGCGGCGCGGAGCCACAGCGGTCCCAAGAGGTGCCGAGCCCGGGCGGGTGACACAGGCGGGCGCCGCCTTCCCCTCGCCGCGCCCCGCGATAGCCCCCAGCCCGGCCGCGGCCACTCACGAGGCGTGGGCGCCGCGCAGGGACTCGATCTGCCGCTGCTTCTGCTGCTGGAGGCTGGTGAGGGCGGGCAGCGGCGCGGCGGCCGAGGAGGAGCCGCCACCCTTGGTGAGGGGGAACAGCCAGTTCATCCTCCCCGCGGCAGCCCCCGGCGGGCGCGGGGGCACCGGTGGCACCGCAGCCCGGCCTCGCACCTTCGCGCATGCGCGCGGCAGCGCCGCCGCCCCAGCCCCCTCCGATCCCCGCCCCGGATCCGAACGGCGGCGCTCCGCCCCCCCCGGCGGCGCGTAAATTGCGTCACCGCCGCGCGCCCATGACCCGCGCAGCGACCGGGTGGGCGGGAGGAAGGAAGGAGCGGCAGCGCGCGCGCCCCCGGGCTGGAGAAGCGAGGGGCGGGGCGGGAGCGTCGCAGTGCGGCTGGTGATTGGCTCTCCCGCTGTCGGTCGGAGGTGAGGGGGGAAAGGCCGCGGCGCGCGCCGATGATGTAATGGCTTTGTGCGGCGGGGCGGCGGGGGTAGCGTCTTCTGCGTCTTGCGCGGCGAGTGGCGGCCTCGGGGCGTCGGGGGCCGCCGCGGGACCTCGCCAGACCCGCCGCGGCCCGGCCCGGCCCGGCCCGCCCCAGAGCGTGAGTGAGCGAGCGGGCGGGGGGCGCGGCAGGGGCCGCGGGGCGCCGGGCAGGGGAGGGGGGTGGGAGCGGTTCGGCACCCCCGTCTCCCGGGGCTAGCTGCGCCCCGCTAGGGCCCCGGGCAGTCTCGAAGGCCCCGCGGCCTCCCCGGCAGTCGTGGCCGCCAGCTGGGGCGGGGGCTGCTTTGGCGGGCCGCGCGGCTGCCCTCGGAGGCGGGCTCGGGAGCGGAGCCGGGGTTGAGGGGGCGCGGGGGTGGTGGCGGCGAGCCGGGGCAGCCCCTCTCCGCCTGCGCTCCTTCCGGGCGTGCTGCCCGCCGGGCAGAGCGGGCTCCGCCGTTTCTTGAGGCGCTCCTAAGGCCTCGTACGCGTATGGAGGCGCCCGGAAACCCCGCCGGGGCGCGGGTCCGCCTGCGTCGCGCCGAGTTTCGATCCCCTCCCCGGTCTAGCGCGGCCCGGGCGAGCTGTAAGAGCTGCCCCTGCACAGGGGTGCCGCCAGCCTGGGCGGCTCGTTGTCGTCCGCGGCGTCCCCGCGCTCGGCGTGACGCCGGTGGTCGCTTTGCCGCTCCGTTCCCCGTGGCGCGCAGCCGTGGGGATGCGCGGGAGCGCGCGCTTCGGGCCCGCGGCGGCGGAGCCCGTGTAGGGCGCGGGTGTCGCTCCCGTCCGTTGGGCTCGGGCTTGCCTGGCTCTGCTCTGCGCGGCACAGAAAGGTGCCGACGGGAGCGCGGGGGTTTAGGTACGGGCAGCGGTCTGACCTCGCAGAGCTGAAAATCCCCACCGTTCCCTTGGTGGCTGCGCTGTGCCGCTGTGAAGCGCCAAGGAGTACGGCTTGGCCCTGGTGCATAAATAAGTGTTCCTCGGTTAAGGTGTCGTTTTTCTTTCTCATTAGTGGCTCTGCTCTCGTTGTCTCCTAGGTTAAAAAGCCAAACAACTAAACTCTCTATGAAAGTGATCCTTGGTCAGCTGTAACTTTTGATGTATGGTCTCTGAAGCCCCCCACTATGCCAGCAGCTACCGTAGACCATAGCCAAAGAATCTGTGAAGTTTGGGCTTGTAACTTGGATGAAGAGATGAAGAAAATTCGTCAGGTTATACGCAAGTATAACTACGTAGCTATGGTAAGTGGGCATTTGATGTTTAGCAAACTGCTGCAAAAACCATGGTGACTTCATTTGATATTAATAAATTAAAGCTTTAAACATCTTCCTACGTTTTCATTGGAAGAATAATGGATTCTTAATGTTGTATGAGCGCTGTACAAACATTAGGATCCTAGTCTGTTGCCTTATTAAAAGCTAATACAGCACTCAGTGCTCTTCAGCTACGGCTCTGTTGGATGCTTGAAGTGTCTTTTATTAAAAATGAGCACTGTATTTTTTTTTCTGTGTGCCTTTTATTGAGGTTTTAATTCTGTTCTTACAGGATACAGAATTTCCAGGAGTAGTTGCAAGGCCTATTGGAGAATTCAGAAGCAACGCAGACTATCAGTACCAATTATTACGCTGCAACGTAGACTTGCTAAAAATAATTCAACTAGGACTGACCTTTATGAACGAGCAAGGAGAATACCCTCCAGGAACTTCAACTTGGCAATTTAATTTTAAATTTAATTTAACGTAAGTATTGAATGTCTACACTATTGAATGGATGTTCCTGACTTGCTGAAAATGTATTGTAGGTTGTGAAAGCTGGAGTAACTCTATATGTATGATTGGAATATCATAGATACTTTGTGAGGGAAACTTTTGTCAGGCATGTGCTTTCTTCCCTCACTTCTCTACAATCTGTCTCACTGTTGATAATTTGGCTGAAAATGCTAAGCAACTGCCACAAAAGTCCTTAAAAGATGCCTTTATATTAGTGCAAAGGTTAGCTCTGCATTTTCATACATAGTATTTCAAAGTGCTTCTACTGAATATAACTTTTACCAGTTATAGTAAAACACAATAGAATGTTTACCAGTTTTTATGGAAGTCTCATTTTAATGGAAAATACAAACTTGAACAAAAAACCGTGAAGTTACCAAAGCGACTAAAAAAGAAGTATGACAAATGTTATCAGGGAATTGTAAGGCAAGTGTGCTCTGTCCTTTTAAAAAGAATGTTTTTCATGTTAAAAAGACTTACAAGTTCTAGATGATAATCTAGGTAAGATACTGTCAACTTCTGAATACTGCAGCAGCTGTTCTTTTGTTTTCAAAACACTGTTAAGCTATTGCATTTTCATTTTCTTTTATAATAGGTTGAAAGGGATTATTGATTCTACAGAAAAACTCTTGTGGAGATTTTTGTTCAGGGCTAACTGCTGGTTAGAAAGCACACTGAATTTTATTATGTCAGAATTCTGTTGTGAACTTAATTTCAGAATGTGACTTTTACCAGCAACAAATGTTTATGTATGAACCTACCTTTTCCAGTGGGATGAAGCAATTATGTGGCATTCTAATTAGACAAAAAGGTTACTAGTGTCTTGGATTGTTTTCCTGAAGTAAACATAATTGGCCTAAAAGTTTTTATAGGGCCTGGGTTGAGTATCAGTGCAAACACTTCTCAATTATAAATGTGTTTGTTGAAGGCTTGGAGTTCTTTGTCAGTTGTGTTACACTGGATAGCTTGGTAAACATGAGTTAAAACTGCAGCCTACAAAAGTTTAGAGAACAGACCTTTTTTCTGCAGATAAAAAGATTTGTTTTCAAAGTTCTCGGAGTTCTTAAAAAGAAAGACTGCTGATGTCTCTCTTGATCTTTCTACTTCTCTAAACAAGCACTGCTGTGGCTTGTCACAGATCAGTTTGGTCTGAGGAATGACATGCTCTTTTTAGTTTTGTTTGAAGCACCTCTTGAAAGAAAAAGTGCAGTTTTGATATTTTGGGATCCTCAAACTTAGCTGGTCATGTAAGTGCTGGATGGAAGTTATGTGCTGTTTTAATAGAAGAATATGCAAATCCTGCAAAGTGTGGGGGAAAGAGGGGAGGAGGATCGGGCTAGTAACTTCCAAACTCTGATCTGTGAGGAAGAGCCTGTGTTATGGTTCATTCTCTGAGCTACTTTAATGTCAAGTGACTGAAAACAAAGCGGTTTTCCATCCATTTGTGCCATGTGCTGTATAGATAAGGTGGTAAGACAAGATCTTAATAGTCATCTAAGTAACTTGTTACTAGTTTGTTGGGTGGATGTTATACAAAAAGGGGAGCTGCACGAGTGCCCCATGAAATGCAAATTTATTTTTTTTTTAAGGAGTGGAGGAATTACTTATTTTTGGCTCTTTCTAAACTTCCTTTTGGGAGGTGGCACTGTGCCAAGTGTTCTGCTCCTAAAGGAAAATATCTGTTGACTGTTCTTGGAAGGTAATTTGTTGTTGTTTGTGGTTCTAGTCAGGTCTTGCTACAGCAGTGCTTTTAAAAAGTGTAAATATTTCTCTAAACTGACTATCCACCTGATTAGTGCAGAGCAACAAACTAGAATTAAAACTTATTGGTGTGAAATAGACTTGTTTGGCTTGGATGGGTTCTTTAATGTGTTATGGAAATTGACAGGTGTTGGGAAGCTGATGCCTTAAAGCTAAAGAACTAATGAGCAGCTGTGTGAGACAGGAAAAAAAAAAGACACAACTCATCTTCAAAATGCATCTGTATGTTCTGATGAATGATGACTTGCTATTAGGAATAAGGAATATAATTCTGTGCCTGATTTGATCTATTGGTTGTCTTGTCTGTTTTTTTTTTGGGGGGGGGTGGTTTTGTTATTTTAATTGAAAACTGTAAGCTGACTGTCTAGAACTGTGTGTTGTGGACAGTAATGTGAGTATCGTCTTTAAAGCAGAACCACACTTGCATTATTTTTTCCCCAGTTGACCATTCTGTGTATTTGTCATGATGTTATAGATTAAGCTCCAGGAAAAAAAAAAGCAAACAACATTCAATTTCATCATAAAATACTTAAAGAGATTACAAAGTTGTTTATTAGTGAAGGGAAAGCATTGAGGGATAAGAGGACATCAAACAAGGAATAGATGAAACTTCTCCCCTCCTGTTAAATTTTAAATGCAAACTACAGCTACTAAAGAAAAGCTGCAGTTGTTCATTTAGAAAGTGAATGTTAGGCTACCCTAAATTTTAAGGGTTGACTAGATATGGATCGAGTAATGCAATGTCCAGTTGCAGTTGAGTAGGAAATGTTGAGGTCTGTGGGTCTAAATGTTTGTGTAAGCTTAAATCACAAGAAATGTGTGGGAAATATTACCTGCAGAACTAATAATGGCACTGAGATCTGGAGTGTACTGTTCTTAGTTCTGTAGTTCAATAGCTGGAACACTTGCATCTGTTAGAGTTAATCTATCACAAATTAAATAATGGATCCTGCTTGGAAAATGCTTTTATTCATATGGTAACTTTCCTCTGTAGATTTGTGGAAGGAGAGCTCTAGGTAATTGGAAGAGGAGCCAGAATTAGGTTTTTATGAAGGAGGCAAAACTGGAGGTGCTGGAAATGATGAAATGCTGGTGAAGGTTAACAAAAGCTGTGATAAATAAAGAATGATTGGATTTGTAATTAACACGGAACAAGTCCAGTCGCTTCTCCTCTGTTCTAGTGAAGTCAGCAGAACAAACAGCAAAAAAAAAAAAAAAAGGAATTTTTACCAGGTTTATGATCACTGAGGTTTGTAGGTTTTGAAAATTTGCTTTTCCTCTCTGTTTCTAGAGAAGATATGTATGCCCAGGACTCAATTGAACTGCTGACAACATCTGGTATCCAGTTTAAAAAGCACGAGGAAGAAGGAATTGAGACACAGTACTTCGCAGAACTGCTTATGACATCAGGAGTTGTACTGTGTGAAGGAGTCAAGTGGCTTTCATTTCATAGGTACGTTTTGCATGTTAAGTATTTGACATTGTGGTTATCAAATTCTGGAGCTTGGATTTTTTGCCTCCTGTTTTAAATGGTGTAAATGTATATAGCACGTATCATGGTCCACAAGACTTAGAAAGCTATTTTTGCTGTAATAATTATAGCAACGATCTGTACCAGAAGAATAGAGCATACAAGGCAGTATGTGTGTTATTTTTACAGCTGATAACATTGTAATCAGAGAACTGTAAACCAGGAAGACATGGAACTCTTAAGCCAGCAGGTGGCATTGCATCTTGTAATATCCCATGTGCAAGTAATCATAGTAACAGTGATAAAAGCATATTCATAAGTGATTCCTGAGCAAATATTGTCTCATGGGAAAAACCACACAATTATCAGTGAAGGGTTTTATAAAGCACTTTCAAATTTGTTTTAAATCTCCCAGTAATCTGGGCAGCTGAAAACTTAGCTTTGAAGGAAAGCCCTGATAAGCCTTAATTCCAGTAGTAGCAATGAAATTAACTTACTACATATTCCATCACAGGAACCCATTTTCCACAGGTAGTAATAGAAATGCAAATGCTAAATCTCTAGTAATCTGTCAAGATATGAAAGATCTTCCAATGTTAATTAGATTTAACACTTTAAAACTTCTGCGCAGTAGTCACTGTATAGTCAACTATGTGCCAGAGAGAATTTGCACTTTTTGCAAGCAACTGTGGGTTTAAAGGCTTATTGCTGTGTAATGCCCTCAAGTTGACATCTTAAATGCTGGTTGCTATGTAAGTCAAGGAAAAGCAGAGCAAGGGCTTTAGCTGAGACTAGTAGTTTATTTACAGCCTTATTCTTGTTTATCACACGTGCTAGATTGGTGGGTGGTAATACGTAAATGGTGAAATTAGAAAAAAAGACGACTACTTCGTCCTTAAGTATGAAATCTTGGAGGGGAGGTTAGAGGACAAAGTCACTTATTGTCAGAGAAGTATTAAAGCTGTTAACCAGCTGGAAAAATGAGGACTTTTTAATTTGTTCAAAGCCAAAGGAATTTACATTCCTTCAGTACAGAATGTAAAACAATAGTAACAAGGTGCACATACCAAAGTGATTATACAGTTTCCTAGAGGAAACAAACAAACCACTAAATAAAAATTTTTAAAAATAAGATACTCTTTCCTCCTGGGTGCTTAGAAAGGCATGTTTTGTATATTTGGACACATGGCAAAGCCACAGTGTTCTGCATGTAATTTACAGTGCGTTTATACTAAGATTTAGTAAAGTTCAAAAGACTTCTATAAATGATGAACAAAAGAGTAATTTATGTATTAAAAACTGAGATCTAGTCATCTGAAATAGCTAAACAGTAGAGTCTTCAGCAATGCTGGTAAGCTTTCTGTGTGTGCCAAACAACTGCTGCCAGCCACTATAAGAAATAGGCCAATTTTTTTAATGCAGCCTGTTGTAGAGTTCATGGCTTTGAGTTACTTTGTAGAAAGCAAGGTTAGACTGACTTTCTACAAGGAAAGCAGGGGGCATATAGAGAAAAGAGGGTGATTTTAGTGTGGGGCTTTTTATTAAAGCACAAAAGGATCTTCCTTGAGTACACTTGTGACCCAGTCTGTCTACAACATCTCCTATCTGCAGCTGTCTCCACTCCAGAATAATGTTACTGTTGTTGATTTGCTACTATAGTAGCACCTTGGGGAAAAATACTGGAAGAAGAATGCTGTGAATTGTGTCAAAATACTGCACACGCTGAACTAGTGAATTAAGTTTTTCACCTTAAACCTGACTTTTGGGCTCTTCTGTGCATGTTTGTCATCTGCACTTGACTACAATATAATAACTTGAATGGTTTGGGAGAAGGGCAGGTGTGCTATGCATGTAGCCAGCAGGCACCAATGCATAGAAGCTGTCTGGCTACAGGTACAAGCTGGGGGATGAGATGCTGGAGGCCAGCCATGCTGAGAGGGATTTGGGGGTCTTGGTCAACAGTAAGTTAAGCAAAAGCCAGCAGTGTGCCCAGGCAGGCAGGAGGGCCAACTGTGCATCGAGCATGGCATAGCCAGCTGGTCCAGGGAGGGGATTGTGCTGTTCTACACTGCTGGTGCGGTCTCTTAACAAGAGGGAGCCAAAACTATTGGAGAGCGTCCAGAGGAGGGCAGTAAGGATGGTGAAGGGTCTGGAGGCATAGACTTATGAGGAGAGGCTGCAGTCCCTTGATTTCTTCAGCCTGGAGAAAAGGAGGTTGAGGGGAGACCTCATTGTGATCGATGGCTTCCTGATGAGGGAGAGTGAAGGGACAGGTGTCGATCTCCTCTCTTTGACAACCAGCATTAGAACCCAAGGGATTAGTATGAGGCTGCAACAAGGAAGGTTTAGGTTGGATATTAGGAAGAGGTTCTTTACTGAGAGGGTGGTCAGGCACTGGAACAGGCTTCCCGGGGAAGTGGTCCAGCACCAAGCTTGACTGAGTCCAAGAAGAGTCTGGACGATGTGGTCAGTCCCATGCTCTGGCTTGGCTGGTCCTGTGTGAAGCCAGGAGTTGGGCTTGATGATCCTTATGGGTCCCTTCTAACTCAGGAGATTCTGTGATTTGATGAACATTTTTCCAGTATCTTCTGTTAACTTTAAGGGACTAGCATAAGCTGTCCTAGCAAAAGAATGAGCCATTTCTATACTAGGGATTCCTTTTAAACCATAGCTGTGTCTGTAGTGCATGATTCTTGACTGATCTGGTGGTTGAAGTGTGGCGCAAACTATGTGCAATCATGCTGCTTCACTAGTGCAGCTTATTGAAGGGATTTTGGAGCAGCTTTAATAAAGTCCAGTTTCAGCTGTGCAAAAATGAGTTTCTGTTGTGGCCTTCTGAAAATGTTTCTAGAAAGCTTCTTAAGACAGCTATTGTAGCAAACGTTTGTCAAACACTGATTATCCACAAGTTTGCTTGAAGACAGAGAGCATTTAAAGGCTTATGTGCTCGACAGCACGTTGATGACATAATGAGCACAAAACCCTGGAACAGTGACTGAAGTTCTGAGGAAGCCAAAAGCTGTGAAATGAGCATGGGTCACACAAAATGTGCTGCAAAGAACTGTAGGTGTTTCTAAATGTATATTGGGTTGAAATTTTATCAGTTGAAACTTAAAGAACTGGACAACAGCAGCTGAAAACTTGTTGTGTGTGGGTTCTCCCTGAAGCAGTTCTTTCACTACTTCAAAAACTGAGCTTCATAGTTGCTGACTGTGTTTCTTTTTCTTCAGAATGCTTTCATTACTATTAACTCCCCAAACCCATGGGTCTCTTAGAAAGTGGGCAGAGGGAAATTGCTTCTTTCTCAGAGTGTGAGGTTACGTTTTGGTTTGGTTTCATTTCTTGGTCTTCAACTTCATGGAACTCGTGGGTAGTTTTTTCTAAGCTCTTACCTTCTCAGGTAGTTTTCACTGTGTGCTTTTTATCTCTGCATTTGATGTAGCTGCTTGGCATACTGACCTATTGGTGTGGACAGGCAGTTTTGCCTGGAATGAGCAAAGAAACGTTTGCCCTGTCACTGATTCTTGTATACCACAACTTCTAGGTGACTCCAAGACTTTTGTGTGTGTTAAAATGTATTTGGGTTGAAGAGAGGGGAAGTCCTGTGTTTGATTCTTGTCACCGTTCAGAGCTGTGTGCTTGGCGATCTAACAAGTTGTAAACCAGAACAGCTCAGGCACTGTTTTAGGGGATGTTCAGCTGGCTGATCAACATGCTTGCAAGCCTTCTCAGTCTACCTTTGGAGGCTCTGTGCAAACATGTCTCTTGATCCAAATGTTTTTGGAAAGCTGGGAAGTTCCGAGCTATTGTATTTCAATAATCATGTGTGTGTAATTGATTTTAGTAAAGTTTAATTTGTTAGCTTGTTTATATGACCCAGTTATAAAATGAAGTAAAGCTTTCTCATCCCTGTCAGGTCTTGACTAATTTTAGAAACCATCGGTGTTTGAGTAGAGTTCATTGTAAATTGGCTATCTGAATTCTGGGTAGTAAGGGAAAGAAATACAGATGTATTTGATCTTTTCCAAGGTCTTGTTGCCTGCAGCTGTCCATCTTCAGTGGAAGAAAGTGGTTGTAAGAGTGCTTAAGTTGCAGTATAGCTCCAGGGGTTACTGCTAGCTGCACTTAGTAACTTCAGGTGATTGTACTGGAAATAGAGAAAGCTTTTTAGGAAAGGAAGCCTGTGTGCTGTAGGGTACAAACCAACCACTAATTGCCTGTTAGAGGGCTAGAAGAAAACTTCTTTAATGAGCAGGTAATTACATAATTGCTCACTGTGGACTTTCTTACCCTTCTGTTAGCATTCAGCTGTGGCCACTCAAATTTTCTTGAACTGGATATATCTTAGTCTTGAACTGGAGTGACCGTGCTTATGTCTGTGTAAGCTTGGATGACTGGAACAAATTACCCACAAAAAGTATACTAAAAAGATTATGAGAATGTATTGATACTGTTGTTAGTGAAGTGTGCTGGTTGTTATGGGTGCAGTGGGACTAAGTGTAAGCAACTGCAACTTAAGGAATGCAGGACATCGATTGGGATGGCTAAAGCGAACCCATGCTTGGTTAGGATCCAAGAACAGATACCTGACTGAATGCTGCTATGCCTGTTCAGGTATCCTGATTCCTTTTTCTGAATGAAGGCCCTAGAATGGGAGAATCTGCTACTATCTTCTGCATACAAATTATATATGTATATATTTATGTATATATTCTTCAATGACATTGCAGATCTCTGATAGCCTGTTCACTCTCAATACAAGCAGTAAATGAATTTTGACTTTTCTTGCAGTATTTCCTTAATAGAAATTGGAAGTGTTTGAGAGCATCTGTTTTCTAGTAGCTGTCATGTAAGTCATTTTCTTTTCTGAATTGAAAGGGAGTTTAAAACTTTCTTTGAAGAGAGAAGATGGGACAAATACTGTTTTCCTAATTTTTAAAGTTTAGATACAGCTGTTACATTTGAGCCACAAGGATGACAGGTGTCTGTCAAGAATTCAGTGAATTAATAAATAAGCTTTCCACTCTCTAGAGGAGTAAGTCTCCTTAATCCTGAGCAGCCTTTTCTTCTCATGTGGCTTTTTTGTTTTTCTTTAGAGAGCTTTATTCTGAAACAGGCTTCTGCACCATTACTCCCTCCACTTCCCTGCCTCCACACCCCAATCCTCCCAAACAGGTGATCTAATACAATTAATTTGCCAAGTGTACTATACTTTGTATGGCCCAGCTGAAATCCTTCTTTTATCTTTAGCTGTTTTGCTCCCTGCCCGGTCGCTGCTACTGTAGAGATTGGAGTGTTGCCAGCACAGTTTGAAAGCATCAGATGCAGTGCAGGGTTCATTCAACATGACACAGAACAGGAAATCTCTGTTCAGAGCACTGAACACCCCATGGGAGGGGTGCAGTAGTCCATACCTTCTGTGTGTCTTGCTTTAATGGACTTGTAGCAAACAATCCAAAGGATTTTCTGCCCTCTGTCTAGAACATCATAAGGTGATGTAGGGAACCCCATTGTGTACAAAAAGTATAAAAAGCAACCCTCTTCACAGTGAGTATGCAAGCTAAAGCCTTGAGCCTGCATCAAGTCACTGGTCTTTGTTTTCCCCCTCTATTCTGCCCTGGTCAGGCCCCACCTGGAGTATTGTGTCCAGTTCTGGGCTGCTGGGTATAAAAAAGACAGGAATCTCCTGGAAAGAGTCCAGGTGAGGGATACAAACACGATTAAGTGTCTGGAGCATCTCCCTGATGAGAAAAGGCTGAGTGAGCTGGGACTGTTCAGCCTGGAGAAAAGACTGAGAGAAGGGATCTTATTAATGTTTATAATACCTCAAGTGTGGAACACACAGGGAAATGGCCAGCCTCTTCTCAGTGGGCTGGGGACAGGACAAGGGGCGATGACCTCAAGTTGGACCCCAGGAAGTTCTGCAGCAACATGCAGAAGAACTTTTTCATGGTGAGGGAGCCCTGGGACAGGCTGCCCAGAGGGTGTGGAATCTCCTTCTCTGGAGGGATTCAAGACCCGTCTGGATGACTGATGTGACCTGTCCTAAGGAACCTGCTTTGGCAGGAGGGTTTGACCTGCTGATCTCTGGAAGTCCCTTCCAACCCCTACAATTCTGTGACTCGTGGGTACTAAATATCTGCAAGATCAGTAGTGCAGTGCATGTAACTGATTTCTGTGTTCTGTATTTATCATCTCACAGTTAAAGATGTCAGGCAAGATTTGGACCAAGTTGCAAAATTCTTGATTTTTGAGTATGAGCCTCATGTAACCAAGGATGAACACAGTCTTAAACTGGGAGTTTGGAGTCTGTCTGCTGCCTGTTTGCTTGAATTGTCTCAGTTATATACTAAGGTTCCTCAAGTAGCAAAACTGATGCAGCCTTCAGTAGAGTCAGCCCTGCTGTGTGTTTTCAGCTTTGTTAGTACAGGCATTTTTAAAACTGCATGTCAATAAAATCTAGGAACTGATTTGGTTCAGTGCAAACCTAGTGACAAAGAAGATAAATTACCTTTGTCTAGCTCAGTGTGTATGTGCATGAGCATTCCTGCAAGTACAAGGGATCAGCAGGGATCAGATTCATGATGAGATCATGAGTAATCTGTTTTGTAATCTCTGCCTTTCTAGAGAATAAGATAACTAGTCGTTGTTGCTTTTTGTTGTGGTCTTCAGTCCTGCTGAATGCCTGACATCTGTCTTTCCTTTGCGTTAAAGCCTCAGTTTCCTCTCAACTCTTTGGAAAAGTATATGGTTTTCCCTTGAACTGCCACACCTCGTTCCTATGTACTCTTCAGTCAAGCTACTGAGAAGGGAGTGGTCTTAAACTCTTTACTACACACACAAAATATATAGGTATATACACACCTCAGTTTCTTCTACCAAACTTGTACTGCTCAGGTATCTTGCTGCCTCCTGCTGACTTCCATGCTCACACAAAAAAATTTCCATCTTACTCTGGTCCTTGCCTTCAAAAGGAGTATTAGCCTACAAAATACTGAGTTTTTCAGTTGTCTAACTGCTGATTTAGCTGGGAAAGTTGAAAGAAAATCTTCTCTTCCTCACTGACAAGGGTGAAACTTGCCTGCAGACAGAAAAATGTGTCGATTCTGGAAACTCTTGAATCCTTTGGATTTCAAGAGCCATAGACATCTTGCTGTATCCTAGAGTTTGTAGTGAGAAACTCCAGTCTGTGTGAAAGGAACCAGCTGAGAAGTTAAAGTTCATGTTGCAAGATGAAGCTCCAGCAGCATTACCTCATTTCAGGATGTGGAGAAGCTCCTCTAGGCAGGTCCTTTTTTTTTTTTTCCTCTTTACCTGGCCTCATTGAGACTAAATTAATTGTTTTCCCTGAAAGCTGCAATGGGGGCACTTCCACTTGAGGCTCGGTCTTTCCTAAGAGTCAGTTGTAATTGCCTTCAATCTAAGCAAAATATCCTGGTAATGTCGAATAAAGTCTTGATGTTGGAAGTAAGAAGGATGCTGCCCAGTTGTTTGCTTACACTGTTTTAATTATTTACTTGCAGTGGATATGACTTTGGCTATCTCATCAAAATCCTGACAAACTCTAATCTGCCCGAAGAAGAGCTGGACTTCTTTGAGATACTGCGATTGTTTTTCCCTGTCATCTATGATGTGAAATATCTCATGAAGAGTTGCAAAAATCTGAAGGTAAGTAATTTGTTAATGCCTCAGAACACATCTTGGTTTTGGAGAGACAGTACTTTCTGCTGAAAAATACTTATTTTCTGGGATTGTTTTGATAATATGTATTTAACAGCCTCATTGTCTTGAGATTAATATATTTAATATTAAAGGATATTCATAAAGGCAGGCAGGATCACACATTGGTTTTTATGGCTGTTTACCAGTTAAAAATAGCACATTGATACTGTATTTATAGTGCCCAGTCTTTGTTGACAGATGATAAACCCATGTTTGGAATTGATCCTGCACTTCTTGAGCCATAAGAATTGATGGGTTTCATATACTCTTATTTCCTCACTGTGCAGTCCACTAAAGGACTGCAGGCGTCCTGGCAAAGGTCATTGCACCAATGATGCTGTGGAAGTTTCTTGGGAAGAGGACGGGAGCGAAGGATGTTTCAGATGGTCCCATAAGGCAAGATCCAGCAGCGTGTGTTCAGGCACAACATGTGACTTCTAGAAAACAATGCAATGCTAGAAAATAATGTCTCCTATCAGGCCAGTGGGGTTACTGATTGGCTTACTCTGTCAGACATAAAATTTGGATGCTTTATTGGACTGGAGAATGAATGGAAACAGGAACTAAGTATGTGAAGGGGAAGACAGCAAGTGAAAACCAGATGCTACAGGGATTAACAGCTTTATTTTCCAAAGAACTGTAAGAGTCTGGACTGCTGCTGGAATGAGGTGCATCGCTCGTCTCACACAATTAATGACCTGCTGCTTTCATGGAAACTAACTTGATTCTCTAGGCTTTCTTAATGGAAACTTGCAGGAAAAGAGAATGCTGACTGTAGTACCACCACATCCTAACTAAGGAATGGCTTGCCACCTCCACACTGAACTAGTCACCTGTGTGGGGTATATAGTCCTCTCTTTCTAAGAACCAATAAAAGCTTTATTAGTGTGTCCCTTTTTAGTAGCCTACTTATGTGGGAAGTAATGTGTGTAAATACTTTGTTAATCCAATTAATGTTGAAAATTGAGACCTCCCAATTAGCATGAAGTATACTTAACCTGTGTTCATCTAGAGTTGTTACTGGCATAATCAGCTGGGCAAATAGCTGAGTATTAGAGAACATCTTAGAAACAGTTTTCCTTCACAGAGACCAGAACTGAAAGTTAAATGTTCCTAAACTTCAGGAGTCTTTGAGGAGAGGGGAGGGGGAGCCCCAAACAAAAATAATCCCTTCACTTTCTCTGTCCTAGTGAAGTAAAGCAAAGCATCTGGTGCCCCAGTGATGGCAACATGCCTACTGAGAACAGAGTGTGTAGTCCAATTTTAGTGATGCAGGAAAGGTGAAAGAATGGTGTTCTATGTCACCATTCCAGAGGTGACATTGTCAGTGGGTTTGGGGAGGAGGGGGGATTGTATTTCCTCTCATGTCATGGAGACATGTGTGACTGCATTGTTTAGAGATGTTAATGGCTTTTGGGAGACAAGAGAAATTTTGACAGTTCTTATTTCAGCAGACCTTAAGAGCAAGGGGGATTGTTTTTTCTTTTTTTTTTTAAGAGCTGCAGATTGGTTTTCCTGCAGTAAATCTTGCTCCTGTCACCTAACCTGCAGTCTGGTAATGATGGGGGGAAGGCACATGGGCTACCCTGCCCCTCCAGATTTACCAGCAGTAAAGTGATGGTGGAATTGTACTGTACTGAGAGCAGCTGTCTGAAACCAGTTGCTAAACATTCAGTGTTGTGACTTTAAAAATGCATGTGCTGTCTTTTAATGTCTGTCACTTTCAATCTCTATTAAACTGCAGTGAATTGAACTGCTGTGCAGTTGTCCTTTATTGACCTGTCTGGTTTTCATATTAAAGTCACTGATTTGCAATAGGTCCCATGTTCCCTGGCCCTACACACACACATTTTGGCATTGAGAAGAGAAATATGCTTTGGGAAATAAGGTGGTGTTTGTGGAATTAGGTAGCCTGTGAATTTACAGTATGTTACTCCAACTCATATGGACATGTGTGTCCTTCATTGGCATGTAGATCTGGGACATAACTTGAAATATGAATGTAGTATAGGTTAAACTCTTGCTTGTTTTCTTAGTCTTTTTATGCAGACAGTTGCAAACATTCTTTATAGTAATGGCAGCTCTTCAGTCATGTAGATTTATAGATCCTGCTGGAAAGCTGCCTTTAAGGGGTAGGTGTACAGGGTTAAACTCTGGTACCAGTGCTGTGGAACTTGAGAGTTGGAACTGGATTTGCTGTTGGGTGTGTGATTATGGAAACCATTCTGTGGCCTTGCAGAAGACCAATGCTCTGAAAATTTGGAAGGAATGTATCCTTCTCCTCCAAGAGAAAAATGTTCTTAGCTGGAGTGCAAAAATCTTGCCTGAAAGAGAATCTCATTTTCAGAGGCAACATGAAAACTTTTTCTTCTGTAATTATTGGAGTTACAGAGCAAGAAGTCCCACATGACAGTGGTGTGTGTGATACACTTATGAACAGATGTATACCATTAAAAGTGGTATTTTCAAAGCATTCTTCTGCCAGCTGCTGTCACTGTACATTTTTAATTACTAAGTCTAAATTCCAGAGCTTGCAGCTGCTGTGTAAATAATACTGATTTGAGTATTTTTTCACTCAATAAAAGCTATTTGAAGCTGGAGTAGATAGCTAACAGAACCTGATGATGAAGCACTGAGAAGTTCACAGCTTGAGAAAGTAGAAGGTTTAGGACCAGAAAATGCTGCTTTGCAGGGGTATGGGCCAAACTGCTATTGCTGAGGTCCACCTAACAGCTTGTTTTTGGAGTTAGAGAGCAGACAGCATCCTTGTGTGTGAGATGCACTTTTCCCCTTCCCACCAACTCTCAGCATGTTTTTGAAGAGTGTAAGTTAAATAACTGAGCATATTTGCAGTGTTCAGCTGATGTATCCAAATATTCCTGTTGCTCAAGCTAGAATAAAACTAGCCATATATATATATGATTTCATGTTGGTTTGTAGGTGTTACTTGGGAATCTTATTACTGAAGCTTACATCATTTTAAACAAATCAAAAACCTGGACTCAAACCTGCTGCCATAAGATTCACAGGAATTTGCATGTTTGATCTGATTTCAGGTCAAGCTTTCTCTCTCTTTCTGCTCTGAGCTCTAACTTTGCTTTTGTGTCTTACTGCTTCCCTTCCTGTACTCAGAACAGGTCAAGAGTGTAAGGAAAGGTGAACTGAGATAGTACTGAGTCTGTCTTTAAAAGCATTGCCTCCCTGCAACATTTTTGCCTTGCAAAGCTTATGGCAGCACTAAGAATTTTTTCTTTGTTGCTTTGATCTCACTAGACCTTGAAGAATGTGTGTGTGTGTGCTTTAGTCTGTTTCCAGCAGCTTTATGCCTGAATCATTAAATAAAAAAGAACTGATGTACAAAATTCTGTGCTCACAGTGTAGCTTGCAGTGTTAAAGGATTGCAGTTAGTGTAACGTGTCTGAGCTTTAACTGCTCTGTGCTGGCTGTGTAAAACCAAACCCACTTCTGATGGGTTTTCCACACAATGGTTATTGCCATGGAGGGGGGAGCATTAAAAAGAGGTTTATTTAGCTGCTGCAGCTAAAGGGGATAGATACATAAGCCTGTTTGGAAGAAAACTTGCTCCAAAACTGGAGAAGCTTTACCTATAGGAGAAGATACATTTGTGGCTTTGGAGTGATGTCTACAGCTTTATAGTCTGTTCTTCTAAACCTTGTATCATCCAAAGCAGACAATCATTGAGAGATGTTTATATCTCCTTTATATAAGCAGCAGGTTACATTACTCATGTGACTTTGAAATATAGATCTCTACCAGAAAAGCTGGCTGTTTTGTGGGGTTTTTAGCATTTTAGAAAACATTGCAACATGATGGATTTATTTTGCCTGGTTTTTTCCCCCATCCTTTTATGGCACCTAATGAAACAAACTAACGAGGGAGTAGAATGGCTTGTAGAGGTGGAGTGGGCACTTCCCTCCTCTCTTGACTTGACCACCTGGTTTCTAAATGCCTGCTGTATAAGTTTTCCTGAACTCCCTGTAGTGTTCTAGACACTTAAGAATACTCTCAGTTGTGGTGAAGGGAAGTGGAAAACGCCTCAACTTAATTGTTGTAAGGTAAGTGGAAAGGAAAAGGTCTGTTTCAAAGGAGGCCTAGGCACTTCGATACACAGAGGCATATGGGCATCTCATGTGTAAGCACTTGAATCCTTGTGTTTGTCAAACAATGTTTTTACCTTTTAAACTCTTGCTCAAATAGAAGTACAGGAACACCTGGCTTTGTTCTTCTGCACTGCCAGTCTTTTCAACATCTGAAAGGAATTGGGGTTTTGAGTAATGTCATCTGATTACTGAAGAAGCTGGGACATGAAGGAATAGTTTTGTTGGTGATAGATGTTGCTTTATTTAATCAATACTGACACAGAGTTATAATGCTGCTATTGATACTGAAAGTCTGATTCTCCAGGGATGTATTTATCTGGTATAATGACTGTTTCAGCTCCTGTGCAAACATTAAAACATGCTTGGGGTTGTATGATCTGAGTGCCAGACTTTCCCAAACATGGCTGTAATCTTCCAATTACATTTTTTTCAGCAGTTAACAAAAATGTTTTCTCTTTCAGGGTGGCTTACAAGAAGTGGCTGAGCAGTTAGAGCTGGAAAGGATAGGACCACAGCATCAGGCAGGATCTGATTCTTTACTCACAGGAATGGCCTTTTTCAAAATGAGAGAAGTAGGTGGATGTATTGTTTTTATCTCCATGGTAACACTGTGCTGTGATAAGTCAGGTGGAATTGCTAATTCTGATAAATCTGCCCTATTTTAAGGAGGTCTCTGAAGGGCTTTAGGGGTCACTTTTGACAAAAGTAAGACCACCTGTGTTTTCCTCAGAGTCCCTATGGACTCCCTGTTTAGCAGCTGTCAGGGAGTTAACTGCTTCCTGTTTTCAGCCTGTGCCTGGCGTTTGGGTTTTTTGTGGGGTTTGGGGTTTTTTTTCCTTCCCTGTTTTGCAGGGTACCTTTTTTCAGGCTGCTGCAGTGAGTTAGTAGCTGCTAGAGCCAGGCTCCTTTCTGGGTGGCAGCATTCAAGCCAGTTTTCCTTGAGCCTCTGCTCAGCACAGTGCCCAGCTGGTGTGCACAGCTGCTTGTGACAGGCTCTGGGGGAAGAGTGTCTGGATGCGTAGCTAAACTTGCAGGCCACAGGTCTGTTAAATAGTGCCTTTCAGGCTGCTGTGGAGACTGTCTGTACATTTGTTCCTTACCACTGGATAAAGCACAGAGTAACTCAGGTTCTAAAAGAGTATCAATCAGTTAATTCAAAATCTGCAGCAAGGGAAGTGAGGTTTTACAAGCTTCATGTATCCTTGCTGCTTGTCTGCAGGGTATAGGGAGGAATGGGGATATTTTGCAGCAGTGGAACAAACAAACGTCGAAGGGGCTGCTTCTGGAGAGCAGTTGTGCTGGTTCTGATGCCAAAGCATCTGCACATGGCCTTCTTCCAGCAATTCAGTGTCGTTAACCATGTTGAAATGGATGGCAGGGGCAAGCATCATCTTTTAATGAGGTTTAGCCATGTACACTGAGGTGTCTGCCTTCTGTCATTCAGCCTCTTGTGGGAAGGAGAAAGTGACTGAGTTTCTGACAAGTACTGGTGAGATGGCAGGTGAAAGATACGTGGATCTTTAATGTTATGCACAACATATTAATGCTATATTTAATGTTATCATAACGCCCTGTTCTGCCTCCACTGACGCTGCTGCAGTTGTGAGGCAGGTCATGGGCTACAGACATGAGAGAGAGAGGACTGTGTTTCTGTGATGCCCCAAGCCCAGTGCTGCTCAGTGCTGTCTGCCCAATCTTGTTAATCTTCCACTCTTGAATTTGAAACAAAATCAAAAGCAAGTAAAAGAGGAGGTACATGATAATCATGCCTTAAGAAACTGCCTTTAAAGTTAACTTTCTCGAGGAAGAGGTTCAAATTGTTTCTCTAATGAGACACGGTTTGTGTTGTGTGCCAAATTAGCTTCTTGAATTTTACAAAAGCGCTTACTTGGGAGAACTAGGAATCTTTGAGGTTGTTCACTGCAAATCATTTGCTTAATTAAGACAACAAAGATGGATTGATTATATTTTTTCAGTATGTTCAGAGATTCCTTGCAAGTACAGCATTTCTAAATATATTTAATGTGCATTTTTGAAGCCTTTCCAGTAGAGTTAATTTTTTAACAGTGTATTTGAGTGAAAAAGCCCTTCATCTTACAATGCTTGTAGAGGTACAAGATTAATAAATATGTTACTACTAGTTGTTGTGAAGGAATTAAAACTTGCTGGGCCTTTGAAATCCAGACAAAAAATTTGCTGATCTTTTTCTTCACATCAGAAATACTTAAACACAGATAGTACAACAATAGAGCTTTTGTTTTGGGGGGTTCCTGCTTGTTTATTTCTTTAAGAACTGACTGGGGCCTTAAAACTTTTAATTGAGATCTTCAGTTTCTTCAGTACAGAACTTTACAGACTGTGCTGCTAAGAGCAGCCACTAAGGGGAGGTGTTTTCAGCCAGTCCACTGCATTTATATTGTGTATTGTGTCTACCCTGCTCCTGCATGCTTTTGGCTGCCTTAGATTGATGATGATGACTCAGAATGTCAACCACTGGGATGTCCAGGGTTGCTGTGAAGTTTTGAGGTTGAAGAATTTTTGTCTGTGTCTCGTTTGGGGTTTTCTGTGGGGTAATTTGTGGTTTTGCTTGAAAACCAACGTCTCAAAGGTAGGCTATCAGAATATCATGGGGTTTCATATGTCTTCCACTGAAAGGTTCTGTTTGTAACTAAGACTTGTAAGATGTATATGCTGTCTTAGTACAAAATTTACTTTAATTTTGCTGGTTTTTTTTAAATGAAGCCCCCCTCTGTGAGGACCTAGCTGGAAATGAGCCTTTCTGCATTTCTTTAAACTCCATGATGGGCTTTGTGCTCAAACCTTCTCCCCATCTCCAAACACATATATGATAAACTCCATTTCAAGAGAGAGTATGATGAAAACCCCCATGCTGAGGAGTGTGTAGCATGCAGGCACCGATGGTGGATGCTGAGCAAACCCCTGTGGTGAGAAACTCCACAGAAACACCTTGGAGAAACATCTGTGTTGCACTTGCTGAAAAGTGAGCCATAACAATAACGCCAGTCTGTGGGTATGTTGTGTTTGGACAACTGATGAGGGAAGGAGCACAGGAAGAGCAGCTGTATTCCTTGGTGGTTTTATCGTAGAGTGATGTCATAGAGCACATTTTGACATGTGGAGATTGTCTGCTGCAGTGTTAATTATATCACCTGTTGTACCCGGGCATTTGATAGGTTATGCGAAAGAGAAGGTAACATTGTAAAGCATTTTGAAGTTCTGTTTAAACTGAGCCTTTTCTCTGGCAATGATTCCTGTCTCTCTCATAACACTCTAGATGTTCTTTGAAGATCACATTGACGATGCCAAATACTGCGGCCACTTGTACGGCCTTGGTTCGGGCTCCTCCTACGTACAGAACGGCACAGGAAACGCATATGAAGAAGAAGCCAACAAACAGTCATGACATGAAAGGAAAGGCCGTCTTTTTGACCTCCACGTGCTTGTACATAGGTTTTATCTCTGGTTGAAGCCCTTGGACAATAAGGCTTTTTCCCCCCCCTTTCTCAGCACACTTTCTTTTCTGCCTTTCTATGTACTAAACTTGACTGTTCCTATCACAGGTTTTGATCTCAATATTGATACGTAACGTTTTCTGGATTGCGTTTTGGCCTCGTAACTAGCCCATTTGTAAAGCATGTATAGGATCAGTGTGGCAGAGAGAAGGGGAAAGTGAAATCATAATGAATAGTCTGGTAAACTTCCCTACATAGATCTTCTAGGATTTTTGTCTCTTTCCCCTCCCTTCTCCAAATTAACTGGCACTGACTGTAACTAACTTCCCCATTCATGTCTGTTCCTTCCAGTATGCAGGCGTTTTAGCTATTCAAGATTGTGGACCATCAAATTTGCACTTTAGAGAGCGACTCTGACTCAGATCCTCTGTTTATTTGAAGTTTCATTTTTTTTTTCTTTTGTCCTCAGCTAGAAAACAATCATCTGCCAAGTTCAACAGCTTCATGCTGTTATTTCCTTGGCATCTCAACCCATAGAACTTGACTCGCTTGCTGCGTAACCTCTGTTTGAGCAAAACAAACTACTGAAATCATAGTAACTGCTGTTATTTTACTAGTGCTCAGTCATCTTCCAACACATCCTGCACATGTCAACTGCTGGTTGGCCTGCAGCTTTAAAACCGCTCTGTGATGGGGGAGAGAAGCTTGAAAAAACAGCTTTACACCCTTCAGGAAAAGAACAACTGTGACTTTAGTGTTTCTGCCATTAAGTGAAGAGCTGAACGATATTTGGAATAGGAGGAGTTTTGTAATGGCACAGTTCCCTTGATTAACTTCCTAAGCTTTTATTCTAGTAATGTACACCTCAAATATTTTTTATGAAGTCATATTTATTATGTACTTGATGATTTTTTTGAAAGTCAGTTTAGTCGAAGATAAAACCCAAAGATCTGAAAAAGAAAAACCTATTTAATTGAATTATTGAATTAGAAGGACAATTAAATCGTGCTTTTTTTGTAGTTGCTACAAAGACAGATGTTACAGATACTTGTTGTAAAACAACAAAATATAATAACTTAGAGCTAATAAAGTTACCTGAGGAGTGTAATGCTAGTTTATTTTTGAGTATATCTTAGCAATATATTTTAGATATATTGTTTTAAAGGACCCTAAAGTAAGTTCTTAACTCTGCATAGCATGTGTACAGAGCAGTTGTGCAGGAAGGATTTTTGATATTGAATAGCTAAATACTGGCCTGAAATGATGGGATGTGTGACAACGTGTGCCTGTGTGTGCGTCTGCCACATGGAAACCAGTCGTAGAGACACCTCCAGATGTTCGCCAAATCACTCTGTTTTACCTTGTAGTTAAAAAGAAATCAAACACCTTTTTTCATTGAGTTACAATGATGTAACTGGGTGGTCCTTTTTAAACAACAAATAATTTGCATAACAGAGGGTATTTGTTTTTAAAGCTTTTGTAAATAAAGGCCTAAGAAATGTTTTCTTACATAACAGACTGGTGGTTTTGTTGCATAATTTTTCCTGGACTCTGTGTGTGTGTGTTTAGCCAGTTCCCTTCTGTATTTTGTTCTGTTTAGCATGATAGTTCTCTTCCACGTGGTTATGGAGCCATCTCTTCCCACTGGTTCCACTTTCAGAACAAAATTCTGTTCATTTGTTTCCAGTCACTTCGCTCCTGCTGACCCGAGTTGTGAGTGGTGGTTACAATTCACTACTGAGTCACTCGAATCCCACTAGTAAATTATTTTAATTCCATAATGTATGACATGATGATGGTGACTTGTTTCAACTTTGGTTGCCTTTGGCTTTAATAAGATAGGGCCCATCTAACAGGAAAGCAGGATGGATTCACACTGTGGCACCCGGGGCCTTTAGCCTTGGGGCGGTTGGTGTGCATATGGACAAAGGACCCCTGGAGTTTGATGCCTTGCCTTTGAAGTTGAGCAGCTTTGTTTAAGCATACCAGTACAGCTAACTGCAGTTAACTCCTGAAGGGAATGGCTCTTGAAGGATTTTGTTGGGGTTTTGTTTTGAAGTAACTCTTGAGTTGTGTATCAGAGGAAGCTTTTAGAGGCTTCTAAATGTGTGCCAACTGTGTAAGTTTTAGTTTGAAACGGGATGCACTTTTGAGGAGACTGCTCACTATCCCACGTACTGCACTGTGCTTTGCTTTGCTTCCTGTGATGAACCTGTCAGAGCTTGGACTCCTGGAAGAAGCCAGACTCAAAGATGCACGACAGGTGTGTGCCTTGTGTCCCAGCTGCTAGTGAGCACGCAGTCTGCAGGACCAGGCAGGGTTCACTTTGGCCTTCACCTCAAATTCTCATGGGGTGTTTTCTTCCTGCAAGAACAGCTTTCCTCGGAGCCCCCTATCAGCATGAAGGTAAGACTCTGCTTCATTCTGTGTGAGAACCCCTGGTCTGATCAGTGTGCTCTGAGAGCTGATTGCAGCTGGGGAGACGTCTGCGCATCGTTCAGTTTCCGTGGCGCAATTAGATTTCGTTTCCATTAAGGAAACCCATTTAAAGGGTGAGTCGTAGAGATGATGAAAGAAGCAATGTCTTAGGTGTAGAGCTGTTACTTGTGAACTGCAGAGCCTGAAACCAGAATCTGTTTCCAAAGTGGGCAGCTTTAATGGCTTTTGCAAATCTAAATGTGCAGGCACGTTTCCAGCTGTCTAGACATGCACATCTTTGTTCAGAGACAAGAATTCCCTTTCCAGGCCTCTGCTCTTCCCAATCCATTTAAAATACATTGTTGTTTGAGTAGGTTTGTCAGAAGAAATGTGATACCAAAAACTGTAAGGTTTTTTTTTTTATTCACTTGTATTTTTGGCTTCTGGAATCAGATGAGTGTTCCAGGAACATTATGTTCTCTGTCACTTTTCTCTTTTTTTTAGCATTTAATCCCTTTGCTCATTGAAACTGGGCAAGAAGGATCTTTGAGATGGAGAAAAATAGGTCTGGAACATATTCAGAGTATTTGAGGCTTTTTCCCCATATGAATTTTGGGATGACCTATAACCCCCAAGACCTTTTTCTAATCATAGCTGACTGGTTACTCCAAGCTCAAGGACGGCTCATTCCCTCACACAGGAAATCAGAAGTAGCAGGAGTCCTGCACTGCTGAACAAGGAGCTTCTGACTAAACTCAGGCATGGAAAGGAAGTGTATGGAAGGTGGAAGCAGGGATAGGTGACCCTCCCTGTTTTGAATGCTTAGGAATTGGGTTAAGAAAGTCAGAGTATCTGGAGTTGAATCCGGAGAGGGACAAGAAAAGCTGCTACAGGGACACTGGGAGCAAAGAAAGAGAAAATGTGAGACAGCTACTGACTGGGGCAGGAGACCTCGTGACAAAGGACACGGAAAAGACAAAGGTACTCCGAGCCTTCTTTGCTTTAGTAGTTACTCATAAGCCTTGCCTTCAGGAACCCCAGCTTCCTGAGATGCCTAGGAAAGTCTCGACCAGGGAAGAGTTATCCTTGGTGGAGGAGGATCAGATTAGAAACACAAATAGGACATAAAGTTCAGGGGATCTGATGGGATGCATCCACAAGTATTGAGTGAGCTGACTTGATGTCATTGCTTGGGTGTTCTCACTCAGTTTTGAAAGGTCATGCTGATGATGGTAGTTTCCTGAGGAGTAGAACAGATGTCATTCTTACCTTCAAGAAGGTCATGGTGGATGCAGGGGAGTGCAGCCTCGTCAACCTTACCTTGAAACCTGTGAGGGTGGTGCAGCAGGTAATTTGGAAACCATTTCCAAACAGAATAGATAACGAAGTGATTGGAATTAGTCAGCCTGCATTTATGAAGGGGAACTAATTTCTGACCAGCTTGCTGTATTTGACACTCCTTTGAGTGGGTATTTCGGGCTAGATGATCACCACAGGTCCCATGCAGTGCTATTTCTTCCATGGATTAGAGCACATGTGTAAAATGCGCTGGATCCTTGGTCTGAAATAGCTGAGGCATGAGTGTGGGTGCTCTGCACTGAGGGGCACATAGGCTTATTGACCATCCAGAGGGTAGTCCATGCAGTGAAGACTGAGTGGTTACGTCATGTTGCATAGCACAGACTGGAAGACCAAACTTGTGCAGACAGCCTGTTCTGCTTAAGCTGTGCTTAAGTTTGCTTTGCCCCCTCCTGCAGGTTTTTGCTCGTGCAAGGTTGTGTTTTGCTGAGAGATGTGGTTGGTTCCACTTTCAGGCAATGAAGCACCTTAAACTCTTGGAGCAAGAGGAGACAGCGTGCCTTGGGGAACTGCTTATTGTTCATCTGGCTTTAAGTTAAAATTACCATACCAAAGGTAATTCCATGGGTAGTGCTGGAAATGTGGGAGCCTTGACAGTGCAGAGAGCAAACAGTGGGTCTTGCTATCGTCTCAAGGGGCTGGTTAGTCACAGTGGGAGACGCTGGTTGATAACAAGCTGTTTAGCTGTACAGATTGAGATTGCTGCTGCTTTACAAGTTGGGTTTCTGTTGCACAGCACGGATGGTATTAGTTTTAGTACTTGGAGAGTAATGTTAAACACAGCCTTAGGGTGTGCTTCAGAACCTAAGATACAGAATCAGACCTGTCTTTGGAGGTGTCCTCCTTCTCAAAACACACATGGCCAATAGTGTAATTTTACAGTATTTTCATTTAGTAGATCCCAGTAAAATTTCCTAACTTACCAGTATTTGCTTAAGAAATCTTGCATTTAGTTGTGCTGGCTGAATGTCCTTGAGTGGTGGTGCTCAGTCAGCTCTATGAAGCTCTTCTGTCTGATCCTTTTCTTGCAGTGACTTTGGTGAAGGGCTGAGTAAATCAGCTGGCAAAGGGAGTGTTAGTCCAGTACTCTGACCAGTCCATGTGGATATTCCACATGAGGACAGCTTGATACTTCAGTGCTGAACTTACCTGAAGGTATTTGTTACCCTGTGGGATTTTGATCTGGAGAAGTGCCAGAGCAGGCTACTGCAATCGCAACAGGAACACGATGCAGCAACTGTACCCAGCCTGATCGCGATACCCATGTCCTTCCCTTTACCGACCGCCAGAGCATGCTCATTGTCATGGTGCTGGGTGACCCCAGTGGCTGGGAAGGAGCACATGGGTTGAAGCTAGCTCAAGCCTCTCGCTCTCCTCAAAGTGGATCTTGCTGGGGGTGCAACTTTCATACTCCCTGTTGGGCTGAGCTGTATACACAAGTGTCCATGCTGTCATAGCCAGCTTGGGAAGTAATACTCACTATTGGCTCTTCCGGGGAAGGCTGGCTGTGTAACTGGCTGACCCACTCAATTAATAGAGCTGGTTATCTGTGGCAAAGGCCATCTCTGGGCCCCTGGGTGTGGACATCAGTTTCCTGTGTGGTGACAGTTGTGGTCATTTCCTCTATTCTTCTCCGAGCTTCCTGGGCACATCATCTGTGCCTGTCTTCTCTGAGCCTTTCTCCAGTGGAGGGCTTCATCGACTGGTCACAGAATGGAAGTGTGGCTGTATAAGGCCAAACGTTGCTGATTTGATATATTTTAAATGTGCTACATATTAATGAATATGTCATTCAAAGAAAGGAAATAAAGCACACAGACGTTAAACCCCTGCATTGTCACTTGGCTTCCAGGTAGTGTATCTGGATGTGGTTTGGTTTTTTTTCTCTCCATTTTCTCAGGTGTCATTTTCACTTGAGAACACGTGTTTGTTTGTCAGCTCTGTTGTAAACTCCCTGTCAGTTTCTCAACCTTGAATGAACTGGTGACTCTCATAAACTAGTTGAGTGCACTGAAAGGAAGCAGTTGCTTCTGTAGTGACTTAGTTGTTAGAATTTCCCTGGAAGTTTCATGTTCCCGTGATGCTAATGGAGTTGGGGTGGGGGGATTCACTGCAGATTATGAACTTCTAAAAAAAAAAAAAAGTTATTGTAAGAAGCAGATGTTTAAATAGACTCCTCAAGAGTTATTTTAGCAGCACCAGGTCAGTGACGGCAAAGAAAGCCAAAAGCCCCCAGCAGAACACTTGGTGTTTGTTTGGCTGCCACAAACTGCAGAGTTTGGACAAAACCTCAGAAATAATAAACCCTGATGTTCACATAGTGCAAAACACACAGGTTGGCTCTACTTTCCCATTCATACCATGAAGTTCTTCCTGGTATATCTGAGCAGGAGATTGTTTTGGTGTTTTATTCCCTATTGCTTGACTAGGTGAAGAGAAGAAACAAGGAGGATTCTCCTGTGTTATTTTAACCATCTTGGATTGGGAATGAAATGTGCCCATTGATGTCAGCTGTGAAGATGAATTCTGCAGTGCCTGCCTGGTCCTTTTGCTGCCAGCACAGATGAGATTGATTTGTGGGGGTTTTTTTTCCCTGCTGAAGTGAGAGCATTGCCTTGCCTGGGGGGTGCTCTTTGGGGTGCTCTTCTGTGTGCTGGTGAGGCAGTTGCCTCAATTAGCTGTGTTGGATGATGCATGGAAAGGAGGTGGAGGGAGGAGAAGGAACGCCTTCCCTTCTCTCTGCAGCAGGTAGAAATTGGTAAAAGCTGACCTTTTAGAGCTGCATTACACAGAACATGGCTCTATCCTTCCTTTACCTTTCATCAGCTGAGTTCTGCATATTTCCCTGCTTGCCTTCATTCTTGTCCCTCTGTGTGCTCTGCAGTGTATCTGTGGTATCTACAGTAATCTTTTCTATGAAGGTTAATAGCTCACAGTTATATCATCACTGAGCTACTGCCTCTCTGCAGCCAGCTGGCTTAATCTCGGATACAATAGAGAAAATACTTTGCAGTAAGTTCCTGTTGTTCGGGTGGTAACACACAACTGCTGTGTGTGGTCTGTGTTGTCTTTGTAACCTGGGCTCCTTCTTAGATGAACTGAGAATTATTCTGTTTTTGGAAGGGGAAAAAAAAGGGAAATTACTTCATAAAATGGTGAGTGTTGGGAGTGCTGGGTCTGTTCCAGTTACGCCAATCAGTTACAGTGTGAGCACGCAGGAGGTGGGAAAGGGGACATGGCTGCAGCACACTCCTCCAACTGCTGCCAACAAGCTGGTCGGCCCATCTGCTTGAGAAGGTTACTGTGATCTGGATAAAACATGTTATCATTGCCCCAAATACTGCAAACTACACAGCCAGATCACAAGATGACTGAGCTCTTGTGTTTCAGTGATGGGTAATTAAGGAATTATATATCTAGAATAAACCTGGATAGGGAGAGGAATAAAGGGGTTTTAGATACTGACTACACTTCAAATGGAAGACCTTTGCATCTGGACTTACATGGAAAGGAAAGAAGGGAGACAGAAATGATGATTCAAAACTTAAGAGGGGACCAAGTGAAACTGCCAAGGGCAGATTACATCCCATGCTTACAGCTTCAGCCCAGGAGGCTGCTGCTTTCCTTGATGAGCAAGTGATAGCTGCAAGTGGTGTGGCACCAAGGCCACAGCATAGCAGCATGTTCCTTTTCCAGTCTTTGCCCTCTGGCTGGGAATGGGTTTGGTTCCATCCAAGCAGTTATGGAAGGGGATTAAATAAACTATTGGGAAGAGCACACTCTGTGTGTGAGGGCAGGTTATACCTGAACTAGAACAAAGTTGCTTTTACTGTCACCTGTTCCTGCAGCTTGAGAGGCCAGAGCTGGATCCAGCGCTTTCCTCAGGGAGACTGTTACTGAAGCACAGAGAGGGGAAGCTGGAGAGAAGAATCTGGCATGGGAGGGACAGGATAGCTCCTGTGAAGCAAAGCTGCGACAACCCTGGCATCGTACTTCTCTTCCTTGCACCTCACCAGTTGTGTAAAGTAAGGTGGGTTTAAAAATCCCCTCTTTTGGGACAAAATACCACCTTTTTGATCTTTGACAGTATCCAAAGGAGTGCAGCTATGTCTGCTGTGCCAGCATGAAGGCGGGGAGTGTTTCACCCATGAAAGACCAAAAAGGATTTGGTTCCCCCCTTAACCCATTTCACAGGGGAGATGCTTTGGGAGGTGCTGGCATGTCTCAGTTAAACTGGGGAGGAAAACCTTACCTATGTAAGTCAAAGGCTGGCTGTGAGGGGGCGTTCCAGCTGTTACTGGAGCTGTAGAGCTGTTCTCTTCAGGTATGCCGTCAGTAAAACTGAAGGTTGCATGTCAAGGATGACTCTGTACATGACTTGCTGAACGTGAAGCATTTATTTATGTGAGCAATACATTGACAAGGAGTGAAGTTACACACTAAATTTAAGTAGAAATATATCCCCCCCCAAGAACTGTCTGTCCAAATAATGATCAACAGCTACAGCACACCATGCACTAAGCCAAACTTGCTTCCTGCAGTCTTGCTCAAAGACCCTGCTTTTAAATACACAGTTAAAAACAATTAGCAGTGTTTCATTAATTACCCACTCACAGCTGTAGGCTACAAAAGAACTTCCAATGCCCACTTTAAACCAGCCACTACTTCTTCTCTTGGAGAACTGAAGTGCATAGCAGGAGCTGTGTCCAGCTGCTCAGTGGAGGAGGCACTGCCACGTGGGTGTTCCCTTAAGGACAACATTTCTCCCTGAAAACCTGGCGCGCTCCGTCACCAGAACCTTGCCGGACAGAGGATGCGTGTGGGCCACTTCTGTTGCAGACAGGTACAGGATTTGTTCTATCAGTTAAGGAAGCTTCTTGGGCAGAGGGGGGGGCTGTGATTCACATGACCACATACATATATACAAAATAACTTTAATTCTATTGTTGTTGGGGACTTGGCCCATCAGAGGAGAGTCCGTCACGCTCCTCTGGCTTCCACCGAAGCCTGAAGTGCAGTCACACTGCTACAGGAGTATCAGGGCTGTTATTAACTCTTTAGCAAAAGAAGTAGATTAGTAACTGTACAGTAGGTAAAAAGCAGTCTTTAAAAAAAATACTGAAGTTACACAAAAGGCTGTAGTAAAGTGCCTAGCAAGAATATAAAGAACAGGAGAATCAGTGTAAGCAGATAAACAACAGTTCACCCTTGCTCCCCTCACCGCTTCACAAATTCTCCCACGTGCACTGTAACAGCACCGCTGCGCAGTGACGGTGTGTCAGAAACCCTGTTCACTTTGCCAGATAAAGCATTACAGAGCTTAAAGCCAATCAGAGTCCCATCAGGAGTTACACTGTGAAGTGTGATGAGCTCTTTGGAGCTCATGCAGACTTCATCCACGCTCTGCATGGTGAGAACTGCCAGGAACCCCCAAAGCCTGCTGACAGTGCCTGTCATGGAGGCACAGCTCCTACCTGACCTGAGAGCAGCTGTAGCTGTCTGGCTCAGAGCTGCTCAACGTTCACCTCAGAGCCTCCCTCCTTTCACTTTCCCCTTCTCCCTTCATCAGTGGCATGGTCCCCAAACCTCCAACAGTTTTCTCTAGAGGGACCAATTTGGGCTACATCAAAGCTGCAGATTCTTTGGGGCTGTTGTGCTTTCAAAGTGTGACTTCTGAGACGAGAAGCCAGGCATTTCTTCATCCCTTATCCCAGTCCTTACTCTACACTGATCCCCAGGCCTACTGAGAGCTCTCCAAGCCCTGGCTGTAGCCAGGGAGGCTGATGCCCATATGGAGAGTCCCATTTCCAGTATGAGTTTCACTGGGGAAGAAATCTGTTACTTCATCTTTACGTAAACATGGGGAGCAAGTTACACTGAATCTGAATTTTAACATTTCACTCAGTATTTCCAAACACATGCTCCATGACAAATCACCCTGCGACTAACCCCATAAAAAACAAGGCTATACAGATAGAGAACCTGAAGTGTTAAAAAATATACTTTCCCTCTTCCCCCTTCTCCCCTGATAAGTTTGCCTTTAACCAAACAGTGATATGAGGTAAGCTGACAGAACGACACCGAATAAACAGCTGCAAAAAACTTTTGGTTGCTAGATGTCTGCAGGCATCATGTAAACTGTATGCTACCTTCATGCTTTTTTTTTTTTTAAAAAAAAAAAAATGGTGTTCTACATCAAGGGCTCCATACTCTGGCACTTCTGGCAAGAAACAGATGTTTTCAGGCTGGTAAAATTTTAAGGATAAAAATTAAAAAGAAAAAGACACATTTTCCCTTGCTAGGAAAAGCAAGCCATGTTTGTGCTCCAACAACTATCCCTTAAATTGTAAACCCTGCCCCTAGAAGAGCCAAGGGTGAGACTTTTGCTTTCAGAAACCTGTCCCTTAGTGGTGCAGCCAGCTTTCTTTAACAACTGGCATCTTTGCACTGTGAACAACCTGCTAAGTGACTCAGGTTTGAAAACAGAAGTACTCTTCTGCTTCAACTGAGCTGAGCTTACTCCATGGTTTTCACTTCACTTCCCTTTTGGTTTTTTTGGATTAGACTTTTTATCCAGACACCTGGAAAGCAGAACTAAGTTCCTCCTACTGTTGGTTTTCAGTATAACAATTTGCATTTAAATGTAAACACCAATACCATAAATGCAGTGTATACAAAAGGCACAAGACAATTACAACTGTGTTGCTGAAACTTCCTTGACTTTAAAAGTTGATAATGCATCTTTTATTATCTGGCCAGGAAACACTGATCCTAAGCAAGCTTCTAGTTCCTGACTCAACAGAAAGGGCATTCCTATGTGCAGCAGCTTGGCGTTTTGGTACTGCAATCCAACGTCTGCTGTGCTGTAAATGCAAACATCACAATAGCTAACAGTAAGTCTCCTGGGCTGTATGTCATCTTCAGTAAATTATGCAGTAAAAAAGGTACTGTCTTAAAGTGAAAAAAAGAAATCTGAAAGAGCTATTGATTAACAAGAAACTAGGATTTTGAAAGACAGTGGCCATCAGGAGCACAGGTCAGTAAAAAGCCTTTTGGATTGAAGTGCCAACATTCCTTTCCCAAAGGAGTTAAGGGCTCCAAATGGGACAATAAAATCCCCGTTTCATAGCACCATCCTGTGCAGCCCCCATCAAAATCCCCAGCTGGACAGCTTGACTTCTGTATTCCCCATCTGAATGCAGGCTTTTTATCGCCCAACTGACCAGTGACCCGCTGCAGCATTCAATTAACCAAAAAGGTTTTTCACCCCTCTGTAACTTTTTAAACTATTGGTAGTGCAGATTGAAGGGAAAACAGAGCTTCTGCCATAATGTCTTCCAACAATAATCAGATGCTTCACTTGGGTGTCCTTATCACCAAAAGTTGCTTATCAAGGACTCAAAAGAAAAATCAGTCCACCAAGCCACTAAATGACTCGCAGTCAGCACTAGCTGTTCTCCCACTTCGTACAGCCAGTAGTGCAAATATTTGATTTTAAAGTCAATTCCTTACAGCAATTTGAATTAACAGGTGAATTTTCAAAACTGAGGGAAGAACATGGGCTGATAGGTAAGGAGGTCACATTTTTCTTGTGCAGAATATCAAAGTAAAACCAGCCATTAAATTTTTACAATTGTAAACTCAGACCTCTTTCCCCTCCCCCCAATACTCAGAATCATCCCTCACCGTGAGAAGCAGTAATTTTAAGTTGAAACATTCTTTGTATGATTCAGAAGTAGTATGTTTAGTTTCATGTTTCAAGCAGTGACATGGAGACAGCTAATCATCTGTCAGTTTGTTTTCTGAGCACATCGACACAGGAGCAGACAGGAGCAGCTGGCCAAGAGGGCTGATATTTGGAAGAACGCATCTTCCTTCCGACGACAGCTTCTTCTTGAACTGGAACAGAACATTCATCACCAAATACGTTATCAGTATTGAAGAATATTTTAAGATTAGGTCATTACAACAGGTCTCATCAACTAAAAGAATGAAAATCCCTCCCTGATGAAGAACACAGTGTGGCTGTTCAGTCATGTTCCTAAGCCACTCTTCAGGATGACAGTGATTAAACACCGACTACGCAGCAAGCAGGCCACCAGTTTATAAAATGAAATGAGCTATTTTTTTAATACTTCCAGGTACCAACATCCATTAAAAAACAATTCTCCATTACATTAGTGTAAACCACATCTGGCACTCTCAGCAATTAGTCCTCTGATTAACTATAAAGGATTACAGGATACAGGATATTGAACATATCCTCAGTTGGGACAGACATAAGAATTACCAACCTGCTGACAGGGGCTGCAGGCTGTATTTTTTATGTGAAAAATGAAATTACTTGGGTTTTTTTGCTGTGACTTGAGTATCTTTATTAATCTATTTACTCCCTGGGAACAAACACAACTCAAGCACTGACAAGGAAGTGAAGTAGTTAAACACAAAGTAGTTTTAAAAAGTTCTAATATAACAGCTCGCATTTCAGCAACCGTATGTGTGTATGTATGTATGTATTTATATATACACACCCACACCCACAGAGTAATCTAACTTTTCTGTTATACATCCAGAAAGTCTTAAAAGACTGAGACAGAAATATCTCAAACAGAGCTAAGGGTACGACCAAACTGGCACTTACATGAGTCCTTAGCTACTGCCCTTCTGAGATGCGCCTGTGTTGGTCTGAGGCAAAACTGCCTTCCAGGAGCCCCTTACACAGCTTTACACTTACTTTGGAACACTTTACACTTATTCTTTGGGACATGAGGTGGTCTCTCTTTATAATGCTGCACTTCAAAATGGATGCTCACAAAACCAGAGAAACAAACCAACCCCCAAACCCCAGGGTTTAATCAGTGGTGTAATTAGACTACAAACACAAATCTAACTGTCTCAGACTGGACTTGAAAAAACAAACCCAAAACCAAACCCACCAAAAAAAGAGCACGAGGGGTTTAATCAACCTAAACAGCTTGAAAAACACACTGTGAGCATCTTGAGAACAATCTCAAAACATGTTTGATATTCAGCATAATCTGAATGGCAAAGTTCCAATAAAATGTACATACTCCTCAAAGATTAAAGTTTAAAAATTATCACTTAGGTAAATAAAGTGTAAGGACTTTAGAAAGCAGAACTCCAACGTGACAAAACTATTGGCAATTAATGACTTTCTGTAACACAATCAAAAATCTGTTTCTTTTAAGCCTGTCTCCGACACTTTTCTCTTGAGCAGTGACGACACAAGCTAATAAACTAACTGAAGATGAATAATTTATTCTTTTCCAGAAAAATGTTGTTTTGTTGAAACAACTGATGGATTAAACAGGGCAGAAGCATGGCATTTTACCTTCCGAATAAAGAGTTAGAAATGAGATTTTTAGATTCTATTTAAAAAAAAAAAAAAAGCCTGCACAGAGCAAACTTGCAGACACTGGCTGAGTTTCGTTTGCTCCTTTCTTTAACTCTGTTCATTTGACACCCACATTTTCAACACTTCAACGCTTCACACCATCATCAAATCCGTAGATGTACCTATATCTGGAACCATCTGTGTCTTCCTTCACGGTTTAACACGAAGCCAGAATGTGAGAGTCAAGGATTTTTTAGTTTCTCTGATGAATCCAACTGAACTTTTGGGACCTTTTGGTACAGGCCACCTGTCAGGATCTACACACCTACCATTTTTATAATCTGCCTTTATAGGGCAATACTGTGCCTGATGGGTCTGGTAACAAGTCACTGCAGTTCTCTGGTGGCTTTCTGTGCCTTCCACTTCCTCCAAGAGTGACTGAGCACCACCTGAGAGCCATGACAGCATGTCCAGGAGTCATGCCACACACTAATGAAGGTTGTCTACTCAAGACACATTTTCAGGATGACTGAAAATAGCAGAGATGGAAATGACCTTGCTAGAACCACTCCTCCAATGCTAGAAAATCATTAAATATTTGGTATGCTGAAATTCTTAAAGCTGGAGTAAAAAATTTAACCCATATTTTAAAAATAAGGAAATAGTTGATTCCCATAAGCTTTGATGGAGTTAGAAATCTCCAAATACTAAAGACGATGTGATAATCGACTGTGTTCAATCCCTGCAACCCAGCTGAGGTCTCCTCCTCTTACACATGTAACAGAATTTACTAGGTGTTTCTCCAACCCGATTTCAGAGAAGTCCATGTTGCAAGATACCAATACAAGAAACCAAAAAAAATCTCAGCCTTTTCTGACAACAGGTTACTAAATGCTCAGAAAGTCATCTGGATACCTTTTGTCTTCGGTATGCAGCACTTTTTTTTCTTTTTTTTTTATTTTAATTAAATAGGATGCAGCTCAGTCCAAGCAATGATCTTTACATTCTGTGTTAAGAATTAACTTTGCTTTCAAACTTGGATTTACAAATATTTTCTGGACAGCTTGAATAGCCATGATTTCATGATCTTTGGAAAGGGAGTAGTAATAATGTTTTGGAATATTACCTAAAAGCAATGGCTATAAAGGTTAAACTTCTTTACAAACATGACACATCAAGAAATAGGAGGTTTAGTTTAAAGTTATGAATTAATGTGCTGCTACTCATGGTAAAAAAAACAATTGAAGAAAACAGGTAGAAATTGCTTTAGTTATTTTCTTTTGTGCATTTTTCAAGTGTTAAGGAATCATGGAGCAATCCATTAAGTACAGAGAGTATTGACATACCTTTCCTTACCTATTCAGATGTTTCTTTTAAGGGAAATTAGGTTTCATTTTCCATGGTTAACGCAGGATTGCTCATACCTTTAAAGAAAAAAAAATAAAAAAAGGTATTTCCAGGGGAAATGGTCTTGTGTCTGTTTCAGCAAATAACTGAAGCCTTTAATTGACAATCCATCTTACTGTCATTCCACTACTACCAAGCCTGTTCCTGCCCTGTGTCCCCTATATGGCTTTTCACTAGTTGCAACAAAGCATCATATTACTGTGGTATAAGCAATTTGTCACCAAAAGAGTTACTGGGCTCAGCCTAAAGGATAATGGGGACCTACTGGTGTTTATGTTCTTGGTGTCTCTTGGTCAGGTTTAACAAGCACAGCAGCTTGATACACAGAACTTCCTACAAGCGTGCTTATAAATTAGGGTTCATGAGGTTTACTAAAAACCAGTCATTGTGGCATAGTTCCTTACCAACTTTGCCCTTTTCAGCCTTTGCACTGGTTTCTGGCCAGGACGGTGTATCCGTAAGAAGGTGGCTCTGGGAGTCGCGCAGCGGCTTTGCAGGGAACAGGTGGTTCTCACTGTAACGCCCATAAAAAGCCCATTAGTAACCTGCAATGATCTTTTATTAATTTACCACACATTACACACAGTCTGTCATACACAGTATTCCCCTACTGTACCTTGCAGCTCTTCCAACGAATCCCTACACTTCCAATGAATCCCTACACGACACTGGAGCTGGCACAGACGCAAGCACAGTCTAACAAGCAACTCTCTAGCACAGAGTGGAGAAATGTTCTGATTTTTGTCTTTGACAGCTATTATATATTAATGCATGTAGCTGGGTTCCAAATGCACTCTATCCATATTCTCTCCTACTACAACAAACCTGATGTGACAGTGGAAAGAATATCTCCAACTTCCCTTGTCTAATATACGGTTCACTGCAGTAAGATTTACAATGTCAATAAGCAGCTGAAATGTGATGTGTCTCTTTTATGGATAAAACATTGTCAATATGATTCCATTATCATTTATTAGTCACGTATTCAAGTTTACTATTCTTATCACACTCTTCATTATATCATGTTCACAACATTTATGTAATGTGAACTACCAAGCTATTTTATTTATTTAGTATAAAGATCATACTCATACTTTGCACATTTTGAAGATGTCATGTCCATGAAGGATAGGAATTATGAAAATATGTCCTGTTATCAGCAGGAACAAAACAAGCACATTTAACATGTGGCTTCCTGTGCTTTGGTACAAGCACTAAGGTCTGGGCTTCCCTTACACAAAGCATCTTTCATGGGATATGAAGCAGCAGCCTCTCCCTACAGCCCTGCAAGGTTATGCATACATGTAATGTGGGCAGAACAGAGTGGTGCTGACACTGTATGTTAGGCAGGGCTGGAAAAATCAGGTCCTGGGATGCCAATGAACCAAGAGAGAGCACACTGAGGGGGAAACACCCCACCTTATTTCCATACGTTTAAATACTTATCTGAGGATTACCTGAATTACAGTTTAGCTGTCTAAAATCTGACTTTTATTTATGGATTGGATACTATTCATTTGCTTACCACTTTTAAATGTCTCATATATGGTTCTATTTATATGTGCACAGCAAAAAAGAGAATAAATACAATTTGAAACGAGTAACAAAAAGCAGATTACTTTTTGGATGTTGAATTAAGACCAGTAGGCGTGGAAGCTTGCTCAGGATCCTGATTGACAAGGCAAGTTGGGAAGGAGCAGCCATCCCCTAGACTGAAAAAGTCAGAATTAGTTTCATACATACAAAACCAAAAAACCCAGAAAGCTTTGCACAGTTGTTTTATCTGAAGTGAGTATTACTGTATTTTATTTCAAATTTAACCGCCTCCTCAATCCCTGTGGATCCTAATTAGTCAAGAGTTTCAACAAATGGAGCATTAAAACTGGAGTGTACCTGGAGAACACCGGCAGCAACCAGTATTTCTTCTCATCACCAAACACCTGCCTGAGGTTTTTGCTGAATCCCAAGCTAAAGCCATTCTTGTCTGTTCTGTGGCGAAATATGGGAGCTCTGAATACCTCTTAAAAGAAAAAAATACTCATTAGAACTCTTGGCAAGATAGCATGTTAAGTTTCACACTGATATTTAGCCAATTGCACCGATGATATTGTCAACTGAGAAGGAAAGGTTGTACTGCCCAAACAACCACAAAAGCCAGTCCACTCATGAAAGCCAAAGTCAGTGCTACAGAGTCACAGTGTGTATGGATAAAGTCCTACAGCTGAGGAAGGGTGGGAGTCTCCACTACCCTCCTCCCTAATCAAGGCAAGGAAGAGTGAGAAAAATCACTTGTTAAGAAGGCCTGATATGTTCTTTGAATATTTCAGCATGTGACTATAGCACAGAGAGTGTTGAAGAAATAAAAAACTAACCAAAGGATTTACTACAGGAAGAGTAATGGAAAAGAAGAAAAGCTTAACCTACTTTAGTAGTAAGACTAGCTTTTCCTGCCCTGGGGTATGAAAATAGCGTGTGTTTGTACAGCTGCATAAAGCAAGCACTTTACCCGTAGACCCAGATTATTCCCCACGGACATCCAACCTAAATTTCTGGAGAAGAGCACTAAATATAGCTTCAAGTGTTGCAAAGTGCCTGAAGCAGAAAACTCATTCACTTTCCACCAAGTGACTGATAGCCATTTAATTCCCTTAATTGGCTATATATAGTAGGCAAACCATGTCCTGACGGTACCGCTTACACGAACCATGCTGGGACCATGCAGAAATCATCCTTCTGCAGTAAATCCTTAGCTATGAACTACAGGAAGTGACTTTGAGCATGTAGTATGCCTTCGTTACAAGGTGTTTTAAAGAAGGGGGAAGGGAAAATAGAAATACCCTTTTAGATGCCCATGTCAGGCTAGGAAAACAGCTCCCAGGATGATTTAAGCAGAGTCACATTTAAAGCACTCATGGCTTCCTTACCAAATTATTGCATGCTAGGGTTTCAGATATTGAGCAATTTCCCACAGTAAAATGGGAAGATGAGAGAAACAGATCTTTTTGAGTAGCTTGCATGTACAGAAAACATGCTCTGTTACCTGCCTGGAATTAGACTCGTTTTGTGAAAACATGAAATGCTTAATTAGAAGTGTACTACATTATGGCTACCCTTAAGAAGTTTGTGGGTTTTTGCACTAAAATGTTAAGAGCAGTTTGCAAGCAGAATACTTATTTCCATTTATTTAAGCATTAATAAAACTTTTCTCCACTTACTACTAGATTGAACAATTTTTTTCCCCTGGTACTAACTGCTAAGTAGATAATTTTTCAGAATACTGAAGAAACCCCCAAACCCAAGAGATATAAAAACATGCTTTATTCCAATGATACCTAGTCAAAATTTTCAGTTATCTACACATTAGTAAATCTGAAGATTGGAAAAAACAGACCAATTCATTGCTTTTCTCTAATTCAGCTTCTATGAACAGAAAAGCGTTTCGAGCTTTAGAAACTTTGTAATAATGTAATAATGCAACCTGGCATTATTACAGTCCAGGATATAGTACAGAACAGGCACTCAAATCTTCTGCAACTCTATTTACTTATTTGTTTGTTTATTTAGTTATTAAGATTTGTAACCAGAAAAACCATACATCCAAGCAGTAGGAAGTCCTGGTTTAACACTGATATTCAATACAGTTATACACACTGTCCCATGGTAGAAGCACAGGTAATCTTCTTTGAGGTTTTTAAAATTAAAGCCTAACACCTTTCTACGCAACTATGATTATGTGGTAGACAAGACTCACAGCTGTGAAACCATCTTGCAGATCTCTGTGTTCATTTACTACTAAGTAGAGAAGCACTGCCTTAAAGCTTGTTCTGTATCATATTGCTCTCTGGCATTAGTTCTGATCAGCATGAATGACCACAAAGAGCCAATGTTGCAAGGGCTACACTGAGCCTGCCTTCCAAAGATCTTTTTTTTTTCCTGCTCTACTTGTCTCCAGTACAAGCAAGCTCTGGAAATAACAACTCTGCCTTTCCCAGCTTTTAAACAGCTGAACTGAACAGAGGAACTTTGGTTCTGCAGGGAGCAAGGGTGGGAATGAAGCGCTGGAGCCACTGCCCAGACTGAAACACTGTGTTGGGGGACTCTGTCCTAGGGGCTGGGATGCCAAACAACTTGTGCTTGCATGCTTGTGTGAGCATGCTTTAGTGCATCTAATATTTACTGCAAAGTGCTCTCATAATTTATTTTTTTAATTATTCAGTTTCTGTTAACAAGCTGTGGATGGGAGAGAGTGGGAAGAAGGGGATAAGTTCATTAATAGCCCGGTCCCTTGGGGCAGGAGGAAGAGTCAGAATTTCCGGGGCAGTCTGTGCCAGACATTGCCAGATCCAGGTACCTCAAACCAGAGTCCAAGGAGCCTGCATAGGATTATCCATTGCCCCCAGACATACAGTACACATATACTATTTATTTTTTGCTGTAGAACAGAGAAGTGTTACATCTACTTACCTAACGTAGACTTATTCTTGCTGACAAGCCAACAGTGATAGCCAAAGAGAGAAGACAGACTGACAGAAAACATAGCTGCAGCAAAGAATAAAAACATGATGTGGAATTTGGCTTGAGTATCAGGAAGGCCATTCTAAAAATAAAATAAAAAAACATGCCATTAGAATTGGGGAAATAGCTGTTTAATTTGATTATTAATAATCCTCTATACAGACAAACCAAATTCAGTGTAGACACAAACATACTACACAGTAAGAGTCTGAATAAATGAGTTATGCACCTTCTGTGTACAGAGCCAGGCATAGGTTGCTGACAGCAGCTGAGTTAAATGGGCCCTTTCTTAACAAATACTGACAAGAAGAATCTGAAATTTGGCTCTGAACTGTGAAGTGTCTTTTAGTGAAGAAAAATTTTGTGAAAATTGAGTTGTTTCATGAGGCTTTTCAGAATACTTATAGCATAAAAACTGCAAATCTAAGAAGGTAATATCCTAAGTTGTGAAGGCAGGTAAACACAATTAAAATATTAGAAAAAGTTCTCTGAAGCTTTCTCACAACACAGCATTAAAGGAAGTTAAAACCTACCTGTAGTATGAATTCCCTTGTAAAATGTTTTCTAAATAATTGCATACTTTTTCTACACAGCTTCAAAACATTAAAGAAATAAGTGACAATTCATAAACCATGATAAACAGAAAAAAAAAGTAGAGGGCCATACTTATTAGGTAAACTTTTCTACCTAACATGAGAAAAATGCTGGATTACAATGCAGTGCCTCAACATCTTAGACTTCTCACACAGTGTAACTTCACACGCTTAAAGACAGTATGTAGATTAGGGTACTTACTGTCCAAAACTTGATAAAATACTGTAAATCTGTTGCAGCAATGAAAAGGCAATACAGTAGTGAGTAAGCCAAGAAGAGAAGAAAAAATTTGTAATTGGAGAATCCTACACAGTTGTTCACCCTGATAACAAAACAAACAAAACAAAAGTAAAAATGGAATGTAATGAAAGTTATTTTCTTTGCTTTCATCCAATTTAAAATGGATGAAGAGTACAACTTATAAATGTACAACTGGCTAAATGACAGTGTGCTATTGCAGTGAAACATTCACACAGAAGAACAGGTTAGTTTGGCTTACAGGTAAGATTTAAAACATTCAATTTTGAAGTACAAAAGGGAGGGACATCCTTTCTGCCTCAGGAGTTTACTGAAAATGCAGGCAAAGAAATAACTTACAAGGCACTGAAGGTGATGCAACTCAGTTAACAAAAAGCATACAGAATTAAGGTGATGCTACATTCTTTTTGGATGACTGGGACAAAGGAGAGATGTTTCAAATGATTCCCAAGGTGTTCCTAATGGGCCTTGTTAGTAATAGAGTTGTTATATATGAATTATACTGCTGGTGATGCATCAAGTCATCGCATTCCTCGCCTGCAGCTCCATCTACGTACAGTATGAGCAGCAGCAGCACTAGCATAGAAATCACTAATGCTTTTATTTCCACATGACTTAAACCTTTTAGAATGGAGTGCAATTAGTGTTAAATATTTCCTCTTATCACAGTGCTTCCATTAGTGTGGGAGAGAGAGCCAGAATAAAGCCTCCCAAAAGCACAAAAAGACACCTGACCTGGCACTAGGGCATGACTGCCCTCTTACTACCTCTGCCTTCCAAATGCTTCATCTTACTTTCCCTAGGTTATTTTTACCTGTCCTTTCTCCAGAAATCCTTCTTCTAGCAGAACAGTAAAATACTAGTAATTACTCCATCCATGCTCTGCTGGGGTCACATGGATTCTTTCTTCCTCCTTTCCCACCAAGCAAGCAAATCCCAATGCAACAAGCAAAGCAGGACCTAACAATGCTTTCAGGGGAGCTAATCCCTACCCATCATACTCATTTGTACCCTTAAATTTGTTGGCAAAATTGCCACATGATATTTCCTGAAGAACCCTTGCACATGGGTCTAAAGGAAACCAGCAAGTTTGATCAGGATCTGTGCAGTATTTCAAAACTCCCCTGTCACTTCCACACAGTTGGTCTTTTTCGTGATAAGCAAGGAACTCTGGGCATCCACTCAAAATAGGGAAAATAAAGCAATACCTCTTTTTCTGTTACTTTGAGTACAAACATAACAATTCTCCATGAAAGAGAGTTACAAGTCTAAGTAACTCCATTTCCACTTTTTCCATTTTGCACCCATTGCTTATTAGATTAAAAACAATTAATAAGGTAAATACTCTCAAACTGGGTATGTTTATCTTGTTTGAATATGAAGAGTTTGCAAACAGGTAAAATAAGCAAATGCTGCTGAAAGGAAAATGGAGTTTATTTTTCTAGAAATCTACACCCTAGTGAATTACTGCTTTACTACCCCTTGACACAACTCTTATGTGCTCTATTTATGATTTGTAACTTGATGTAATGGATTTTTATTCTGAAATTGAAGTTTACATGAAGGTAATTTTCATACACTATCCTAAGGCAAGACAACTCAAAACATCCAAAACAGACCATAAAGCTCATGACAACTGTGTATATTACTAAATAATTATAGTAATAGAGATTTTTCACTGATATTTTGTCAGGAATAGCCTGACAAGTATTTTTCTTATACTACAAGTTGGTCTTTTTTCTTCCAAGAAATTTGCTCCACATTCAACAGTTTTATCTGTTAGTGGTTTGGCTGGGTTTCTGGTTGGTTGGGTTTTAAGCAGCACACTGCTAACACTAGCAAATTTCACATGCTGGTATCTGTACAGCTAAAAAAACATGCAGGAAGTAACTATCCTGTACTGTCACATGTATCTTTCAATTGCATCTATCACACCGATGCAAATAAGGGGAGATTCTTAAATAATATTCCAATCCCTCAGAAGGTGTAGTCAGGACCAAGACAAACAGGAGGAGCCCAGCATTCCTTCCTTTTCCAGGACAGTCTCCTCTGCCCAGGAATTTGATTAAAGAAGGTCAAACCAGCTGCTTAGAACCATTTACTAGTCAGTTTGTCCAGTGCAGGAGATTCTTCTGCAGCCTACCACTCAATCCTCTTAACTTGGACCTTACTAAACACTTATCTTAATTATTTCCATGCCAAAACTGACAATTAATTTCACATCCTGTCTATCTACTGGTTCCAGGAGCTGTGGAGGAAAGAGAGGAAAACAAAAGCACTACACAGACCGATGAGGCAGCAAAAGGAGGGAAGGTGGGAGGTGAGGGGAGAAAAAAAATGAAAGAAATTAAAGAACCCATAAAACTAGAAGAGCTAACTTGCTGTTTCCAGCACACCCACTGAACTTGTCCTGGGAGCTTCAGCAAGAGGAACAAGGCACAGCCCTTCCCTTTGGTTTTTAACCCAGGGTAATATTTCAACATGCAATGTAACTAAGCCCCAGCAATACTTGAAGTCCACAAAGAAAAGATGCAATTCTTAGAAGTAGTTTTCTTTCTGATCAGAAGCCTACACCTCATCCTAACTGCAAAAAGATGGAGTTACCTAACTCAAAGGTCCAACAAAAACGATACGTGAAGTTCTTTCCACATCTCACAACTAGGAGAAGAGGACATACAGTAAGTAACTCCAATGGTCCTGTAAGACCAGTAACTTCACATAAGCATTTCACTCTAGGAATAGTGAAGCATCACCTTCATAGCAGGCCCCTCAAGAGTTTATTTTATCAAGTCAGAAAGTAAGGAAAGAAAGCCAATAGTACACTCACCAAGGGCAATGATGATCCATTTTCAAAATGCATCTTAAAAATCCAACAGAATTCCAAGCATTGCAAAAAGCAAAAGAAAACCAAAAATCAGAAGGAAAGTTACAGGTCAAATTGAAGTTACTCACATACAGATTAAGAATTACCCATATACACTACTGGTTACTTAATCTATTTAGCAAAGGTATCTATTTAAATTCACATAATACATCTTACCTACAAGTAAACTGCAAGCACCTCAAGCTCAAAATGATTATCCTATCAAGAGCACGGTGATTTAGAAAAATACAATTTGTAACTTCAGCTCTAGGATTTGGTTCTCATTCTGCATAGGTTTTTCAACTAATGTTTATTCTCTGATAGAGACATAGAAACTGGGGTAGCCAAATTATTCCGTACTCAGTAATGCAACTAAACATATTTCCAAGTACGTGATCTGCTTTTACAGAAACATATGCAGATGCACTGGAGGGTTTTAAGAACTTACCTTGTATGAAAAATCCCAAACATTTTTGTAGTTAATCACTCTCCATAATAAATCAAGCACAACAACATCAGGTATAATTGAAGTGGGTCAATTTTGACAAGCTAAGGACAAAATTAATGCATTCTGCAAAACACATTAACTAATGGCACTCTGCAACTTTCACTCACATTTCATAGGATAACCCAGGTCACCCTTTCTCTCTACTCTGCTCAGACACCAGAATGTTTCTATCTTATACTGCAACCACCATCCTGTACAACACAACCAAGATCCTCTTCCTGCCTCAACTCAGGTTACTCTTTCAGTCCCTCTGCTGTTTTGCTGGACAAAATGGAACGTCTTCTCTGTCTCACAATCACGCTAGAAGACTTGGTCCATCATCTGCAGAGTACTTGGAACAGCTTTAAAGCTAAGAATAAATCAACCTTTGAGGAAGTCCCTTCTCTTGAAGTTAGAAATCTAAATCACTGTGGGCAAGAGTGGAGAAACACAGACACCCAAGCTAGCTAAAGAAAGGTCAGAGAGAGGAACAGCCAAAAGAAAGATTAAATTAGAATGCAATTAGACTTCTGGGAAATAGGGAGGTGAGGTTCATTTTGTGTTAGACAAACTTTATTTTACAGCTTCAGTTAGAAATGGGGGATGCTTGGTTGTTTCTTTGTTTAAACAAAAATAGCCTGCAAGTTATCCAGTGAAAAATAGGATATTAAGTTTGTTACCTCAGATAAGATGTAAGTGACATCATGATTAGACTGAGATGGGTAGTGATCTTTATTCAGATTCTAACAAAAGAAGCAAATTTTTGTTTATCAGCTATTTTTGGTTACATTCTTAAGGAAAGTTATTAATAGTCATAATTTCTATCCACTATATAAAGAATGTGTAAGACCACATAATCCATGTTGGCATCAAGAAAGCCACAAAATGAATTAGAGTAAGTTAGAGACTTCCTTAGAAATAAATAAGCAAACAAACCCTAAACCTGAAAAAATAAAATCTAAGGAATAGAAAAAGCTTCTCTGCTGAAACATTAAACCTGATAAATGTATGAATAAAAAATAAAAACTTCTGTGTCAAGATAAAAAAAAATAATCTATTTACTCAGAAAGCAATTTATTTAAAATATTTCCTTACTTGTCGCATACAGAACAGTGATGGCAACGATCTGGTTTTACAAGATGGCATCTGTCACAGTATCTGATTGCTAAAGAAAAAAGTTCCAAGATTAGATCTCAATGTAATTACACATTTGGATTCCTGAAGTCTGTGCAAAAGTAAACACAAGCAGCTCAGCCCAGCTGAACCCCTAGGAAAGCATTTCAGCATGATTTGGAGCAGTTGCAAATATTGAAACATTCTTTAAGTACTTTCAGTGCTGAATCTAGCAGAGTGAACCCAAAAAGCTTTTGCAACCTCCACTAGTCATGCTGATCAGGGCTCTTTCTTCCAAACCCCTCAGCCCTGCAAAACAACCCACAAACCAACAAAACCCTCACTAGACTGGAAAAACCTTTAAAGACTGTTCAACAATATAGCTTTTTTTAAGCTTTTATTCTAACGGCTTTAATTTACTGTATGAGATTATCTCTTGGATCTGCTTAGCAAGCCAGCATTCACAAACATACAGTATCAGCAGGTTAAGATTAACTCTTAGTTTGGAAACTGAACCACCAACAGCTTCTTACTGTGACCAATCTAGCTAAACATGACATGCAGATTCTTCCTATGGAATACGAAATCTACACAGTTAGAGACTGCTACAGCCTCTTCTGCAGTTTGTTAGTATTAAAGGCTATTTGTTAATGTCAGTTTGCAAACACTTATCAATCCACTTTAAAATCCTAAACTGTATGCAGCAGTTTACAACAATCTTTCTCACTGAATAAACGTAGTTGCATAAAGCTACATTAAAGTTAAGTTCTTGGGTCACTTTTTGTTATTTTATGAACTATAGAAAGCAGTTCTTGCTTATAATTCAAAACAGATTTCTGCCTTTGGTGGTCTCCTGAACACCTATTTACCTCCAGACATCGTCCGTGTGTAGATAGGAAGATCCTTGGCTGCCCGTCTTAAGACTTCTTGCTGGGATTCACCTCTAGGCTCCCTCTCTAGAGATTCCTTGTCTGAGTATGATAGATGAAACTGGAATAATTTTTAAAATCAAAGATATGTTAGCACATTTTAAGTTAAGGAAGTATCTGCAGAGATGTAAAGAAAAATATATTCATTATATAAAGACAGATTAGCAGCACATACAAGGTATTACAGCAAAACCCCCAGTATTCCTAAACCCACTAATTTAGCTTCTGGCAAATGAAGACAAACTTTAAAATATTTCTCATCTGGTGTTGATGCAATGCTGAATGCTTCAGGAAGTAATAAGCAACCCTTCTCAAGAGAAGGATCAAGAGTTTACCCTTCTCTTGAAAGGTCAGTTAACTTCTGAAATATGAAAGATAAGACAATGCATATAAAGCCAGGGATGTCAGTTCTTAACTGAGAAAAATACACAACTAGTAACAGCAGAAAAGATAGCTTTATCTCTCTTTCATGTCTGGCATTTCCCCTTCTATTCTTTGCCACTGGAGAGTTGCTGTTCTCTCATGCAGGCGTTAGGATGTGTTTTAACTTCAGAGACTGCCTGAGAGAAGAAGAAATGGGTGTCCTATATGACAGAATAATCACGTCTTAACACCCTCCTGCACGAGAGGGCAACTTCTGTCACTGCCCAAAATAGCAGTAACACTGCTCCAGTAAGAGCTGAGATGGTACAAATTACCAAAAGAGATGCATGCTATACATCAGGTAGTCCACATTTCTTATACTCTAAAGTCCTCTGCAACACAGCAATACAGTCAGCTTTGTCGCTGCAGTTTCTAGAAATGAGCAGAGGCTGAAGTCCTCTGAAAAGAAGTCTGGACTTGGCAGGAAGAGTTGCTGTCTCTAAGCTGTACTAAAACCAGAAGCCTTTTACACAACATTTATGCTACAGAAAGACTAGCCAATAATATGATTTTTTTTTTCCTAGAGGCAAGTGATGCATGTAAAACTAAGAAAGCAGAGAGAAACATACAGTTAGGAGCCTATTCTCACCTCCACAGAGAAGGCACAACTCTACCTTCCTGACAAAGCTCACCATCTTCCAGCAGAAGTTGGACACTCACTGTTTAGCACAAGTTTCTCAAGTCAGCTTTCTTTTTCCCCTAGCAAAAATACACCCTTGCCAACACATGAATTGATTTATATTGGGGAACATGGGATTTCTCACTGCAGAAACTTCGTTCAGAATACTTTTTTTTTTTTTTTAATGCTTCCTGTTTGATGTACCCAGAGCTATTGCTCCATCATTTTCTACTGGTTCTCAGAATAGCCCTACATCTATAAAACCTTCCTGCCTGGGAAACCATCTTTTCTCCCATCTTCATGCAATGGTTGTATACAGCTGGTACACACAGGTACAGAATGGCTACACACACACACACACTGAAGTCCCTCAAAGTCTTCTAAAGAGAAGCTACAGTCAGAACTTCAGATCTCTTCATTCACTGAAATAAGCTTAAAAAGAAATACACAGGCTGTGTGATTGCACCAGCTGCTGTATTCACGAAAACAAAACATAAAAACTTTGTTTTTCAGTCTTCAAGCAAGTATTTGCTATAGCTGTAAGTCAGTAAAATTGAAAATACATCCTTTCACCTTTACAGACTTCATCCTAGAAACTGGAAGCCAAGCAGTAACTTAACATTACAAAATACCTAATTAGAGTTTAAAAATACTGCTGTAGTAGATCAGAAAAAAAGACATGGAACAACAAACATGTCACTTACTGCCAGCAACACTGTGTAAATTCCAGGAACACAGAAACATCACACATTGCTTTCTATTACCCAATTTCAATACTTTTAATATCCCATTTGAAGTTCTCCAGTAGCATTGTGTAACGACTTTGGAATCCCACTATAATTACTAACGATTTGTCAAAATATGTTGGAAGTTTTTATTGGCATCAGCCTGGTGATTTAAAAATCCTTCTAATTATCACTACAGTAACCATACACATGCACATATTTTGCTGTGTAATTATCAACTGAAATAGGTTCTTAATTTATTTTGCTGCTCTCCGCCCCATGCTGTAGTAAAGACTGCAGTGTGAAATTCAAGGAAGATGCCAATTACTTTGAATTATCTATTTGTTTCCACAATTACATATCTTATTAGTGAACAAAAACTATTCAGAAGAGAACCTCTGCACCACAGACAGCAGAAATCACAAGCTGCTTAATTTCTGTTGGCATGGTAGCTACAGGAACTAGATTTGTGAGTCCATGCTGAAATAAGTATTGGCTTCCTGGACATTTCAAACTACAGAGCAGCCACAGCACAATTATTTTTGACCTCACAGTTTGTATGACATAGCCCCAGCTGAGGGCTGCTGGGTTTCTCTACAAAGACAGGATGGAAGAGGCCAAAAAAAAGTTGCATTGGTTGTACCAAGTTGCACAGGGCAGATTTTCATCAGGACTGACAGTTTTCTTTCCATTAAAAAAAAATAATGTTACAAAGAATGTGAAATTGAAGTAATAAAAAGCCCCAAAACGGTACTAAAAACAATAATCTCGAGGCTACATCATGTTGAACATGGTTTTGTATCTTGATAGTCTCCAAGACAACCAAATGCTGCTTCTTTAACACTGCTGTACTAGCTGGACTTAGACTTGGGGTATCATGCACTTGTTCTGTACTAGCTCCCTTCCTGCTTAGACAGCTGTGGCCTTCCAGCATCAGCTTACCTGTTGTGTGCTCACGCACCAACCCTCAAGTTCCTTCACACTGAAGCAGATGGGGAAGAAGCTTTAATTGAGAGGAGGACAGCCCGATGCTGACAGGCAATATAAGTCTTAAACACAGGGAAGTATCTTTCTTGCACACATAAAAGCATTATATTCCCATGCAGAGACTTAAGGTCCTAGTTCAAATAACATGTCCTTTTCAAGTGGAGCGGTTTATTTCTGGTTTATTTCTTCTTCATAACTATTATCTAATTTTTAAAAACTATTAAAAACCTTTAAAACTTAGAGAAGGTATAAATTGTTTTGTCTTGGTCATTACACTTCTTGCAATCTGACTTACTCCTATGAAGCTTTAACTACAATCTGTATTTTTCTACACAGTGTGAAACTACAGGAGATCAGAGTCTAAACTATTCAAATACTACAAAATCAGGCATTTGACTAAGCTATTTGAGAAACAAATTTAAGTTTATCTTACTTCTTTTGAAGGATTCATGGGTAGCGTAAAGATTGTTTTCCAATATGACCAGACGAACAGCATGAAAAATATGTGGTAAGCAACCAGGCACACAACTAAAATCAAAAAGGAACAGAATTAATAAACACACATCGGTGATATCATAGTACTTACAAAGGGATGCTGTATGTTTCACAGATAGTTACTCTAACAGATGTAAATACAGAGGCTCTGCAAAAGCTTCGCAACAAAAATACTGCACTGCAACTTTACATGAGACAGATACAGACTGTGTGGGCAAAGTCATGATACAGGCTACATCTATTACACGAGTTTGAGGGGAGTGGTTAACAGTCTGTTAGAGTCCCATAACCTTTTAGCAAGCACTCTCCTTATACCCATTTGTTACATCCTATTTCACTGATGTGTCTTTGCTTTTTACCTTTATAAACTGTGTAGGAAACTGCTAGCCATGCAAAAAAACCACCAAATCCACCCCAACAAAAACCCCCAAGCCCTCCAGAAGGAATTACAGTTACCTAAACTAAATGACTAGAGTGAGGGGAGACTTTGAGTCTCTGAACCATATTTGAACCAATTCATTTGTTTTGCTAGATTTTTAAGAGGGAGGGCAGAGGGCAGTTTTTTTAAAAAACCTGCAGGTTCTTGAAAGGCAAATATTCATTCTCTACTTTACATTCTTACAGACAGTGATTTATTCTTAGATTTTTTTTAATAGGTGCCAGTCAACATTTACTATGCTGAGTTGTTTTACTAGAACACAGACAATAACTTTAACTTTTCCAAAGAGCCTGCCATGGATGGACAGGAGTTTCCATTTAAAAGGTCTCACTTTACTAAGCAAATCAGTAAAAAGTAAATGCAAATCTTGTATCTAATGTGCAGGAAAGAGTATTTCCTTGGACTTTACTTCCTTGAGCGAAGAAGTAGCAAATAAAGGAGAGCTAGGACAGCAACAGTGAAAAATACTATTTCACTGCTGTACAGATGAACTCAGATCACAGAGAGCTCAAGGTTATACAGAAGCTTCACGGTCAAATAGTCTATATACATCCTCTATTAATCCGTAAGATTGTCACAAAGGGAAACATGTATTTTTGCTACACAACCTGAAATGTTGCCTTTATGTATTTAGACCATGGTTTTATATATGTTATGCTAGTCAGTGCTGTGGAATTTTCCATAACACATGCATGATGGTGTGTGTAAGTGCAGGAACAGTTGCCCTGCGTGTTCTTGTTCTTTTGTAATTTTGCCTCAAAAGTAACGCAGAATAAATGCTTCTAGTGTTGAAGTTTGTTTACTCAAAAAAACACCAATACAGTAAATATTTACTCTTATTCTTTAGTCAGTTAAAAATAATAAACAAAAGCCAACAAAATCTGAGGAGCAACACTGTACAAAGCTTTTGGGATGACAAGGGAAGAGAGCCAAATGCCATGTCAATGAACTGAAAAAAAAAATCTCATTAGCGTAAGTAAGTGATAAAACAGGACTCCACATAAGCATAAAACACTAAATGACCATCCTGTTGTTGCACAAGCATCTGGCAGGAACAGGCCGCATTTTTATCAGAACATTTCTATCAACTCTAAAAAAATAAACCCAGACTGACTCAAACATTATCAGTATTTTTTTTAAACAACAGTATTTTAATGGTAAGAGTGAGGGCAAGGCAGAGGAAGTTACACCACTTCTGTGCGCTATGTGTTTACCAATCTGCATCCGTATTTTATTGTCGTGAGAATCATGGTAACAAAATGCCTTTTTCAATCATTAAAAAGAGACCACCGCTGGAGGAAGACAAAATTTTAGCCTAAAGACACTGTCCCACACGCGTGCCCTCTGAAGTCTGCACAAGACTCAAGCTCTCCTTGTTTGCTCTTGCACCTCAGGCCTCCAAGCCAGCCCAGGCCCCAACAGGCCACTTCTCCCGGGTTACCTATCCACCAGTTTCCCTGCACTGTGGGGGAGGCCCTGGGCTGCCCAGTGGCTCTGCTGGATCTGTGCGTCCCCCTTTACTGGAAGGCAATCCTTTAAAAAATAGCTTTCATAGCTACTAGAGTTGCCTGGAAATCTGCAGGAACCTCTAATGGGGCTGGGACCCATGTGCCCAGTTTTTCAACCCAAAAACACTTCAGGCAGAAGTACAGCCAGGGTAAATATCTCCTGACCAGCTGAAGCTCACCAAGGTTGTGAGCAGTTAAAAATAAGGAAATTTAATGTTGCCCAATCCATTTTGTTGATGATTCTGAAGTGCTTTGTGAGCAATGCCTAACAACACACACTTCGGAGCAGCAAGAAACTGGATTTCTAAGTCTGCAGGTGCTGAAGTTTGCAGACAGGCTTACGCCCTCCTCCAGGTGCAGAGATCACTGAACCCAGAAAAGTTTTTCAAGTAAATGGTTCTTAACAGGCAACACTTACTAAGGGAGGGAGTCACCAATGACTTCATAAAGCCTGCTGGAGATTACACAAACCTAAAAAGCACATGGTTTGTCTCCCAACCCCTTCCTCCAAAAGCTCTGCAGCCCCACATTTTACACTTTCACGTTGTGCTGTAAATTAAAATAGAATCTGGAAGAGCAACCTAAACGTGCTACAGCTTCAGGGTAGGAACTCTAATCAGGCAGTTTTATTATCTTCTGGAAAGGATAGGTATTTGAAGGCTTCTGTTTCTTCAAAGCCACTGGCTAAAAAGAAACTTCAGAAAAAAAAAATCACCTCCCATTTAAGTATGTCACACTCCACACAAACACCTTGCTTATCTTTAGAAGTCCTGTTTTTTACAGAGCTTTCCTCAGTATGAATTAAAAAATTAAAAACAGAATATAAGGACTATTTTACTTGACACTGCAGAAAGCCAGTTAGAAGAGTAAAAAGATTTAATTTCTCTCATCTCTATTTGGAATGGCTAAAGGAATATTCAGGAAGAGCAGAATTATAAAAGGAGCTGAGGAACACAAAAAATGCACTCATTTAAAACAGGTTAGATCTGTATATCAATTTTACTAGTAAACTATTACACTCTCCTGATATAAGAATTCCCCTTATAAACAGCTAATAAAAATCTTACCTTTTTCTCCAATATTTGTCATTGTCACTGAAAAATGAGAAGAAAAAACAAAGAGTAAAGATATGTTTAAATAGCAAATGAAGGAACTTCATTTTTAAACTTCATATTTTAAACTTTTGCTTTTCTACCAAAGAAGGAAGAATAATCATCAAACAATACAAAGGTAAGTCCACACACCATCATGCTTTTATGTTGTGTACATTCATCCCAAGAATGGGTAGACAATGCCAACTGCTTGTCAGGTTTATTGGATCCCATTCCCAGGCTCAGTTCCAGAGAACAAACATCTCCATCTATCTGAAGTTGCCCAAGTTTAACACCCAAAAAGCCACCTTTAAAGAACAGTTATTTCCTTAACTGTGGTTGCATGGGTTTTACAGATAGTTTACAGGTTTACAGGTGTTCTGTTCTTGAAGTGAATGTGCGAGCTCCAGACCTGGTCTCACCAGCAATACTCGGTGCCACCTTAGGTCTCCAAGGTATAACAATGGAAAGTAGAAAATGGAAGTTTTGTTTCCTTTAAGAAGTTGCCCACCGATTACAGGATTTGCGGACAGTAGAGAGTGAGAAAGGTGTAGGCACGTGAAGCACGGGGGTAGAGTACACAGGTATCACATTTCTGTCACAACACTTAGGAAAGAGAATAAATCTTTTTCTTATATTCCACTCTGGGCCACATTATTCAAAAAAGAAAAAGTAACAATTCCGCAGTGGGTATCTCAGAAAGACCAGAAACTCCCAATTGAGCAAAACCTCGTGGTGCTCTCCCACTCAAACCACTCCACCACATATTTGTTCCTCCCAATCAAGCAGTCTACAAACTGTAATAAACTGCCACCTACAATTGCAGGCAAGAGGACAGCAGCTATGTAAATCTGTCATCCGCTTTCGTTTTCCTAACAAAAATGGCTACACAAGGCTCGTGTACAGCAAGCACAAGGCAAGTCCTACTGCAAGGCCAAGCAGCCATTGACTTTTGACTTTGATGTATGAAGCCTAGGCTTGTTGATAAAGTCACTATCTAAATGTATCTTGCACAGTGCAAGGATGTACCATGCGACCAGTGCTGCTCAACACCTGAACTAATGCTCTGGAAGAGTGAATAAACACTCATTAAGTTTATAGATACCACTACCCTGGAGACACCAAACGGTCCATCCAGATGGACCAGACAGACTGGAGGAATGGGCCAACAGGACCCTTACAAAATCTAGCAAGGGCCAAGGCCATGTCCTGCACCTGTAAAGAAACAACCCCTGCAATGATATAGCCTGGGGACTGCAGGGCTGGAGCAGGTCTGTGGAAGAGGCTATGGGGGTGCTGGTGCTTCTGGCTGACAATGAGGTCACTGAGACTAGGTGAAGTCCTTTCAAACAGGAATTTTTCCACGACACTCTAATTATAAAATAGGTCTATTAAAATGGAGATTTGAATCTACCAAGCAAGCACTTACCTTACCTGAGGAAAACAGTAAAGAACCACGTACAAAGTTCTTCACACAAATTAGAAAGACACCACAGAAGTTGCATGAGCCCCTATAAAATCCCCTCTATTCTCTCCTCAGCTTTCTACTTCAGCTAAGAGAAAACATTAGAGCTTGGTAAGCTAAATACCCACCTAGACAACTGCTAGAGAGAAGCTGAGGGAACATGTACACACATGTTGCTCTGAGGAGCAGAGATGCTGCAATACAATAATGCACAAGACCTATAAAAATAGAAGAGTCATCTACCAGAAGAAAGCCAAAAGACACCTTTAGAGCTGATGTGCAATTTAAGAGAGCCACAGCTCTCAGATCAGGGCAAACTGGCCACTACTCAAATTCTGTTTTTCTTTCACCACTTGGTACGGTCAGCAAGGTGCACAGAAATTTTTCCTGTCTTCTTGGAATACCTCCTCTGCTAATTAAAAAGCCATAGCCAAGCACACATTGCAGAATCACCTGTTTCAAACTAAAACCTAAACCAACCTTTCACAATGATTCGTGGTATTGTTCTTGCCTAACAAAGGAACGGCACAGAACATTGCTGTGAAAGCACTTGTCATCTTCCCCCTCCGCACACAGCCTTGAATAACATGTATTAATTAGATTCTTAACCTTTCCACACGCCTGTGAACAAAGGACCAATACAACTAATACATCCAAATTTACTAATTTCTACCTGACTGCATGCCTACAGCTTTTCAACATTTCTGTCCACTTTTGGGATGAAACACCCACTTTGGAGTCCACACCTGCTCAGTGGACCATCTTTTGTGCTTTTGCTGTATCTATCTTGGAAGCCAAACGTACAGCCAGGAGCTGTAGACCACAAAAGCTAAAACATACAGAGGAACACGCAAGATACTTAACAACCTGCAGCTTTTCAAAGTGAGGTACTGCTCCTTCTCCTTCTGCTTTTTAAAAACACCTTTGACAAATGCTCCCCAAAGCCCCCATCATGTGTAGGACAGCAATGGACCCGCAGGCATCTTCAATACTGCAGGACTAAAGGAATTTCTTTTTGTTGGGTGGGAGGGTTTTTTTTGTACCAGGTGACAGAATTGACAAGCAGGGGAAAAAGGAAAAAGACAAAACAAAACGCCCTCACAAATCAAACTCCCTTATATTTATCTTAAAAATTAACCTTATTCTATTTGTAGAATGACCACAATAATACAAAGACTTCTTAGGGCAACCACAAGATGCTTAGAATTCTAAAATCACACTATTTAAGTATGTGGAAAATAATTTTGTAACAGGAAAAACCCCTCAAATTTTGCACTTGATTAAAGAAACATTTGCTATTTTTTCCACTTTCTGAGCAGCACACCTAATGTATTTATTTAAACCAAATTTTATCTCTTTCAGTAGATTCAGTGATACAGCTCTGCTATATTATTCAATAGTATTTGATCATATATATATATAGTCTTCAGTGAATCCTTTATACCAGTCTTTCTGGCAGTTTTCTCATTTATCATCTGAGGAGTTACATTCACTGCTGTAGTGCACAGAAAAGTAGGTCAGACCGTGCATCCTGTCATTAATAAACGCCAACTTAAACGCTGCGAATTCACTCACTGGTAGTCAAATAGCATACACATAATAAGGGTAAAAAGCATGTCTGCAATGACTAAAATAAACACCAAGGACACACCGATCCCAACCATTAAGCAATTTTAACAATCTGGGAGACAACAGGGTAAGAGCCATTGAGAGGGGAATGGAATGATACTCCTGTATATTCAGTGATGGATAATTATAAAACCATGACCTGTCTTCAAGAAGTCATTAAAAAGTTACAGCTCTGCTCGCCTGAGATACTGCAGGGGCCAATTTCATTAAGAGTCAGCCTTCCACTGCTCAAGCATCAGGATGCCATTTACAGTTCAGTACTAGCAGACTATCACATAATTAGAGCCTCTCTGTTTCATTACACAGCTTGCAGACAGTGCTGATCAGAATTGGGGATCAGGCCGGGACACACGCAGGACGTCAGCCAACAGAGATGCCAATTTCCTGAGCCAGAAACATCGCTCCCTGCTTGCCCTGAGCCACAGGCAGCCACAAACAAGAGCAGCACGTTCAATAGTTAATCCCGCTGAACAGTCTGTGCCGCAACTGCAAAAACCAACGGTGACCAGAGATAGGGTAAAGTTCTGGGTGGAAAGGGCACACAGAGAAGCCTGAGGAATTCATCCCACACTTGCTGGTAGCTTTACTCACTGGAACAGGAAACATTGGGAACGCTGCCCTGGGAGCAAAGAGGCACCACAGTTATCTCAAAACTGCCTGCTACAACTCCATCACCAAATAAGCTTTCTAAGAGAAGCCACATTGCTAGGTGCTCTGCACTGGGTCAGACCTTAATTCGGGGAGAGAAATGGATTTCCCATTTCTTGAACTATGGCCTGTTTTCTCTAGAAATCTTTTTCTCACTCACCCATGGAAAAATTACATAGGCATCCATCTTCATGTAGCTTGTGACAGGGTAAGACACATTGCTACCACAAAACCCAAAAGATTTTAGAAGTTCAAATTAATGTAAAAAATTTGTACGGGTTTTCTAACACTAAATTGTGCTTGGACTGTAATCCCAAAATAAAAGTTCCTTAACAGTAAATGGAATGATTTTTAAAAAAATAAAAAAAAGAAGAAAGACTTGAGAAAACAATTTTTTAAAGCTTTGATGGAAGATATACAAAACCTTGCTTCTGTTTTTTATATACATTTTTTTTTAATATTTAAAGTTTTTGAATGGGAAACTAAGACACATCTGATCCAGAGACTCTGCAGCCACATCTATAAATAACTGTTCCTCTCAAACTCTTAGACAGTTTAACATCTGGGATCTGATTCGCAAAACTAAGTACGTATTTTATCTTTATAGTGTATTTGAAGCTGTAAACCACTGATCTATACATGCAGTTTAACTCAGCTCTCTATACACATAGAACTGTTTTATAGTTGTGACAAATGTTCTATCCTTGCCTGGAATAGTCTGTTAGAAAAAAAATCATTGCTTGCCATAAAAACTACCTCTCTGCTAGACAGAGCAGTGATTTGCATTGAGCCAGAGTGACAAGGTGGAGACTTTCCAACCAGTGCTTCACTTCAGGACAAAAGTAACACAAGTATTTCTGGGAGATTTATGTTTGGCAAAAGTAGTCAGCAACAGCCCACACCTTTGGATTTGACAGTATTTTATGAATGTTTTAGTAAATTCATTTTAACCCCGTGCCCATCAAATGACATCACTGCCCACATACCCAGCAGCAAGCTGCCATTCGGGACCTTTTTAGGTCAGGTCGCAAAACCCCTGCTTAGGAATTGAGTATGGCCAGGAATTGTCCAATCCTTCTACTTCACAAACTTCCCATTTACTTTCCAAGTCACAAGGACAAACGGAGGAGCAAAGGCAACTTCTAGAGAAGTGGTACCACCAGATCCCTTTTAGCAAAGGCTACATCCTGATGAGAACATCTATTCAAGTTGTTTTGTATCAAGCAGTGTTAAAGCTTTAACTGAAGACACAATCTTACCTAGTGATTATATATTCACCATTGACCTTATGTCTTTAACTTAAAGCCACGGTTTATATTTCAAGGCACAAAACCTCTAGGCAGGACACAAGGCACTACATGGAGAGAGAACCAGTCATACTTAAAACAGACTTAATTCCATTTCAGAAGTGGAGAATAGCAGCTGCCTTTGGAAGTCTGAGAAAGAAATGAAAATGAAATCTGAGGAACGCAGAGGCGTCCTGCTGGCTAAAATTCAGAAGTCAATCTTCAGCTGCCAGTTTTGAAACTTTTCTGAGGGCAACCAGGGATCCCAGAAGAGGAAAAACCACAGTGTTTGCAAAATATATACAAAAATACAAATTTGCTTTGACCAAAGTCCTTTGCTACCTCAGCAGCCAACACACAGATGGGTATTTAACCAGTATTTGACAGCAGCCAACTGCACTGTTACAATGTACTTGTATTTCTATAGCCAAAAGTAAGCTGTAGATGATTACAAGACATAAGCAGCAAGTACCATAAGTCCTTTTTCTTTATCCGCTTTTATCTCCATATTTTCTGCCGCTTCCAATCCCCTGATCACACTGTGCCATGCCTACAGGGTGCACATTAATTCTGCCTCTAAACTGTGATGAATTAAGCAGCTTTTCATCCTGCTATAATTCCATTCCACTGATGTTACACAGAGTCAAAAAACCTCCATTCAGCACTAATCAATCTGATCCTCCAGCAAAAATCTTTCATGATCATTAACATCTTCAGCAGCTGGATGTCATCACACATTTTTCTTTTGCATATGGAAAGTAGCTGTGGACAGATCCTGGTCACATATTCTACTCCAGAAACAAAAGATGTGGCTGAAGAGCTCTTCTGACTGTATTGTGAATGCCTTGCTGTCCCTCCTTTTCAGCTCTGCTGAAGTCATGTTTTCTTTTCCAAATCAGGGAAATCACTCACCAGGTGGCAATATTTCCTCCCTTTCCCTTCACTGAAGTAGTCAGGAAATGCTTACTGCTAGTTTTCATGTTCCACAGCAATTTTCCTTCTTCGAAATTACAAATTCAAGCTGCATTTTCTGAGAGGATTGCCTGAGCAAGAGCATTATCCTTAGAATTAAAATCAGTGACACGTAAAAGTGGATCAAAACTGAACATGCACAACCAAATGCTACTTGTTGGATAACCCTTTCATCAGCATAGTTGTTTTTTTCACTAAAACCATCTGTCACAACCCATCTTCCTTCTTATAAGCAACTCCAAATCACAAGCCAAGAACACAAAACAGAACAAAAAAACAAAAAGGATCTCAACATCCAAGTTTGTCACGTTTCTGACACACAACTGCCAGAAACTGCAAATAACTACTGGTTCTGCCTTCCTCAAAGCACAGGGAGGATAACTACTCTAAATGCCATGCAGCTCCACTGCCCTGAGTCAGAGGTACACCTAAGAAGGAAGACATAATTATTTTGCATACAGTTTACTGAACCCAGTGAGAACAGACATACTGATGCAGGGGCTGGGGCAAAGAATTCAGTCTGCACTTCATGTTCCTGTTGTTCCAAACATCCTAGGCTGAAATTTCAGTAGCTTCAGCTACCAAAGTACAATGTAGTCATTGCACTTCACCTGTGTTTCCTCAGCTTGGTTAGAGGAAGGACAACAAACTCGTAACCCTCAGGTTTTCATAAACACTCTGGTTTGTTTGTTTGTTTTTTTTTAAAGGGAAGGAATACTTAAAGGCCCATTAAATCTAAACACAAAGTAAGTTATTTGGGGGAAAAAAGACAGCTACTACTGCAAGACAGGGGTTGTGAGGTGACAATGCTGGCAAAATCAAGAGAATGGACTTGGATACAGAGAAGCAATTTTTAGTCAGGTGTTTTAAAACCAATCCATTTACACATTTAATCCCAGCATTTGGCAACCAGAAGGAAGAAGATAACCATTTGCTAGTGTTCAACACCTTTCTCTTCCTTAAGGTTTAAAGCACCCTGAGCACTTAGTTGAACCCACTATTAAGAGACAGGACCCCAGCCACAGTAGTGCTACAGTTAGAAGTTGTGGATTCTCATTTCTGTTTCAAAACCCGATGTTGTTTCTAAAATGCTACTTGATACTGTAACTACTCAGTTTTAGAATGAAAGAGATAATCTTAGCAGATTTTTTTCTTTTTTTTCTTTTATTTAAATACAACATCCCTCCCACAACACTCAGCTAAAACTTCAAGCAAACATTCCAAATACTACTGATGAAACACTAAAAGCTCAAATAAACCACCTACAACTGTGCAAAGGCCTTGCTAACCCCTACCACTTGAAGTTTAATGCTGTTCCCTGTACATTTCCATTACCATCAATGGCAGTAACCTGCAGTAAAATAAGCAGCCATATAGAACCTCTTTTAGCAGTCAGTGCTGCAGGAATACCGGATGCGCTGAGTAGACAGGCTGGCTTCAAAGCACTGAAATGCTTACAGTCTGTTCCTGCTGTTGGCTTTCAGCTTTCGTTCTCCAAGTTGTTAGCTATTCCTTCTGTTGTTTACACTAAATATTCATTAGTAAGGCAAGACATAAGTTTATTTTATCTTAATATGCCCCAAACAAGGGAAAACAACCAGACATAGATTAAAGATGGAATTAGTGGAAGTCACAAACAACTATTATGCTCAATTCAAAAACTGGTGAGTCAGGTAGAAGGGGGGGTTGGGATGGGACACACACACACTTTAAAAAATAATAATTAAAAAAAAATATCACCTTTCTCCATAGAAAAGAATTCAGTAAAAGATGTTTTTAGCAGAGTCCAGGATTCCTCTTAGTCCCCTCCCATTACAGGCCTTTTTCTCTGAGCAGTTCCCAAGGAATTATGGCACCAGAGTTGTCAGTTTGAAGCAAGTTTCAGCATGTCATTTCTTTAAGGGCTACCTGCTTTCGGGTGAGCTAAAACCTAAAATAAAAATATAGTAGACGACTCCAACAGTAGTGCCCAAATCAAGCTGACTGTACTGAGGCTGCATACATCAGGGCAGGCGTGAACTATAGGGTCACATTCCCCCAAAATATCCTTGCTCTCCTAATGTCAGCTTGCACCTCCCCTTTCCAGGCTCGCTCAGCCAACTTCTCCCACAGCCTCCAGACAGTTCCCTTCCTTGTGCTGGAGTAGACACTTCCACCCTCCTCTCGTGAAGGCACAGCAACTCAAGTCCCAATTTCTAGTTGAAGAGCAGCATTTGAAACTAACAGATTTGAATGTTCTTCATCGAAGATGTGAAAATCCCACCTCCAATATAGGAACCACACCAAGTCTTGATACCTCCCTCCGAAACAAAGGTGCTAGGCCTGGCAACTACTTTTTGCTCAATGTCTCAACTGCTCTGCCGAGCATCTGTAGGACAAAATCTTCTCTTAAAATAACAAATAAAGAAAATAATCCAAATTTAAGTACCAGACTGCTGAGATTCTCAACACGAACAGCTTAAGTCTGGCAAAGTTATACAGGCGTTTAATGCCCTCAGCTTGAGATGGGTGTTTTTTCATCACCACTGTTCCTTAAAGGGGCACTAAATGACCAACTGTCACTAGGAACCTCACCTACCAAAGAGGGTAAAAGGGGGGGGAGAGCAGCTGATTCATATTCCTTCGTGCTGCCATTAAAACACTGCTCACAAAACACCCATACACCGTGCCTGAGCCCCTTAAAATGCAAAGATTAAATTATTTTCTACAGGATATACTGCAACAGAGACGGAAATTAATTCAAGGGCGCCCAGTGAGCCGCCCATTTAATAAATCCTTCTGGCTCGACTACGCAAATTCTCACAATAGACTCGACTCACCCCCCATCTCCATCCAGTACGCGATTAATTAATGATTTGCCTGGCGCTACCGGAGAGCAAAGGCGCACGGTCAGGATGACTCCCTGGTGAACTGCCAAAGGCGGCCCAAGAAGTTGTGAGCGCCAGACATTTTCTGAACGGCTGAAAGGTGGCACAGGGAGGCTCGGGGCGCTCCCACGTCGGCTGAGGAAAGCCCCCCGCTTTTACGCTCAGATGCGGGCAGAGACGCGCTCTCACGCCGCGGGAGGAAGACAAAGGGAGAGCTAACTTTGCTCAGGCCACCGGCACAGGGAGCCTCCGCGTCCCCGCTCGGCGCCGGGATGCCTCACGCCCGCCACACACTCCATGCGACCGGCTCCCGCCTCGCGAGGAAAGGGAACCCATCCGCGACCCGGCGGCGGGGCGGGGGGCACGGCAAACACAGCAGCACCGAGGCCCGTCGCGGCCGCCTGGGGAGCGCCGGGCTGCGAAGGGGGCCGCTTCGCCGGTCTCCAGCCCAGCCCGGCGCCGGCCGCATGCGGCGGCGCGGCCCCGGCCCCGGCCCGCGGAGGTGGCGGCAGCGGCCAGGGGCGGCCCCAGCGGCAGCACACAGACCAGGCCGCCGCCCCCGGCCCCGTCCCGGCAGGCTGGAGCCCGGCCGCGCTCTCCCAGCAGGGGCGGCGTCCACCCCTGTCCCGCGGGAGCGCGTCGGCGCCCCCCGCCCGCCGCGGCAGCACTCACGCAGGCAGAGCTGGGTGACATAGGCGTAGTAGGACCAGCAGAGGATGCTGGAGATGAAGAGCACCGGCACCCAGTAGAGCAGCCGCTGGCAGCGCCGCCGCACGCCGCCCCAAGCTCCCGCTGTCCCGGCTGGCGGCGGCGGCGGTGCCGCCATCTTCCTGCACCGCATCCCGGCCGCTCGCTCCGGGGGCCCGGGCCCCGGCCGCGTACCCCGCCGGAGCCCGCCCCGGTCCCACCCTCCCGCGCTGACAGGGCTCTCCGCAGGGCTGCTGCTCCTCCCACCGCCCGCCGCTCCCCCCGGCAGGGCAGGGTAGGGCAGGGGCGAAAGAACCGCCCGAGCAGCCGCAGCGTCCCCTCGGGGCCCGGCAGGGCGGGAGGGGGAACGTTCCCACCGCCTCCCGGGGGTGATAACGGGAAAGTTCTGGGCCGGGCCCCGGGGCGGCTCGGCTCGTTAGGGAATGGGTTACGTCTCTCGGCACGTGCAGGGGCTGGAGGCACTGATGATTCCGCCCCACAGTTGAACACCCGGTGCCCAGCCCAGCTTCCTCCGGCTTTCACGCCTCAGAAATAGGGTGCTGATACTTAACCGCCCTTGGAAATACCTCAAACCACTTGGCTCATGAAGGTGCTGCCTTATTATTCACAAATAATGTGTCGGAGCGGCATAGGATGAGCAACACGTGTGGCGGGCTGCCCTGTCACAGCGCGCGAGGGGCTGCGGGAGGCCGCGGTGGCCAGCCCCACTCTTGGTGGATGTTGGGCCAAGGAAGGTGGCCTAGGGTGCTGCTGACTCACTCTTTCCCGAAAAGGCTTTACGTCAATGGCCATCATAAAGAAATGCCTGTGAAGGGCCGTAGTAAACCCAGGCTTTGTTGCAGCATACAGACCCAAATTTTTGCTGAACTGTCGTTCCTGAATTAGCAATGCCAAGCGTGGCCTGTAGTATGTCGGCAATCTGCCAGAGTTCCTCAGAGCGCTGGTAGCGCGGTAGGTAGGAAAGAGCTGCTTGATTAAAATGTGTTTGGACTTGGTAAAAGGGCTTGTATAATGTCCTACATGGGAGACAGGGCACTACACTAAGCCATCCCAACCTGGAAGGCGTACAGCTGCCGTTGATTAGGAAACAGGCTGTGAGAGAAGGTGAAAAAAAATGGAGAAAATATGACAAAAACAATAGCAGGTGTGCTGCCAGGTTCCGGAGTATGAAGTGGAGCTGCTAGCGTGTTTATTGAGGAGGCAGAAAAAGAAGTTGACCATATGGCTGCAGTGTTTTTTATGTAATGTGAAATCACGCGCCCCTCGTTATTGTGAGATTAGGCTGAGGAACTTCAGTTAGCCACAGTGAACCGGGTGGATGAGCAATACAGAGTGATGTATTGAGAGGAGTATTACATATCCCACGGCAGCAAATTACCGCTGCCTTTTCAAGAAAGAGGCTTGTATATCATTGTGAATAGCTCAGTGAAACTATCTCCACAATGTAGAGTTATTACAGAAGGGAAATGAACGAGATATGATGCTGTTGAAAGATTGGAACATAATAACTTAAGAAAAGACTCTGCATAATGGGGAATATGTGTTATACATTAGAAAGGCAGAGGTGTAAGGAATAGTACTGAAAAACTGGACTTGATATTCCTAGATACCATAATTCACTAAACAAGAGGAAAGGGACAAAAACCAATATGACATAGACAATAAAATCACTTTATTTTACCTGTAATTAGTTATGCATATCACCCAGCATTTTAAGAGAACATTTAAAGGATTTGACTTTAGTATGTTTAATGAAAACATCTATTGTCATTCCAAACAGATTTTAAAAGTATAAAGAAAAAAATTACCGCTGCTTCAAGGCCAACCCCGTGCTTTACTGCGAACATTGAAATAGAGGAAGGCAGTATAATTCATCTGATGGTTTTTCACACTTATTTGGAAATACCTGGCAGCAACCTCTCTCAGGTACAAAGGATCATGCACCTTCTGTGTCCTGGGTTTCCAGGGACACGTGGCTGCACCATGAGCAGTCCAGCTGGGAACAGCATGCATAAGGGCAGATTAGTTTTTGCATCGTACTTGGGGGCCACAAAAAGCTTTCTCCTATAAACCATTTCAAAAATGCTCTATGTGATCCGTGGCTTATTAACAACATGTGCCAGGGAAACATGGTGAACAGTACAGTAGACTTCTTAACATAGTAATTAATTCTTTGAAATGATGCTTATCATACAAAATCTGGTATATGGGGAGGTGGCAGTTTGCCAAAGGTGTAGGAATAAAAAGACAATGTGTTACAAAGACCCCAAACTATATCATACCATTTCTGGTCAGAGGCTTTTATTACCCCTTCATGGAAATGGACTTCTAGAGACCAGCTTTCTAACTTTTCCATGAGCCCATCAGTTCAGTGGTAGTTTCTCAGGGATAACAGAGTTAAGAAGGAAGAAAAAATCATCTGGAGCAATTACAGCCATCTGCATGAGCAGATGCAAGAGGAACAACTCTGCAGACACCAAGGCCAGAGGTGCTCCAGGCACCAGAGGAAAGATTCCCCTGCAGCCCATGGAGAAGACCACAGTAAGGCAGGCTGTTCTGCAGCACAGGGAGGATGATGGGGGAGCAGATACCCACCTTCAGCCCATGGAGGACACCATGCTGGAGCCAGAGGATGCCCAAAGGGAAGCTTGTGCTGGAGCTGACTCCTGGTAGGACCGGTGGCCCCACAGGGGAGCCACGCTGGAGCAGTCTGTTCCTGAAGGACTGTACAAGGTGGAAACAACTCACACTGGAGCAGAGGAAGAGTGTGAGGGGTTCTCCCTCCGAGGAGCAACGTGCAGCAGAGACAATGTGTGATGAACTGACCACAAGCCCCATTCCTTGTCCCCCTGTGCCCCTGGGGAGGAGGCAGAGCAATCCAGAATAAAGTTGAGCCCAGAAAGAAGGGAAGGGTGGGGGGAGGTCTTTTAAGGTCTGTTTTTATTTCTCATTGCTCGACTCTGATTTTGATTGTTAATTAATTAAACAGATGTCTCCAGGTTGCGTTTGTTTTGCTCGTGACAGTCAGTGGTGAGTGCTCTCTCTCCCTGTCTTTATCTCAACCCACAAGCCTTTTGTTACATTTCCTCCCCCGGCCAGCTGAGGAGGGGAGTAACCGAGCAGCTTTGGTGGGCACCTGGCGTCCAGCCAGGGTCAATGCACCGCTGACCTGCAGCATTTTTAGGTAGCAGCAGAACAGCTCAAGAGTGATCGTATTCAAAGGAGCTTTGTGTTGCAGCGAAAGTAAACCCTGAGATAATTAAACCATAAGGCATTCATGGGCGGATTTCCTGAGTGACTGCAGCCAAGCAGCCTGGCTCTACAGTGAGAGGTTACATCGGGCAGTTTCTTGATGCTCATGTAAAATGTTTCCAAGGAAAAGACAGAGGAAATGAAGGTAATTTACTGGCTTTTCTGCTGTCAGGAGCTGAATTGAGGGTAACTGGGTTTGAGGAGGAGGCTTGAGTGTTTGGCAAATCAAAACAAAATGTTCTTGTCACAAGTGGTACCACTCAGCTTTTCCCTTCAGGCAAGGTATATGCAAGGTGGATTTTGTTTAAAAGTTTCTCTTCTGGAATACATTTCTAACGTTACCATGTCTGACTACTCTCTGCATCAGGTTGTGCGACCTCTGTGGTGGGAAGGGGGTGTACAAGACTGGGCTGCCACCCGCCCACAGCTCCGGGTCTGAGCACCCTCCTGCCTGGCTGCTGCAGCCCAGCCCAGGCACCTGCTGTCTCCGTCCCAGGCTGATGGATGCGGCTGCTCAGCCAGTGGCAACTTCAACAGAACCTACATACAGGACTCCTGCAAGTCCCCAGCGCCCCTGGGCTGTCAGGGCTGAGGTTCACTGGAGAGAGTGCACACCCCAGCCTGCTCTACGTTCATGAGCACACATGTAGTTGTAGATCCCTGAGCCTCCCTGTGTGTCTCATACCGCTGCACAGATCCCAGGCACTCTTTCCTGCTCCACGGTCCCTGACTTGCTGCCTGGTCCTACTTGGTGCTCACTGCATTTTGACAAGGTCCTCATCCAGCTGATCTTGCTGAAGTAAGCATCCTGTGGCTCCATGTGCCCTTACCAGTTAGTCTGGCTGACCAGGGCTGTTCCGGGCTGTCACCTCTGTGAGGGCTGTTTGGTTGGATTTGTGCCTCCACACGTTTGGCTTCTCCCCTTCTCCTTGTCATCCCACTTGACAAGGTCCTTGATCAGACTGACATTAACGAAGCAGGCACTCTCTCCTTCCACATGTGCTGACAGGTAGATTCCAGCTTGGTTTAGACACTGAAGCAGAGAGTGGAAATTGTGCCTCTTTTTGAAGAAAGTCACCTTGGTACCCGAGCATGCAGTCCTAATTAGCAGCTACTCCTCTGCAACTCGTCTGTCTACAGCAAATGGTAGTAGAAGGTTTGTATGTGGCTAATGAAGTTGCACAGGCATCTTGAATGTATTTTATGAAGATGTGATAAACAATTCCTGGTGATCAATCTGATAAAGTACTGTCAGCAAAATGGAAGGAAATTTCAAGCAGGGGAAGATGTTTAATATGTGGCAGGGAAAAATTACCTGTTGTTGATAATTTATCATAGAGCCTTTCCAGAGCTCAGGTTTGTACTGGTCTGAATGGTCTTAAAATTGCAAAACAAGGATAAAAAAGTAAAATGAGCCACAAAAGAAACAAGTATGTAAATTAATAGTGTTCTCCTGATTGTATAGGGGGTTTGAATACCACAGTACTGCAGTAAGAGAACGGTGGTCAAGGAATTACTTTAGCATTCATTTAGGCTCCTGCAGATTTACTACCCAAGGCTGGCCACAGGCATTCACAATTACTGTCCCTTCAGGGGTTACGATGAGCTGCTGAAGTGCCATGTGTGTATCCAGCACACTACATTTCAGCTGTGAAATTACACCGAACTCTTCAGACTGTCATTACAGCAACTGAGAGTGCAAAAATGAGGAGCCTTTGTGTTCTTAGATCACTTTAAGATGTCACAGATTTACTGCGCTAGAGCTGGTGGAAAATTGTAACACAGGATTAATTTTATAATGTCACAATAACTCCCCGATGATTTTATTAAAATCAATTAAAACCTCCCAAATTAAGTAAATGCAGAATACAGCAGATGATGGGCTTTTTGGCTTCTAACTGGGCCATCTCACCTGTCTCAGGCATGCTACCGGCCATGAAAGCACCTGAGAACACACAGCTCCAGGAGCAGTATCTTATAATCTCCCTGTACTCTGTAGTGCTGGGTTAACTAGTTTAGCTAGTTTTGCTGATTTTGAACTATTTGTGGTATTTCTGGATCCTGTGCAGACTTTCATTAGAGAGCCCAGGTGATGAACTTAATGCTCGGTATTTTCCTGCAGAGATCTGGAAGCGTATTTGCACAGCAGTATGCTTTTGAACCTAGGTTGCTGCCTCTGACTCGAGGTCGGAGGGAGGGAGTTTTCATTGCTTCAAACCAGAATTTACAACCTCAGGCAAGTTACCTCCGCTTACTAAGAAAGCATGGCTTATGGCTATGGCTGCTTGTAAAGAAGGAGGATTCTAAATTTCTGGTCAGAAGAAAAGTGTAAGGGAAAAATTACTGGACATGTATAGCTCCAAAACAGGAGCTGGAAAAGTTCCTGTGCAATGATACCCATTCCATTTAATTTCTTTTCAAACTAAGGTGGACATATAAATGGGTAACTCAGTTCCTTGGGTACTTAACAAAAAAAAACCCCACAGCAATAACAGTTTCTTTACACTGAATAAACAGAAACATTACTACAATTTAAACATGTTTAGTATGTTGCTTTTTCTGTGCATGTTTATATATACATATATACATACATAAAATTAGATATTTTTTATTAAGATTTTTAAAGTGGGTACTAAGATTCTCATGGAATACTCCCAGCTAATAATACGTGTTCCTCTGTGGGAGGAATTTCTAAGTCAAGCTAGCGGTAAAAATTAACATTAGCCATTGAAAATTAAAGTGTATCCCTATGAGCCAGAATTGGGTGCTTAAGAAAATAGCATATATCCAAGGGCACCATCTGCTGACAGGTTCAGGGTGCCAAATGCTTTCATGGATTTTCAGATCTAGGGAAAAACACTGTATATTCAAACCTCACATATATTAGAAAATACATTTGGGTTTTCTTTATTTTAAGGGGGTCTCAGTCTTGGTACGGCTGCAAATTCGTTTTGTTTCAGATGCATTTTTTGAGCAGTGAGCTTTTGGCTCATTTCTTTTCCTTCTGCATTACTAGACTGGAATTCTTTTGCTAGAAACTGTCTTGAAATTGTCCTCATTGGGCCAAGAGAGCAAGGCGTATCATTACATAAAGAATAGTACACAACATGGATCAAAGTGAAAAATTCCTCCATCATTTTTTGTTTCAAAGCATCTTTATCCTGGTATTTAAGTGGACGAGATCAAATAACTTCAGAAAACCAGGCAGTATGGCCAACAATATGCTGCAAGTCACTGTCAAAGTGTTTCTTTTCCTTCAGGCTGATAACTTTCTTCTCTAGCATACAGTACATGCATTTGCAGTGGGAGTAGTTTGTATTGACTTACTGTCATGCAAGGAGGGAAAAAGCCAATGTGATTTCAAACATCAGCTTAGCAGGGAGCAGCTCACAGTACAGGACATTCTGCTGGGAGCTGGGAATTCATCAGAGCTTGGACAAAGGTTTGCATCACAAAGCTACCCAAGGCCATGGGTTTTAATAGTTACAGGTTTATCACAATTCACCCCCAGGTCTGGACATCAGGGGGCAGTTTGTAAGCATCCAGTGACTGTTTTCTTATAGTTTTGCAGTTTTCTTAACTTGCAGAAGAGCTGGTTGTACAATAGCCTCCATTTACACAACTCTCATCACACCATTAGTTGCAGCATAGGAAAGTTCGCTGCTGCCAGGAATTTAATGGATTTTAAGTAAGGTTTTATTGAGCACAGGAGCTCTTGCTCTCTGAGGGGTGCCTCTATAGCAGATGGCATATCCTGTTACCCTGCCTTGTTTTCACCTGTCTGTCCTTGCACTTCCAGCTCTTTTATATGGAATCCTGCAGCAGAAAAGCAAAGCTATTGAAAGAAACAACCAAAAGAAGTGGATTTTTCTGTGATGGTGAGCTGCTCCAGTTTGAAACCCTTGTACATTCCTGTTACACAAAATCTTTATGACAGAAGAATCTGAATGATACACACTGCAGAGAAAATTAGTTTCAAGTGCATTTATTTTGAAATAAACAAGTATATTATATGCATATTTTCATATTTATATTAAATAACTTATTATTAAATACGAGAAAAAATACTCTTAAAAACTAATCTGACACTTTCACATTCTAGTTTATATTAAGTGAATACAGTTAGGAAATATATAGAAAAAAGATAAAATTGTCTCAAGCCAGCCATAAAAGCAAAGTGCACTATTGCCTAGGGCAGTGGAGGAGCCAAAGGTGCTGCTGCTTCCTCCTAGGGAAGGATCACTGTGAGAGGGCTGTGAAGAATGCCAAGGAAGGAGGGGAACCCCTTCATTAACTCCCTGTCCTTTCTTCCCATTGTTTTGTCCTTCATCACTGAAGTAGCCAATCGGGTTTCGCATATGCTGACAAGCAGCAGTGAGACAGTTCTGTGTACCAACACGATACATTGAATACAAGTAATTCCCTTTGAATACAATTAATTCCCTAGATGATCAGACAGGGATTGCAGTTTATCCATGTCATGTTGTGTCTTCATCCCAATTTATTTAACTCCTCTTGTCAGTAGTTTAAGGATGCCAGGGTGGGAATTTGCTAAGTATTTGTGAAATAATAACTAAAGTACCATCCTTCAAAGGCTTTCTGAACTGGCTTTTCCTCAGATAAAAGCCACACCTAGCACATCTTTTTCCAAAGATTTCCACAGTGGAATTTCTTAAACAACATCTTCCTTTGAATTTTGGTTTGATTTTTTTAGGAGAAATAAATCTTATTATAAATTAAGCATTCCTAAACTTAGGTCTATTACATAGATGCTATACATCTATTCTATTCCCATGTGATATAAGAGAGTATTTGAGCAACTTGTGCAGTTTTGCAAACTGCTTCAGGTATTTGGAATTGTCAGGCTCCACCAAATATTTGCAATTTACTGACCTTTGTTTTAGTGAGTGTGTATTCAGCTAGAAGTTTTTCAAGGCGTAGATTGTGCCTAGATGGATACAGAGTAATGTCCAGTGAACAGGATACAGGAAATACATGTTTGTGTTTGTTTGGGTGCAATTCCCACTACCTACCTATCAATCATCTTGAAAGGGAGTAAGGAAAACTGCTGCTGCTGAATAGCAAAGAAAAACTTCAGAGCATTACCTTTGTAACACCTAATTTATGTCTAATATTTGCCACGTAATATTAAAATAATATTACTTAATGTTGCTCTGTATTGCTGCATGCATTCACATTTTGTTTTGCTTTTTGTTTGACACAAACACAAGTTAGTTACTATTTTTCAGATACTGCATTCCAGAGTAGCAAATTGAACACCTATAACTTTTACTCAGCGCCACATCTTACTTCATAGAAAAGTGACCTATTCACAAGAAACACATGAAGTTTTACTCCACCAGAAATGTATCAGTGAACTTAGATGTATGGCAATAAAATTTAGAATAAATATTACAAAGTGTGTCTTACTTCACATGAATTTGAACATTCTGACTTTTCTTCAGCATCCTGCTCGTAAGACATCTTAAAATCTGTACCATTCTTAAAAACAAATACATTAAAAAACGTAACAGTAAGACTCAGAGAATCTGAACATTATAGTCCATACAGTACCTTTCCTAGGTAAATACCTACCTTTCACATTATGAACATAACAGCTTTATCTCTTTAAAGTAACAGCTTGGTTAGCTTCTACGAATTCAATTCGTATGTCATTGTCCTGCTGCTTAGCACAGTCTCATTCCCAGTTCAGCAGGAACCTTTAATGGTGCTCTTCCAAAGCCAAATTCGCAATCTAAGCCGATGTGGGGCAGTTCCTCTTCACTGTGAAAATGTTTGCCTACCCAGGTGTAAAACTTGGTTTGGTTTTCTTCTGAATGAGAAACAGATCTCAAAAATGGTAAATAATAATATTAAAAATGTATTCTTAAAAAAAAAACAACAACAAACTTCCACCAACCAGGCGACAGTTTGTTGTTGAAATAAAATACAGCCTTAAAAACGGTTGTCAAAGTTGATGATCACTACATCAGTTGGAAAAGAAGTCCCATGTTTTGTACTGCAGCTGGAAGAGTCACGATTCACCTGGGTTAGTTTGTTCTTCGTTACGAGTTCATAGGAATAAATAGTTCTAGTCGGTGCAGATAATCCTTCTTCTGTCCTTCACCTCAGCATATCTCGTCTCCGAAATTGCTTCCATAGATCTCTCAGATGTTCACTGGTTACAGTCATCACACAAGAGTAATATTCCTTCCAACCAGACTTTGGAGCCTCCTGTGAAAAGTGAAAACAGACAATTGGAAAAAAATGCCCTTAACAGTATGTTAATTTTTGCTCAGATTCATACACACTAGATACGTGTTTTACTAGTAAAATCATGAAAGATCAAATACTTCCGTGGCTCAGAAGTACTTCTGTAAAATGAGGGTTATAAATCCATACACAGGTTAACTATTCAAGATGCATCCTCACCTCACAGCACACAGCATTCAACAAATGGCCTATGGATACTGAAAACTGTAAGAAAGGATTTCCTCTTTATTCAGGTACGTTCTGTTCCCTCTCTAGTTGTTTCTTGCCTCTCAATGTTGACACTGTACTAAAAAATTCACCTCTAACACCAAATAAAAAGCACAGATTGTTCGATGTTCATGGAACAGAGGTGTTAGCAAAAGCCACATACAAAATATGAATGCTTCTTTACGCTAGGTTACCTTAATCCCACACTGAATATTGTCCAAAGGCTGGCCTGGGAGATTGGCTAGACTCTGCTGTCTGCAGTTATCACTGGTTCTCATTATTTCTCCAGCTATTCCTAACTTCACAAACCTATTTTCAAAGTAAGTACAGAAAGATGGAGGTGGGCTAAATATTACATCAACTGGGGAAGGAACAGGAATTGTAATTGTTAAATCAGAAGTACTTAAAAGCAGTTTTATATTGTAACCCATCTTAGAAATTGGGGTTTCTGGCAGTAAATGGTTACAGTGTCAAGGTGAGAGACTGACTGATAGCTTTTGTTTGAACCAGTGAAGAAATTAAAAATATTGCAACATACATGAAACCCAACCATCAGAGAGTGAAGCCTACATTTCATTTATTCTTATGACTATCTGGTGTAATTAAAAAGCATAGAACATTACGTAGGAGATGTAAATGCTCATAAAACAATCTCATCCAGGGCAGTATATAACCCAGGCTTTCAATGAAATATTAGAAACAATACTTACATGAATGTATAGGTCAGCTGAGATTTATGGTCAAACTTACAGAAAAAGGAATGCGCGTTACTTGCAAAACGCACTGTGTTGCTTAAGGAAAGCACATTCAGTTGATTAACCAGTGCTTTGACATATGCATTTATTTTATGCAACAGATTCAGATATATGTTCATGAGTATCAGTAACAGAAACACTGAAGTACACCATCCACTTATTTCTAACATACAAGGTGCTTTTGTATCTACTCTCAGTGTACCAAATCTGTAGAAAGAACATTTTCTCCACATGCTCTGCAACACTTTCACTGGCATGTTCTCCTCCCACTGTACCCAGGTATGTTTTTAAAATTCAAGTCAGTTTTGATCAAAAGTCTGAGATCTGTAATTTCCAGTTACTTTTGCAAGATGAGTCAGGTGTGCTTATCACACACTTCCCACTTTGCTTTAGAGAAGAGGTAAGCAACAGTCTCTACAACTAGTAAACAACAGCCTCTTCAGGTGGGGTTTTTCCAAGCTATCTCTTATGACAGATTTATTCAACTCCTATATATCAGGAAGCGTGGATAATAAAAGCTTCCAAACTATTAGCTACATGACACATTTTAACACTGCTTTACTGAAATATTTATAGAAGACAGCAATTTATTGTTGAAACGCAATTAGCAGTGAGAATCTGAATGCATGCTTGAGTCTTTCATGTCTTTCTCAGAATGAAATTTCCTTCCCTGATCAGTCCCAAGACTCTGTAGCTATTAACTACTACTTCCCAATAAATCTTTAATCAGAAATCTAGAAGCCCCACAAAATTCAGAGCATCTAGAAAACAGTTCTTTAATGCAAAAAATCTATGATTTAAGAAATTACTGGGACTGAGAACTTATTTTCTAGATTTACAATTTGGAGATATAATATTTAGTTTCAATACTTTAGAAGTGAAAAAAGCTGGAATTATAGCTTAAGTATCTATTACAGGTTCTGGGCACACAAATAGTTTAGTAGTGAACAGTACTTTCAGCTGGACATGAATCCCTCCTGAACTTGCCCTCTAGCACCTCAGCTTTGTCAGTAATCTCCTAGCTATGCCTTCCATTGGGCATTCAAAGTCGAGCTCTCCCCTCTGCTCTGGCAGTTCCTTACTAAGGTATTTTATTCTGTCCTCTCTACATGATACACAAAGCAGTGACCTGCGGGCTGGAGTCAGGCCCCATGCCCTGCAGGGAGACAGGCTCTCCAAGAACACTGCCAGCATTTTGGACCACACAGAGTTTGCACACCTGTCCCTCAAGGACACGTTTTCTTCATTTATTGTAAAGGTATAACATTTTTTATGCTGTGAACTGTGTAGAGATACATCATGTACAGCACAGCGTGCTGTTTATCCCTTTGCAGGGTGCAGATTTGAAGTCTGGTACGATCTGTGGTACATATGCCAAGTTTCGTCAGAGCTCTACGCTTACCATAGAAAGAGTATCAAAACACAATGATCTCTACATTTGTATTTGGGACAAGGTAAAAATAAGAATTATTGTATAGCACTTAACTCTGGGATGCCATTGCAGCATGCTTTCTTATTTCACATCCATGTATGTGGTTCTTTGTACATCAGATTGAGATTTAATTGCCCAGCTGAAACAGTTCAATTTCAAATCTCCAAGGTTTCTGTCTTTATTATCTTTTCAATTTGTAAACTAAGTATAAAATAATTCTTTTTAGAATTATGTAAATCTCCACAAGAGAGAATTAGTTCTGTTCTCCTTCATGGTAACGAACTCCAAACCACAGATGTTTTGGCTAAAGTTTCCACTTCCATTCACTTATACTCACAACAAACTTTAATAAACATCTACCACAAATGAAATACTACCAGTTACGTAATATTTTGCACAAAAAGGAACTCAAAACAGCTAACAACTGCATATGTCTGTAATTCATCACAAGAGTCAAGGAGCAGTAGCCAAGTAATGTTTCTGCTGGGAAGAAGGAACTTTACATGCATGAGGTTTACACGGTTTTCTTCGGTGCACAGGTAATGGCTACCCAGCAAGAGCCCTACACAAATAAGCTTAGGTACCACAGGTGTTCTTGTTACACCATCCAGAAACCCCAGGTGGGAAGAAGTGCAGGGTAAGTACCCAGCAGCTTCTACACTACATCAGTGAGGTGATCAGTAGCCAGGTCAGTGTGCTCAGATCTAACCTGGTTTCTCTGTACCATCTCCCAGTGCATAGTGGAGACATACAATCATCCCATTTCTTTTTTTTCCTTTGAGAATGACTTTATACAGAGCAAACAAAAATCTCCCTTTATAAATTGCCACTGTATTTTTTTTCCTGGTTTACTCCATCTCAAATGGATGAATGAGTTAATTTATTTCCTGACCTCAGGTCTCCATCAAGGTCTCCAGGTAAATAAACTTGACGCTTTTACCACCACCTCCCTTTTTGCCACCAAGCTAACTGCATTTGCCTTGGTTATTAGACATTGGATTCTCTTGTGCCACACTGCATTTTATTTCACTTGATCACATACCCTTCACTGAAAGCATTACGAAAGCATGGTGACTATGTAACGTTCTGTTTTCCTGTTGCCTATCTTGAAAAGTTTACAGTTTAAACTATACTTGACATGCAGTTACAATGTAGGCTATGGCAGAATTAGTAGGGACAAAAAGACCACTTAGCCCTAAAATAATTTTTTAAGACACAGGAAAACAACTGTCCTGGTTTCAGCTGGGTAAGTTATTTTCTTCCTAGCAGGTGGCACAGTGCTGAGTTTTGCATTTAGGATAAAAATCATGTCGATAACACACTGATGTTTTAGTTGTTGCCAAATAGTCAAGGGCTTTTCAGCTTCTCATACTGCCCTGCCAATGAGAAGGTGGGGGGTTGCCGGAAGCTGGGAGGGGACCCAGCCAGGACAGGTTACCCAAATTAGCCAGAGGGAAATTCCCTATGATATGATGTCATGCTCCATATATATAACTGCGGTTTGGTTGGGAGGTGGTGTGGTTTATGAACTAGCTGAGCATTGGCTTTGGGGGGTGAGCAGTAGTATTGTGCATCACTTGTTTTGTGTATTTATTGTTGTTATTACTGTTCTTGTTGTTACCTTCCTTTTCTGTCCTACTAAACTGTCTTCCCCTCAACTCAGGAGTTTTACCTTTTTGTTTTTCCCCCATGCCACTGGGGAGGCAGGGAGTGAGTGCATGGCTGCGTGGTTGTTTCAGCTGCTGTCTGGGTCAAACCGTGACAGGAGGAAAGGAAGAGCCACAAGTTTCAAAGAGATGATTCATCTAAAGCTACGAATTTCCTCTTGTATGACTGGTGAGTTGGATTTTATTAGTCATTTACACTTCCCATTAACCTCAAATGAACAGTCAAACCCTCCTGGCTGAGAAGCACGATGCATGCCGGCTACTCCAGGGTGTCCACTCACACCACACCACTGGCTTTGGGGCTGTTTGTCATGGCATACATCTCTGTTCCTCCTTATTGCAAAACAATGCATCTGGGACACACATTAGCTGTTAACAGCCTTTGTAGCACCTACTGCAGAGTCTGTAACTACAGACATGAGAAAAGGGCTAGGACCAAAACAAAGAAAGAAACTCTTGCTTTACGTAAGAGAAATGTCTATTAACATATTTCTTATGTATCCACCATGTGACAGCTTCACAATATGGCTATAGATTATGCACACCCCAATTTTTACACTGAAACCCACAGTACAATATAATTTTAATAATTAATATTCATGTTGCATATAGGTAGGAACAGCCATGGTGGTCATGTGTGGGCACAGTGCTGATTTTTTAATATATGTAGCATTAATAGATCCAAACCCAGGTCATTGCTTTTAAAAGTGTAACTGTATAAAACACAGTAGAATAAAGTTATGCAAAGTCTCAGGAAGAAAAATCTTCCTCTACAATTTTCATTGGTCTGAGAAATTACTTGAAAAGTGGTCACAGGACAGACATAAAACAGCAACAGAAACTACAAAATGATACTTTTCCTCACTTCAAACATAGTACAAAATCGCAGCTGGCTGACAAACAGGGACGGCAGAGTCAGCCATTGCCAACTCCAGAATAAAATGCTACTGCTTCCATCAAAACACAACGTGACGCCTCGAGCTGCTACACCACTCACAGTCAGGTAACCCAGCCCTGAATTTTGGAACAGGAAACAAAGCAGTGACAGTTTAACATCCAGCCATTCCTGCAAGCATGCCAGCACACTCAGACGGGGCGGCTAACACATACCGTCATTTATCTGCTATAGAGCTCCTTCCTCACGCAGGATTTGAAAGTAGTATACCTCTGAATAGGTTTGTAGCCCTGTGGAGCAGAAGATGGAGAAGTGCGCAGATGCAGACAACATGTGAAGGCAGCCAGAGGGAAGCATAACACAACGGTATCATGAAAATACAAAAACATGCCTTTCAGTGACAAATTGCCAGAAGATAAACCATAGTGTGTGCTAGGCAAAATGCTGATCGTTCACAGTAATTACCTTCCAAATCTTTCCGTTTAAAAGTGAAATTTATAAAGGAAAGGGAATCTTCTTATCTAGTTTTAAATTATTTTAAAAAAAAAGAACCCTTTCAAACCAAAACAGCAAGCACAAATAAAGCTTTTCATTCATGTTTGAGAATTGTAATAATTTTGTGGCAATACTATGACTGACCACTTGATGGCAGTTTGATACATGAGTTTGTTTCAAATTACTAAAACAAAACAAAAAAAAGGTTCTGGATTATAATACTATATTCAAGAAGAAAAAAAAAATCATTTGATTAATTCTTTAAGATATTCACTTTTCCAAAACAGTTTTTTAAAAGAGATGCTCAAATAAATATTTATTATGTACCTATAAGGGGTAGTACCCGACCTTCCTCAAGTTTGTGAGTTTATGGCTAAGCTTTTAAATCAGACAAAGGTGGTAGGTACTGATTGACCTTTCAGAACTCCAGTTTCATGAAATTTGTGCAACTCTTTGCTCTTAAATATGTTTGCTTCAGTCATGACTAGGTGACTACAAAATCCCCTGGTCCTCATACCAAGCTCTGTGATGTCCTTAAGATGGTTCTGTGCAAACTACTTAGTAAAAAAAACTTTTTAAGAAGCTGTATTACTAAATGTAAGATAGCAATTGTAAAACCAATCTTCAAATCATAGCCCTATTTTAAACTGTTCATTTTTACAACTTTTTAGAGTGGTAATCAGAGAGTACACTGATTTGGGCAGATGTTAACTGTAGGATACTCAACACTGAAATCAGGCATTTACACTTCATATGCAGGTTCAAATTTCTCGCAGCAAAAATGTTCATGTTGCTACCAAATACTACATAATCAGAAGCTACAACATTATTTTATCTGTATAATGGAACTGATCAAATCTCAACATGGATTTGAAACACGGTTATTGACAAACAAAAGGTTAGTGATTTGTTAGATTTGATTTAGCACAAGACATTTGAGCCTTTCTGTACTGGAGGAGGAAGAAGCTAAACTTCTACTTGTTCTGGCCATGCTAAATACTGTGCAACTTTTCATGTACCAACAATAGGAAGCAATGACAGAGACTTTCTGCCAAATTATTCTGCACAAAAGGATCTTACACATTTTCTTCTTTTAATTATAAACCAAGATTTGGGTGGGTGGGGGCTGTTTGTTAAATTGAAAAGGAAAATTTTTGCAGATATTTTACTATCATCCAGTCTTGGAAAAATCAGGTTTATGTGACACTTCCGAAATTTTAATTCCCAAATTTGGTATTGTAACTGTCTTGGAATATTACTGATTAGTGAATAGAATGTGTTTTTCTGAATAATTTATCAAATCTGCATGCAGGCATGTCCAAACATAACTGAATTACAGCACCAAATCATGGCCATCTCCTATGCAATCCAGGGGACAGATTATCTAATTAAAATTGACAAATCATTTATGAAAGATGGTGCTATCCTTCTGAATATCCTGGGCTATTCTTTACAGCTCTTTTACTGTCCACTGGAATATTTTATAGTGGTCTAGGCAAAAGATACATGCATAAGACTGATCAGTGCTGGATGATACAGATTCCCAAGGATTATATGTGATTTCTGTCATGCATTTTGTGAAATAGGAACACGTAATACATTTACAAGAATTACTTAGTAAGCAGACTGTTTTCTCATTAGATTAACATACACTGCACACTTACAATTAGTAAACGATTAAAACATATAGCTGAACATCTTGAAACGGTTATGAAACAATCATCATTCCCACACCATAGCAGAAGGGATTGAGGACTAACAAGGAACTAAGTTTGTTACAAATGCAGTGGTTGTTACCCACATTTTACATTCAGTCATAATACTACAAAAATAACAAGTAAAATATTAAGACTCAACACCACTTCACAGCAACTTCTAGAATTCTATTTAGGAAGCTAACTAAAAATGACTAAAATTACACTACAGAAATAACAGACTGAAATGTGAATTTAGGAACCATAATATAGTTTAAGATATGTGCCTATGGGGTTAGGTTGTCAGTATGAACAGCATTGTACATTCAGTTAGAAATGTTAACAGTGTTATATGAAGGAAAAATGTGACTTATTGATCATACTCTAATTAAAGAAATTTTCTGCTCTAATAAGATTTCCCTGTACTTCACAGAACCTGAAGAGGGCAGCAGGGTCTGTACATTTGTTTACCTACAAGGCAAAGCATGATTTACAAGCTTGTTCCCTATCAACATTTTCTCCAAGTAATTTTTTATTGCCCTCTAGCTTCTTGTAATTTAATATATTAGAGATAGGGTTAAAAAAATCAAATGCAACTTTGAACTAGAATATAGTATTTTTTCAGCACCATTTCAGTAATTCTTTATTTGAAAATTAAAGCTACCTTCTGCTGCAACCCCCCTTCCAACAGTTGTGATCAACACTGGGTATTTAAATAACGTTATAGAAGATCCAATGGTTGACCTTTAACTACACTGCCCAAGTTTGAGAGAGACAAACTCTCTTTTCCCTGCAAGCAACCCAGACATAATTGCTACCCTCGTTAAAATTTTTAATGTCAATCTACCCATCTGCCAAACAACAATACAGAAGAAATGCCAGTGAGCAGAGGACTTCTTATCTCCAGTTTGGTTTGTGTACTATAAAGGTACATTATGTCCTGTATGTATCGCTGTCTGATAAAACCCCCAAGAATTTAAGAAGGAATTTACCTTACAGACTGCTTCAGGACTGCTGTAACACGTGTCTTTAAATATACGCATGTTGGTTTGCAACCTATTGGTGCTACAGGTTCTTAAGTAAGTAGTGGTTAGTAGTAAAGTCAAATAAGATAACTATAAAGGTTAGAATCCTTACCCTAAACCCTCGATTGAGTCTGTCTTTCATAATGCCAATAAATTCTTTATAACTCAGCTGGTCATCTCTGTCAACGTCAAAAATCTTGAACACCGTGTTCACCAAATGGGGTGAAAGCTTCACACCTGTGGCTACATATACAGCACGTTTGAACTCATCTGCATAAAAAGAACATCAGAAGAAAAAAATAAAATACATGAGTCTCACTTTGTGGACATCCTTTTATGAAATACAAGTAAACACTGAAGGTCAACTTTCACATTTAAACACTCAAAACATGTAAAAGTGCCTTCTCTTCTCAAAGCTGGCGTCCTTTTAGCCTTTTTAGCTTTTTACCTGAGACATTACAACTACAAACTTGGAATTACAGAACATTTTTTATATTTTTGTCAATGGTTCTGTATCTTTATCAATGAATTTTTATAAAAATATAAATACTTACCTTGACCTATGGAACGACTTGCAAAATTATACATCTGCATTGCAATTGTAAAGTCTTCCAGGTTATTCAAGAACTGGAAAAATGATCTAAACTCATCAAATGTGATACCCTAAAAAATAAAAAAAACCAATATGCAAGATAAGAATTATCAGTAGGTGATAATTGAATGAACAAACTTTGCAGTTATATAAATCTACTTCACTTAAGGGTACTAGACCCACTGGAAAAAATAGTGATTTGTACTGATTGTCAATAAAGAACTGGAGTCTGCTGAGGAATGCAAGATGTCTTTCCTCTTCGCACTGCAATGGATAGCAATCCTTACCCCAAAAGCACTCAAAAATATTGCTCCATTGCAGCTAATACTGAGAAGTCTAGGTTTGTATGAATACTAGAGTATGTTTACTACTGGAAACCTGCAAACCAGTATCATATATATGTGGGTGTGTGGGCTCACATAAACACGCTGCCTGAATTCATAAATACTCATTATGAACTAACGCTCTGTACTTTAAGGTGATGTTTTTACATATCCCTATTTATACACTATGTCTCTTCAGCTGATAGTCCAAGTATTGCAAGGTTTGCCCAGCTTTTTAAAAAAATCTTTTGCATTTTGACCAGACTTTAGTGTATCTTCTGTCAAGGTTTCTGTGATGCACTGTTCTAAAAAGACTTTATTTTCTCTTCTTTCATTATATTTGTTCTGCTTTCTTTCAACTATAAATCCAAAGACCTGATAACCTACCTCTACATCAGTTTTGAAAAAGACCTTAAACAGAGACTTTGAACATAACATTGTTAAAATGCAAGACTTTAACAGGCCTTCGCCCTCTTGAGATGTAAACCACTGTTTAAGTGATCCTATCCAGCTCTAAGATATAAAATCTGTTTGGAGAGCTTGACCCATCTCCATCATGAGTTGTTCTCTCCACGAGTGTTATTTGTTCTCTCTTTCATCCTTTGCAATTGGGAGGAAACTCTTGGATACAAGAAGAACCACTTCCTTATTCTCATTTAAAATTGTATCATAAAAGCTTAATTTCCTAATACTAATCAATACTGTCTTCTTGTTTTGTTGCACTTGACATCTAAAAGCTTATGTCCAAGTTCTGTTTTGTGCACTCTGTTTAGCCTGAAAACTCTCTGGGAGTGGAATAATTTTGTCACATAGTTGTGAAATACTTGGACTGGTGAAACCTCAGTCTCACATTAGGACCCTCTGGTACTATGGCAAAACAGCAGTAATAGGAAATGAATAAACAAACCTTGCAGTTACATATACAAAATCTTGAGCTTACACTTTTAGGTTCACAATGATATTCAAAAATCTTTTAATATGCACAAATTTGTCTGCAATGATTCTGAAAGAAGGAGACACTGCAAGAAGTCAGGCTACTGCAAAAACCTGTCTCTTTCCATGTAACTAGAGAAGGGGATGATCAGTCTAGAGGAAATTAGCCTTGGCATATGTAAGGCTAATTTGTCTACAAAAAAGCCTTTTTGCAGCTTCTGTATTTTCACTAGTGATGAAAACTGCTGCCTTGAGTTGACACTGGAAACGAAGCAGAGAAATAAAGCAGCCACACCTGCAGTCCATGGCTAAACTGTAGATACTTCACAGCATTTTTGCAATGAAAAAAAGTATCTGTCTTCATTTAAGAGATCTACATCTGCAATCATACATGTCTATTTCCGCTCAAGAAGAAACAGCACAGGACACAGAAGTAGCAGAAGGGAAGGCAGAATGACAGTCTGAGAGAGCTGGGGATATGGCATTCTACCATCTCGCTCCTCTCCTAGGACCATTAATTTGTTCACCTGATATCTGTAATAACATTTTCTATAGGGAGTTATCTATTTGTAGATACCCCAGAAGTTTCCTACTGGAAACTATTTTCTATGTATAAGTAAAGTAACTTTTTTATTTACTTGGACTGATTGTATTTTAAATGCACCAATGTGGTAAAAAACTACACATCAACTTTCTTTAGGAGGTGGTATTTGTAGAAATTCAAGACGCCAGCTTAAATGAATCACTGGTTGGCATCCAGTTAGTAAAAGGCAGAAAACATCCTGTGAGCAGGCAGGATGCCAGCTGAGCATTTTAACATGACTACAGCACACCAAGTGATCATCATGTTGCTTCAGAAGCTTCTACATTCAGCACCATGAAAGATTAACATTGCCAACTGTAGCTGTCCATTACTTAACAACCTAATTTTTGTTCCAAATGGAATCCTCTGGTTTGTACTATTACTGCAGCATAACACTGTAATAAACTGTACAATTTATAATTTTCAAATTCACAGAATTTTTTACAGAATTTTAGGGGCTGGAAGGGACCTCCAGAGATCATCGAGTCCAACCTCAAGTTATAATGTTATTACTAATGTAAAAAAGTGCTACTATATGAACAGCAGTAAGGCAAAGTCCCATTCTCAAAAGCCTGCGGCCAGCATAAAAGATGTTACAGGTATTTACTTTTTGCACTGTACTGACAGCACATTCACCAGGGCAGTGACACAGAGCTATGGAAAATGGCAATGCACACAGCATATGACCTAGACATATGTTGCACTTGTCAAGTGCCAGGAAATTCCCAGAAGGCAGCATAAGCAAACCTGTAACTGAGAGACACAGCTTTCTAGGTGGAAGTTTCCCATAGCTGATGGTCCCACCAGAGATCGAAAGCAGAGAGCTAATGTAGAAGACTGTCAGAACAGTGGCACTGGAAGACTCAGAGATGAATTTAAAAGAATACTTCCTTTCGTCTAAAAGAAAGCGTCCTTATTTACATTTACTTAATCAACTTCACCTTTGCCACTCAAAGCAGCATTTCTCTATACTTATGTCTGTCATTATTTTTCAGTTACTCACGTGATTCCATATATATGGAAATCTTGATTTCACCCTAAACAAACAAACAAAAAATAATCTGGGAACCATGCAAAAAGAGCTTCATACTATTCCTGTTGCACTGCTCAGGCTCTGAATACTGAAAGCTGTGCAGACCTCTCAGGGTAGTTAGACTTGAGCACCTCAGTAGCTAGATGGGGAATTCAGAACACTTCATGTTACTCGTACTCTGGTGCTAAAGAGACAGCCCGGCTTTGCTTTTCAACTCCCCAGTTACATCTATCTCTCAGTGGACCTAAGTGATCTACAAAACAGAAAGAAACGGAGAATCCAGCTATTTGAACAGGAAACTGTTGATTTTTGGAGTGTGTTTCTATTAGGGCTGATCTTACTTACACTGTAGACTTAAATTACAGTGTAATTTCTCAAACAAACCACATCCAAAACTGTCCAGACTGAGTTATTACTTTTCTTCATAAACTCTGCTGTCAATGCTGTCACAATATGTAGCTATAGAATTATAATTTTAGGACAGATTAATCTAATCTTCTGTAAACACTAACAGAGGGAGCATATCCAAAACATCCCTTATTTGAAGGGCTTACGGATCATCATTGATGCACGCTTGCCTTTACCTTTCTGAAGAGGCTTTTGACAACACATTTGTTGTTAAACAAATAAAGGAATATCTACCTCATGATCTTTACTGTTTTTATTACCTTTTCTATCTCTTCAGCCAGTGATATGAACCACATACCCATCAATAATTATTTACAAGTGCTCCATCATCAAGACTATAAAACAAGATAAAGGGGATTGATGTTATTTCTGAAGAGGTGCTATTCCAGTGGCAGTGCAAAAGAAAAGAAAATAAGGAGGTTTAATGCATCATTGTTAGAAAATGGTTTAAACTGAATTTTCATGTAATATAAAGTTTTGTTATCTGAACTTCAAAATTATTACTAGCTAAATCCTATGGAACATAATTCTATGTTACTTACTCTTCTTATTCAGTATGTATTCTGAAAGGCATGAGACATATGCTTCATGATCAGAATAATTAATTCAGTGACAGAATCTCCAATGTTTTCATCTCAATGACACTGGGATTTGATGCTGTGGCCCACCACTGTCGTAGCTAAAAAATTACCTTTTCTTCAGGAATCGTGCCACGCATGTTTTCCAGGTAACTTGATGTATTTTCCACATTGGTATATCTCAGAAGAATATGGGCAAAGTCTTCCTCACTGATGGTGTTCATCCCATTAGAGTAGGAAAGGAATTCTATCTCTAGAACCTCAGTTTGTAGGTTATCCATAAATCTAAAGCACAAACAGAAATAAAGAGAAATAATAACACTTACTTTAAAAGGCTCATAGAATGTAAAGGCAAGTAGCATTATACAAATTAGTTCCCTTTTTGTAGCACTGATGGTAAATCCCTTACCTATGTTGACTCATTTTCTAATTAAGACAACAATCTTAACGCAAAGTTGACGTGTTTTAATAAGAATTAAAATTACTTACTTAATTACTTAATTTTCTTCTTCAGTGGGTCACTGCTATTTATTTTCATATACTAGACTGAAAACTCCATCATAGAACTAAATGAATTCCAAGAATTTATTCCCCATATAGCTATGTACAGATTGTGATGAAACCTTACTTTTCTATTTGTAACAAGCTAAGTATGATTAACTCTTGCAGCCTTTCAATCTAAACTTTTTTTAATAATTCACTATTCTTTCGATATTTCTATAAGCTCTTCCCAACTTAACAACATATTTTATGTTTATATATATAAATATAGAAATTATATATATGTATTTATGTGTATATATGTATTATATACATATATATATGTAACTTCCTTGATTCTGCTTGATGTTCTAGCTACACAACCAAGGATCAAATTAGGTCTTTGGTCACAGTACTGCACTGGGAGCTCATGTTCACCTGACTATCAACCACAACGTGTAACACAGTTCCCTGTTACAGGTTCCCAAGAATTCCCATCCTATAGACACTGTCTGAAACACTCCTTTCTAATATTTAATTTGACTTCTAAGAACTATGAGGAGCTCAAATCAAACGGATGTCTAAGCAAAAGTTTAAGTGCAAGGTAAACATACAATAGTATTTCTGTCACTAATCCACAGTTTAACAATTTGTTGAGCTGGTAAAGTAGCATTGAGTAAAACTTGATGAATCTTTCCTCTACTAGGTTTTGACTTCTCTAGCATTAACACCACTTACAGCAATTAATGGACATTTTAACTAGATGCCTTTTGAAAATGCACCTTTTCTGGTTCTTTTGACCTCACATCATGATCTCACTTGATGACACAGATTTTATATTATGTGAAATCCTGAATACTTTTCAAGACACACCATTTTATGGCAAAATATTTTCCAGTATCTGACTGATCAGAATGCACACTTAGTGGTAACTATGCAGACAACAGGTATCAGGAGTATTTACTGAGGCAACAACAACCAAACACCGTATATCACACAGAAACATACAGTTTTATGACTCTGTTTGTATAGAGCTGTCCCTAACTTTTTAGATTTTATTTTAAATTGAGTATTAATTGTCCCGTTTTTCAGTTGGGATAGAGTTAATTCTCACCAGAAGCTGGGAGGGGACACAGCCAGGACAGGTGACCCAAAGCAGGGTGCTGTCCAGCTGGCTGGGGAGGAGTCACTGCTCAGGGAAGGGCTGGGCAGCAGGTTGGGGAGGCAAATGGCAGTGTGTATCACCTGTTTTGTGTATTTTTAATTAGTATTGTTGTTATTTTCCTCTTCCTTTGCTCTCCCAGTAAACTGTCCTTATCCCAGCTTACAAGTTTTGCCTTTTCCTTCTGATTCTCCTCCCTGTCTCACTGGGGAGGGAGAGTGGGCAGCTGCTTAGTGCTCAGCTGCTGGCTGGGCTAAACCATGACATAATTACACCAACAGCTTCCACTGTGTTTTCACCTTTTTCCTCATACAAGCTTATGTTAAACTGCCTCCACGATAGCTTCAGAAAAATCTTTACATTTAAGTATGTCCCTAAGAGCAGAGATGCACATCCCCAGGGGCAGAGATGCACACAAAGTTTTGGTTTTTTAAAAAGCACTGAAAAAAAAATAAATTCCTGTGTACTGATAAGGACAGGGTTAGGGTACAACCTCTGCATCCCAAAGCAACTACATACACAAGTACTATTGACATTTGGAAATGATGCAGCATTAGTACAGGACTTCTATTGTTGGTCCACTTACTGTGTTACTTCACTCTTTGTATATATATCACACACAAAGGGAACATAAACTTTAGATGCATGTCTGCATAGACTACTTTTATAGTAATGTAATACACATTAATTAGAACATGCATGAAAGAATTTTTTAGAAGGAATTAATACAGTTGAGACTCACCTATAAAAATCTTCAAAGTTCAGTTCAGCTTTTCCTTTCTTGCCAAAGAAGTGTACAAGCAGTGTAGTATCTGATAGTGAACTTGAAATGTCATCAGCACGCTTAAATATTAGAAAAAAGAAATTAGAGGCCATGATTGGATCAGTTTCAAAAGTATAATCTGAGAATTCCTATCATCACAATAGACCTTTCTATTAAAAGATTTTGTGTTTTATGTTCAGTCTTAAAAAAGACTTTAGTATTAAAATCCACTGAATTAATTTAGTCATGCAATTTTCACACAAAATAGCATTATGTTGTTAATTGCATTTAGTAGAAAACACTTAAACCAACAATGTAATATAATGGAAGCTGCAATGAAGGGGGAAGAAGCATGAAAAATAAAACCAGAAACTCTTGATGAAAAACAAAAGAGTCCTAGTCCGTTAACGTAAACCATAAAAATAACTCCCTTCTACACAATCTCTCTTCTACTACACAGCTACAAAGAAATTAGAGGAAGTTTTTTCAAATACTCTTATTTTTTATTTCAAAATTAAGTATGGAATTGTATTCCAAACCCACTCACAACAGTCAGGTGTACTTTATATGATTCTTTTCTATAAGTAACACATGGCTACAGTCTAAATATTACTGCCCAAATATATTTAGAGCAACAGAATTTTAAGAAATTCTGAACTCATGAAGTAGTATGTTCACTCATTCTCTTAAGAATGTTCCTCATCTACTGAGTACACAGGTGGTCTCTGCACCAGCCAGGAACCTTTGAGCATATACTAACATTTTTTCCTTAATAAATAATTATCAACATTGAAGACACAGAATGAGAAGAGTAAAACCAACTCATTTTAACCATTTTTAATAAGAAAAGTTGTATATAGTAAGACAGACATATAAACAGAACTATCATCCCTGTACAGTGATTGTGCAACCTTCTGAGTTTTACTACATATACATTACCCTTAACTGCTGTGTATGTGTATTGATTTTACTTCTTTTACAAAGAAACTCTTGATACACTGAAGTGACAGAATAATAATTCAGTGATACAGGGCTCTTAGATAAGCCACAGTATTCCACCATGGTAACATCCTTCTGGCATTAACTTGTATCTGCTGACATTTGAATTTCAAAAGTCAGTTATTTTGTCTCCTTGCTGTATCTGTGTAGGGAGAACCTTCTGTCTGAACTCTCATTTTTCTTCCCATGAAGAGACTTTATGAAAAGCCAAGAGTGGGAGCCAGTACTCTCTGCTCTTTCGAGGCAAGCTACCACCCATCAGGAATACCACATGGAAGCGTGCCTGACTGCTCTACTGTTCAAGAACAAAACCTAACACATGGTACAGAAACCTAGTAAGGATCTGGGAGAATTAACAGTACTGAGTTATCACCATAATGACAGATTACAAACCCATGGGATTTCCTGTAATATAGAAAACTGTTTGTACAGATCTATAAAGATCAGCATATATAAACCTGGAAGCTGCACTCAAAGTCCTTTAAGTCTGACTTTATTTCGTAACTGCAGAGGCTGTGTATTTATAGCAGATGGGGAAATGCTACATGACGGAACTTGGAAGATATTTTGAATGGTCTGAAGTAGTTCAACACCATGTACCATGAAAACCTGTTTCATAGCTACATGTACATGAAATATACTATATCAATTTCAAATGTAAATACTAGTTTGTAAACAATGTAAAATGCAACATCCATTAAGAGTATTTATGTATCAACAAGGAAAAACATGAGGCAGTAACCACACAAATCCATCTTTCAACATCCAAGAACTAAAGAAACAAGAGAGATTTTTCTGTGCTTTAGTATAATCACTTTAGGATACTCAAGATTGTATTTCATGTACTCTAGCTTCCTCTTTATTCTCATATGCTTCTCCAGGGAGAAATAAGATGACATAGTGTATGTATCGGTAGAGAGATATTTCATGTCCTTCAATTAAGACAGCTCTGCTCTTCAAGTGAGCAAACTACTTCAGAAAAGTAATCACTATTTGTCTTTTAATATTGTTATCCTCCACTGCAGGACACAATATACTGAAACACAGATACCCTGATTTCCTATGTCTTTCAAGCAATTAAATCCCTGAGTACATTCAAACAATTTCCCTCAAGTACACTGCAAAGATATCAAATGTTAAATTACAGCCTTTCATCTTGCAAAAAACATTTCAAAACCTTAGACTTAGGTTGCATTCACCCATATCTAAAGGACCATTAAAAAACCCCACAATCTGCAAGTCTTTTCACAATTCCCATTTGGTCAGCCCCACTAAATAAAAAACCCCAAACAAAAACCTCACCCCAGAAACTCAACCCATTATGCTTCTCTGCAGAATTGCAGGCAACTGAAAACTACTCCTGTGCTTCTTCTGCGTTGATGGCATTAAATAAATTCTCTCTGTTCAGGGCTAAGGATAAAAACAAAAGCCTTAATAAATTAAAAACTATTATTTGTTGCTCATAATAAAATGAATTATCTATTTTATATCAGTGCAAATGCAATGACCACACCTGTTTCCATATCTACACATATGAGACTATTTTGAAGTAATACATTTTGCAGTTATTTAAATGAAAATAAAACACTGCATCATTTCTTTTAGCCTCTACATGAACTCTAATACAAATTCAGATAAAGAGACAAACAGGTAAGACAAGTGTTTCAGTTATACTACTGGCTTGCTGCATGAAAACAACATCTTTTCCTCTCAATTTCCTAACAAGAGCAGTAGATTTATCTTTTTTTATATCCTGCAAAATTAATTTCAAACTTTTGTTTAAAGAAGGGTGACTAAAAGTAAGTTACACTCATGAGCAATGGCCCACTTGTAGCAACATAGTCTGAGAATGAAGCGTGTATATTATGCTTGGAATTAATAAAAGCTTTCCCACTGAAAGTCCTTGATTTTTCACTAGTGATAATGAATGTGTGGACTTCCAGTTTGATTTAGTAATTTAAGAATAAATATACAATCTGACTTCAGTGATAACTGTCATATTCCAACAGGATAGTGTAGCTGCTAAATTAGGAACAGCAGAAACATTACCATAAACTGTCCTGGAAAGAAACTGGATGTGATGAATAACTTCTCCCCCTCCCCCAAGAGACCTTGTAAATTGACTCCTACAATAACGAACCTTATTTATTCTTCAACTTTCACAAGGCCTTCTCAAAAGCTATGAAACAACACTGACTTCAGTGTCACCTAGCTTTATGCCACTTTCTTAGTACAGATGCCTATAATAATCTTCAGATGTGAGAGTACCTGGGAGAGATAAGAACAGGGATGAAAGCCAGTCAGCTCAAACTTAACCCAAGCAAGATAAAGATGATTATGCTAAGAAGTGGGTAATAGTCACTGGAGCAAATGAAGGATGTGATTTTTCTTAATAAAATGATTTAAAATAAATTTTATACATTTTACAATTTAAATACATTTTTAGCATAGCTGCTATTAAGCTTCAATTACATTTTAGTTACAGATACTAGTCTGAAGCATCAGATGTAAAAAAACCCTATCTCTTACCAGATTAAGGATGTGGAGAGATTACCACACTTAAGTCTATCTATACTTGGAACTGAATTCATGCCAGATACCTAGATAAAGATGACAGTTAATTCAGAAAACTCAGTGACCCAAGCTCCTTAAAAGAGTGATGAAAAGAGTAGCCCTCTCTCACCTCTGATGTCTCCCTGGTAACAGGGTAACACTGATGTCCTGGGTTTTAAAATGTGGAGGAATAAATAAGGACGAATAACTGTACTAATTGTTCAGTAGCTCATCAATTTAAAAGGAAAGAAAGGCTATGTATACTGCTTTACTGCAAGCTTACTATGATTGTATTATTACTATGAACATTGCAAATAATATTGGTATAAAACTCAACTCTGTAACACTACATTTTCTTTTGTTCAAAGCCAGATGAACTCAACCTGAGAGGTAAGAGAAGGCCTACTTGATACCTGGGAAATACAGGTTCTACCTTCAGAGAAGAATCAAAGACCTTGTTTTGTTTAGCCTATGGTAATTAAAACTGAGGGCTATGACGGTGTTTATAAGCACAAACATGAATAAGAAGATTAACACTAATGAAGAAAAAGACCAATGAAAATTAAGGGATAACTGACTGGTATAAAGGCACCATGAGTAAATTAGCCTGGAAATTAGAAAAAGTCCATCTGAGTCCTCAGGTTATTCAATAGCTTTGGCAGAGGAACAGCAGGGACAAAACACTAATTACTTTTCATATGGAGCATACATTGCTTAGGAAGCAAAGAAAAAGATTGTTTTACCCTGGAGGTGCATTTCAGTTCCATGTTCTTTCTCATTATGATTCTGCTTATGAAGCACGGAACTTGCTTGAGACCCGATAGTCAGTGGAGAGTTGCTGTATGTTCTTTAACACCACAACCAGCAGAGCAATCACTCTCACTGTATGGGGCACTGAAAAGCCTAAATGCTACGGTTTTCTGACCCTCTTAAATGATCAATGCAAATGTCTTAACTGAAGGCAGATCATGAAACAAGGATCTTACTAGAATTGAAAGAATTATGGACATTCATCTGATGGCAGTGATACTGCTAGTACTCCACAGTGGTTGTGTAATATGAAAAAAGATTGACTAATATTTTGGCTACCTTAAAACAGTCCTGGTTTGATCCAACAACTCAAACAATCTTTGTGCAATACTAGTTTTGTGAAGACAAGGTCTGCTAACATACATAAAAAACACATAAAGGACCTTAAGATTAAAAGCTTAAAAGGCTGAAACTCTCATTACAGTTCTCATATTACTTATTTAACTGTGAAATACTGTCACCATTGGTGTTAGAAAATGATTCTTATGGTAAGGACTGAAGAGGACTCAGTCTTCCAACTCTTTCAAAAGGTATCTTTGCTTTTACTTGGAAATGACAACTTTCAATTATCACATTGCACAGACCTAAATCCATTTCATTTGAGAACTTTCATTCAAAAAAAAAAGTAATTAAAAGGAAGAAAAGAAACAAAGTGTATACAATAGGAAAACAATCAGAACAGAAATAAATGAAAGAGCAGTATGTTTATGGACCAGAGACAGAGGTTGTCATATACCTCCGCAAGGTCCGAAAAGAGTGCTTGGCTTGTGCTACGTCTCAAAGTATCCCAATAGCTTCTGGGGACAAGGTCCTCTCCTTCTGTTTTAAGAACCTGCAGAAGTTTCAAGAGGCACAATTGTTTGAAAATCAAAGAACAATAAAACAACTTTTAACAGACTTTAAAATCTTTTCCAGCTTCAAAGCACAGCTTCATTCTTTTGCTTCTATGCAGAGTAATTTCTACCTAGTTACATGGCACTTTGCATACGAAAGGAACACCGGTCCATTGCAGCTATTTGTTTATCACTTATAACTTGGCTGTGACAAAATATGGGAAATGTAAAGTGAAAATATTTATTAAAAGTACATGTGAAAATGTCCATCTAAACTCAGTATGTTGTTTCTTCCTAACAATTCTGTTTGCTAAAATATGATGTATATACTTATGAAATTTGCTTTCTCATTGGTCAAAATACATATATCACCATACCAATAGTTATTTAATTTCCTCCAATAATCAAGATGATATACTTGCACCAGTAAAGAAATGCAGAAAACAAGCCTACTAAGTCTAACTTCAGTTGTAACATACTTATCAAGAAAACACTACTCACATGATCCAGTTTACCATGTTTAAATAGAATATGTTTAATCTCTTAAAGTAAAATATGCTTACCTTTTTGTTCTGAAATGTTTCAATTTTGGAAGCCTGAAAAATCATCCCTTATTGAGGCAGGCTTCCCTTATATTGCAGTTAAGTCTTGGAAGATCTATGTAATACATTTATTCCCCCATACCACCCAAAGAATCTATGGAACGTGATTCTAAAGACAGCAGAATGTTATTTGAGGTTGTTTTTTTCAACGGAATGAATTTCCTCTTTTTCCTCAACAAGTTAACCAAAACTACGTCTCCTACTTTCACAGCTTCCCACTCATGTCCACCTGGGCATGCAAGAAAAATAATGAATTCAAATCTTCTAACTTCAAATGGAAACCTTTTTTTTTGACCCAACACATACTTAGAAGTCTTAGAAGACTTACACAGATGTGACAGCTGTGTGGTGTGTGAAGTCACATTGTTATCGTAAGGAATATTGTACAGAGTTGAATGTTTATTGCCTCTATATATTCTGCATGGTGCAAACACATTATGCCTACTACAAGTTATATTACATATATATACATAACTAACCAATTCAACTCATTTCTTTCTGTAAATTGTCATCAAAGAAACATGAAAAACTACCAGGAATTATACCCACACTTAATGTATATTATACTTTTGTTTCCTTTTTGAAAAATTCTGGTTTTACCTTTCTCTACTATGTAGTAACAGTTTGTATGTTGTCACAGTATTTTCATATATAACTTCATTTAGTCCCAAATTGCTAAACTCTGCTAGATTTGTTTACTTCAGTGCATACAGGATTAGGCCCTTAGCAGCTTCTCTTACTCATCCTTTTGATGTTCACTGGGTCACGTGAATGAACAACACATCATTCTTTTCTGCATACAATTCTCTAATTAACTATTTTAAGTATTCACCGAGTTTGTTCTCTTACTGGAGATTTACTTTAGTCAATTAGTACTTCAAGGCATGCACATTTTATTTTCCTCACATGCATCTGATCATAATTATCATGTTCCGGTTGGCATTGGGTGAAGGCACTCGTGCAAGACATGCTGAAGTAGTCTTAACACACAACTGCAGTATGCACCAGAACATGACTTGAAATAATTAACCTATGCAACTGAAAACACAAATTACTTAGCCCATTTAAAATGTCACTGTATGCATCTATGTTTTATAGACCTTGACACTTCCCAAATAAGGTTGTTGTGAAGGATGAAATGAGGAGAAGGGCCAAACAAAGCACTATGGACTGTCCCAGACATTTTAGAGCTGCATCTCCTTGGCCTCAAATATCTTCGACTCCCCAGGAGATCAAGGCAAACTGAAAAGGCTGTTACACTTCTTGTTTCAGTAGGAGAAACAGAAACCCAAAATATCAGTTTTCTAGGGAGGGGGTGGGGTGGTAGATACTGTGAATTCCTATAGCTCTGGTGTGTGGAGATCTCCATTCAGGTAGCAGGAGGGAAGAAAAGGATGGTGCACACCTGGGCATCATCTCGATAAAGAATTCTGATGTGGCTGGAGTCAGGGAGGAGATTTTTTACTAAAGCTGAAAATTATTACATGATTAGGAAAGCCTAACTAGTTTGGTTTCAGTTTAAAATAGCAGGCTGCACTGACATGTGGCAAGCACTGTACTGCATCTTTCACTGCAGTAAAGCCTGATCTAAAATCCACTGAATCGTAAGGCCTGGCCTTTCCTACTATGTTATTCTCACAAGACTGCAGCATCTGTATCATGCCACTGCACCTTTTCATTCAACAGTCTTCCTTCCTGCATGTTGCCCAAATTGTATGTGCTAACTTCACAGGAAGTAAATTCAGGCATTCCTGAGAATGGTTATATAAAGAAATCAACTTTAGAACTGCAATCTCCAAGTTGTCTAATTCTCCTAGGCTCCCTCACCTCACTTTGAGTACCACAATAATCACAGTAAAACAAATATAATTCTATTTTAACATAAAATTAATGGGGTTTTTACACCTCTTTTATTTTTGATGTGAACCAAAAATTAGTCAGGTCACCATGAAAACATGAAAAAAAAAGCAGATCTGTTTCTTCCTGATTCTCTCTCCCATTTCTCAAAACTAATTAAAAGTAAGTTTACTGTCACCTACATAATACAGAGACTATTTTCTGTAAAATCCTATTCTAGTTGAGACTGGAAGTTCTTATTTATTTGTTCTGTAAGTGAAGCACACAAATATAAAAGCTCTCCTCTGCTTTCTTTTTTTTTATTTTGGGGTGGAACAAAGAGGTGAAGGATTCATTTGACTAATTATTACTCCGCATTATACACAAGGAGACAAGATAGACCTAGATCAAATGACCTGTACAGGATGACTTCATTTACATGCGTTAATTAAAAACAAGTCTACAATTTATTAAGATATATTTTGTCTTTTCCCTTAAAATACTGTTCCCTTCATTTTATACAAACAGAGAACCTTTCCTCCTGGTAGGCTTGCCTGTTTCAGAATGCATGCAACGAGCATGCACAACCTTTTAAGCGAGTAAAGATCCATCACATTTTTACTGATTAGAAGTCATTTACTTGATGAAAAAGATAAAAATAGTAAATTTTCTTATAGCATATTATTTCACCTCACTGGTGAAGACTGCATAAATTGAAAATTAATAGAGTACATACACTGTTAGTAGAAGTATGATATCCATAAAGTTGAAGACGCTGACATACAGCAAAAACGGGTCAAGTCAAGTATCACATGTCAGAATGAAGCCAAAGGAGGGGAAAAAAGGCAACAGAATAGGTTAAGACAAGCAAATCTTCATTATATATATTATTATATTTATTTGTTTTTAAAATGAAATCTCATTCTTCAATCTCATTTTTCAAATTTTCAAAAGAGAAGTAAAGAATTGCAGCGATTACTCTCAGGAGAAATGTTCCATTTTGTAATCTTTACTTCTTCTGAAAGCTCTTCTGGGTGTAAGTTTCCTTTGTTCAGAATAAACACTGTGTGAAAGGTTCAACAATTGACCTACAGTTTTGAAAAGCTGAGAAGGATAGGTCTCTCTGGGTGGGAAGAAAAGGTCCCTTTTTATGCTGAGGGAAGGTTTAGAAAGTATTAATTCTTGAAATTCAAACTTCCTATGGTCTCAGGGACAAAGGTCTGAGATCAAGCATCTGTGGTCCCCAAAGTATAATGGGCACCATAAGAAGCTTTGCATATGTGTCAAAATAAGGAATTTTTGCCATCAATAGGCAAACTGCAAATGAATACTTTTTTTTTGTTTTGCTGTGGGCTTGAAAGAGACTCATCCCTGATTTTCACTTGTCCAACAGTAAATTTAAGTTCCTGCTACTGGTGCCATCCTCCAGACAAGCCACCAGACTTGTGTAATTCTTACTTACCTTTCTTGTGCCTTTAAGAAATGAAAATTTGACATTATATGAGTATTCAGTATTCCACAAAAATCTATTCAGGTAATATAAACAAATAAAGCCATTTTGCATTATGAGCAATATTTAATAAAAAAATTAAAATCTAAGTTCATTTGTAACATTTCATCAGCAATTTTACAACTACTATGTAAAGAACAAGCATCACAGTCAAAATGTCTGCATGGACAGCTTCATTTAGTTATGAGAGCAGGAGCATAGTTTGATCTTGTCACTGAGATGTCTCACTCTTATAGACAGCAACACTGGGTCATTACTATTAATTTTTGCCTATATATATAGATTCCAAATGGGTTCAATTCTACTGTCATGTCATAATATGCAATATGATGGTTAAACACTATTTGTTTCCTTTCGAAAGACCACTTAAATATTTTTTCCCCAGTAAAGTCAGTTCAGGCTAAATACTACTTTTTCCTCTATATTACACATATTCATTTAACAATATTCATTTATTGTTTAAAAATTTGAATCTGATTAGTGAAATATATACAAATACAATGTTGTCCTACATCAAAGAAAACAAACCAACTACCAGCTGCACCTATTTTAATTTTACTTACAAGCATTGCACGTTTTTCTTCATCTCCTTTTCTTTCTCTCTTCTCATTTTTTTTCCTGAAAATCTCTTGTAACTAAAAAAAAAAAAAAAAAATTGTTCTTATTTAGTTTTCAGGCTATTTCACATGTATAATGATCACTGAATATGAGGAACAATGCAAACAGTGATAAAAAGTAGTTCTTTACTAAAATATTAGTGTTTCAGTGATGTTTCACTGTTCATATTCATGCCTTCATGTTCGTTCTGTGATCAGGACCATCCCACAGAAAGGAATAAGGAAGCATTTTTCCACAAAGGCTATTAATTCTATTTGGGAACATATTACTAAGAACGTCCTATTTAGCTTAACACTTTAGCCAATCCAGACTGTACAAAAAGGGGGAGTTCCAGGATTCTCCACCACCTCTAGGCATATCCTTTCTTGTCCGGTACTAATTAGTATCTGTGTGGCTCTGCAGTCAGCTGGATCAATCTTTTTTCCGTATTTTTAGTTTCCAACCAGATCAGTTCTTACTCCTGCTGGCACAAGGGTGGGGTGGAAACACCTGGTGGGGGTGGAACATTCCCCTTCAGCAGCAACAAACTACTATTCAAGAGTAATTTATCAAGTACCCTTTTTTTTTTCATGTCTGTTCAAAGAATACTTTGAGGTCTTGTAAAATACCCCTTTTCACAACTTTCCCTAAGAACTTTAAACATGACTTCTGAGAAAACCTCAAATACAAGATTTAAAACTTACTGATTCTTGAGCATATATATTTTCAAATTAACAAGTCTTCAGAGTAAAAAGTGGTCTGTACTTACCTTTCTTTGTAAGCATCTATTTTACTTAGGTATTTTTATTTATTGTAATATTTACTAATATTTCCTGACCATGAGAAAAAAATGTTAGTCTCTACTCTGCACAGCAAGAGAGCACAATTAACCGTAATTCCTTCTATATCTACCAGTGAATCACAGAATCAAAGGGGTTGGAAGGGACCTCCAGAGATCAGCGGGTCTAACCCCCCTGCCGAAGCAGGTTCCCTAGGACAGGTTGCACAGGGAGGTATCCAGACAGGTCTTGAATACCTCCAGAGAAGGAGACTCCACACCCCCCAGGGCAGCCAGTCCCTGGGCTCTGTCACCCTCACTGTGAAAAAGTTCTTCTCTTTAGCTTCTCAAAAACTGCACATGAAAATACTGTACTGCCAACTGTAGCATTAGGTAATCTCAGTGTGAGCAGCAGAAAGAATAAACGCTGTGGCTGACAAATGTGTCCTATCATGAATACGGTACTTTCAGAACCGAACATCAGGGCATAGAGACAATGGTGGCAGTTGTTTCACCAGAAGTCTGATAAAAACCTGATACTGTAATAACACACACACAGAGCTCCCCAGGGATCAGAATGTTGTGAAAAATAGATGTGAGATAAATTTTGCAAGCAAATTTTCCAAATTTAATTTCAGAAGACTGTATTTCAGAGAAGGGAGATGACTAAGACAAAGTGATCAACAGCCCCTACCCCAGGGGTATGACAACAGTGAAATGATACCCAACAAATTTATAAATAAAGTATTATGAATTTCCAAATTTGACTATTGTGTTCCAGAATTGCTGATAAGGCAAACACAGACCAGAATACTGTGTGTGTCACTGTATCTATTTTTGAGTACAGGATCAATATTCAGACCCTGGTATGTTTTTTCTATATTTCTGCAAAACTACAAGCACAATTTGCTATAACTTATGCTGATAAGGATAAAGTCTTTACAGGACATTTAGCTGGATGGCCTAAAGTATTACACAGTTTACAACCCAAAAATGTGGAAAGGAAAAAGGTAAAGGAAGAGAGAGAAGTAGAAAGAAAACACCTCCTCCAAAGTAAAGTGACAAGCCATCAAGCAGAAGAGAGGAGTGGCAGTATTTTAAAACCTAAAAAAAGAGCCCTTAAATGCACTGCAACCTTGGATGTATTTTCCCTGCCACAGAGGCAAAAGGAGTAGGATTCTGTTGCATTCATCATTAAAGCACTTGCTAAACTTCTGGAAATGGATCTTTTGTTCAGAAGGAGTGCTATAGGATACCATCCAGTAGAAAAGGGAATGCAAAAAGGATCTTGGAGTACTTTCATAAGAACATTGTTTGAAACAGGATAATGAGATTGACTGCTGAAAGCAGCAACCCCAAGATCTCCTGTAACAAGGCAACACAATCCTCCTGTTCCCTGACCTCACCCCTATGACATACGCAAAGAAGAAAGCACAAACACCAGGGAATTAGTTTACAAAAACACTAAAGCTGTTATCAGAAAAATTAAGCATTTTTCAACTCTTCACTACCCATGCTCTTCCCAAGAATCACACAATATGGGATCCCTACACCAATCTCTGTTTGCAAAGTTTAACAGTATTAACTATACTTCCAATTTTATGATAGCTGACTGGAATCACTGGAGAAGTGTTTTGCAAATGCTGGATATAGTTCAAATGCCAACACTTAACATTGTCCTGCTTCCACACACACAGGAGATGACACATACCCAAGCAAGGTGAGTATACATGCCAAATGTATGTGCTGGGACCAGGTCTCTCACAGCTGCAGCAACACTGAAGCAACTTTTATTTCCATACATACTCTTATTTATACAGACATTTTCTATCTACCTAGCTGTCTATTTTAGCTTTTTTCACTTCAAATCTAACATTAGGTTTTGACCTAAGTTTTGAAGGGTGACTGATCAAGCAGAATTAGGGTCGGATTTAATGTATACAATTTTTAAAAATAAAATAATAGGTTGAGAACAATGTATCTAATGTTTAAAAATTCTCCTTCCTTTCTTCTATCCATCAACTCTGGTAACAGAAGAAGTGTAAGAAGGAGGAAACTCTATCAGGGACCATGGCAGAGAACAAATAAAAAGCAGGATGTGAAAAGGACTGTAAAAGCACAGTTAGAAAGAAAGATGCAATATCCATCATTAAATGTTGCCCTTGCTCCCCTGCCTTTTATAATTTTTTCATTTTCAGCAGCAGTTTCTGAAAGACAATTCAGTTTCAATTTACTCCCACTTAGCCATTGTAATGGAAGTAGCATTGGTTAAGGGGTTTTTTTTTAAAGTTGTCAGTCTATTCCACCACATTCTGTTGTATTAAATCATGACAGACTTTTTTTTATTCTTCCTCTATTTTTCCTTTGGCCAATTAATGCAATGTTTGCTGGCTTTTGCCTCTACCCAGAGGAGATAGTTATTAGGAATTGACAAGTGTAAGGATGCATACATTTAGAATACAAAAAATGATGATGATGCTACAAATTGTAAGAGGTGACAGCTTTCAAAATAAATGAGCCCTGTTCTGTTTAAGCTATGCCACCAGAAAACAAGCCCCCAAATCTCAGATCTCACTTCCTTGAAAAGGAGGACTGAGGAAAATTCTAGTGTTTGGGACAGTTTCTTTGACCCTTCCATTTTCTTTAGGTTAGCATCGCTTATCTGAATCAAACCTTCTAACTTGACTTGAAAACAATTAAGAAACAGCACACGGGAAAATAGGGTGTTTTTCATTTTAAATCGTGGTCTGACAAATCCATTCCATGTGTCTGTTTCATTCTTTGTATTTTGTTCCATTTTCTCCTTCTTCTGTAAGCAGTGGACTCTATTTATAAACTCGGATGCATAAAAACATGCATGAAGTTTTGTAACAAAACCTTGAATGTGACAAAACTACTGCCAAGTTCTGGATGTCCTGCCAACTGTTCCAGAGCACATAAAAATTATTCAGCTCAAAGTCAATTTTGCTATCAGAAGTATTCTCCTTAAAATGAAATCACTGAACTCCAGCTTAGCAACTTGCTTCAGCATATGGATTTCATGGGATGAACTAGATATATGTGCGGTATGTTTTATTTCCTTGCAAATCTTGTCCAAATCAGATGATGTCACATTATGTCAGTCAATATTTTCAGGACCTCTGTGATTATAAGCAGAATGAACGACAATGTGAAGTGTAGTCCCAGGAAAAGAATCTTTAAAGAATTCCGCAGACCACTGATACAGCAGTATTATTTTAACAGTCTAATTATCTGTGAAGGTAGCAGCTATTTAAAAGATCCCAAATAAAAACGGGAACAACATACCTGTGCACTGTAATAAGGATCTATTTACAATCTATATTAAATTTATTATTTACATTAAATAAGGCAATTAAACAACCACATTCAGTGAAGAACAGCTTTTTTTTTGTCATTATTATTCACATCATCATGAGTCTCCATCCAGACAAAAAAAATAGTTTAAAGATTATGTCAAAATATTCAAAGACTGAAAACATACATACCACTAAGAATTCCTTTTTGTCCACCATCTCATTGCCATCAGTATCAAACATGTTGAAAGCAATTCTAAAACCTGCATGTGGCTCTGAAAAAGAAACCCAAAAACCACTGAATTATTGCTTGCTTGGAAAGAAAGCAAATATGAAATTATTTGGTCTCTGTTTGTAAAAGCCATATCCTCAACTAATTTAAATCAGTACATGTTTGTACACAATAAATGCAAATTATAACATCTGTAGAACAATATTATCCATGTTATGAAAAGTAAAGTCATGCTCACAAATTCATAGATCAGGGGAAACAGAGTGTGGAAATAGAACATGAAATATCCAGGGAAAATGGAGTCCTGACTACCAGTCACAGGAATGGGTGACTGGTAGTCAGGAGTGTAAGTTCATAATTAGAGTCTATTTTATACCTTAAAATACAAATTTGTAGAAAATAAATTTTCTGTGAAAACAGAGAAAGATACTTTAAAAAGTTTTGCAAAAAAGATACTGGTTGCAACTTCAGGTCAAAACTGTACTGAAAGAGACCCAAAATTTTCTTGTTTACATGCTTAGTGTCATTGGAATTTGGAATCAGGTTAGAATTTTAAATTATTTCTGAAACATGGGGTAACTGGAAGTGAAGCCTCTTGGCAAAATTGTGGTGATAAGGATTTGCAATATGGATGAATTATGCCCCAAAGTTAGTTCAGGTAATAAAGAAATGATGGAAGGAATATCCATCAATACAGCAGTTAAGGACTGTCGGTTCAGAGTCAAGTTCATGCTCTGATTCAGAGTAAGAATCCAGATGATGTCTGAAAAAAACCCCAAGCCTAATGAAACATTTCCATTGGATTCAATTGCATATAAGTAAAACACTGCTCCTTTCCAAAAAACAGCTCTTCAAATATCAAAATAAAGTCTCTATCGGGCTTATTTTACTCTGTTAGTCTACTTTGGTTTTATGGGTGGTAGAAGTATTCAATTTTGTTTGTGTTTCTAACGTAAACAACCATTCAATTGGTTTATCAGGTTTTATCTATACTTTATCATTGTCTCATTGATGTCACCCATTATGCAGTAATGGGTGAAACAAACCAGTAATCATGTATATCTTTCTGTTCTCCCTGAATACACTGTCCTTTAGTAACATCAGTAAATTCAGCTGGAAATTTTCCAGGAATTTCAAAGAAGAAAATAATTTTAAGCTCTTAAATGGGATTCAGCTGAAGTGTGTGGCTCAACTTTCTCAACAGTCAGTTACAGAAGTTCTAGATAATAAAATATTTAAATAAAACATAACAGAAGGTTCCAGTAAGACAGGAGAGGTTCAAATGGACATAGCAATAATATGGGTTTTTTCCATATTTGTATATGCAAGAGATGGGAAAAAAAGAAAGAATATTGTAACTTACAGAAATACATTCAGAGCTCAGAAATTTCTAAGGAAGTACTGTTGGTTTTTTTTCCCAGAAAATACTTACTTGTTAAAATACATAAGAGGAATAAATATTCTGTGTAAGATATCACACCTGAAGACAAAAAAAGAAGTTATGCCTTATTAGTTTCACCTTGTCTTCACACTCTTAACTTGAAAATATTAAATTTATATATAAGAACTTTTGTACATGTGCATATGCATATTCATACTTGTGTACATGTGACTGTTCACCTGGTCAATGATTTATTTGTCTAAAATCTTGGTGGTGTTTCTTGTTTGGATTTGTTTTTGAGTACTGCAGAGGAGGAATACACTAAATATGGAAAATAAACAACTACAGTCAGTGGGGAATGGCTCATGAATCGGAAGCTGACTTCATTCTTAGAATATAAATGATTAATCAATTTTTTTAATTATTATTCAATTTTCTTTCTGAAAATCCCACCAATAATTAAATGACAGCAGTCTCTAACAGTATGAGAACATTTACTCTGAAAACATTAATAGTGCTCCCTCTTGATATCTACCATCTGAATACAGTTCTTGACTTTAATATGTGCTTTATAAGCAGATGCCCTGTATTAATTGAAGTTTGTCTCATGTTACTTATGAGAGCATAGACTTGGGTATTTAAGTTGTCTTTAAATGCACATTTTCATAATCATTACCTGAAATTTATATTACAACTCTCGCTAAATTAATGTGCAGGTTTTGTTAAATGTTTTTTTAAAGTCTGAGACATTTGTACTATCTCTTCTACATTCAGAAGACCTGTAAGGAACACCTTCTAAGCGCTCCTTCTCCTGTTAGAAGTCAAAAGGCAATCACAGCATGGAATGGCACTCCCTTTTCTCTTCAGAAGTGATTAAGGCAAAATTTAAACTAGAGCTGAAGTCAGTATCCCAATAGCATGACTGGTACAATAAGACGTACTTCTGCTTTTCTAACTCTAGGGTTAAGACAACCGTGAAGAATGCCCACAGCACCAATGAAGAGAGGCAGCTTACAGGTCAGTCAGAACTGGAAACAATGAGTTTCAGCTCTCCCAAAAGCCTGTACATTAATGATCTTCAAAGCTGAATAGCAAAAGTGGTTCCTGATTTCTAACCAATTGATTTTGCCTGTCCTCCAAAACCGAATGTGTTAAGTCAGTCCACAATATCAAACTATTTCAAAAGAATATTAAAAAAAGTATTTAGACACCTGAGAGTAAAGATGTCTATCAGCTGGGATTTTCAAAAGTTGCTGGCTGTCTGCTTGATTTCCGTCCAAGTCAGGTGCAAAAGTTTTTAGAAAAAAAGCCACATCTTTGAATGCTTAAATATCTTTTAAAATCTGACTTGACTGAATATGTGATAAAACTATGTGAATGGCAATCTGATTTTTTTTCACTGAAAAACCTGTAAAGTTAAAACTCAAAACAGTGGATTTTACAATTATTTGAACACATTTAACATCAGCACTTCCAACACTGCCAAAGTAAGAAACTTTGGCATTTTCTACTAAAACTTACAACACAAAAAGTTCTAAATTAATTCCATTCTGAAATACTCAGGAGGGACTTTCTGTCCTCTTGAATAGCTGAGATACGAAAATCTTAGCTATATCTCTCTTAGATCTGTTCAAATGTCTCCCCAAGCCTTTGATCGATCATACAATACTCCTCCCTAAAAGCCAACTGTCCTGAAGAGCCTTCAAGACACTCATGTCTACTGTCCTCAAACAGATAAGAAAATAACCAACCACAAAGATTGCCAAAGATATCACAGAGACTGGAATAGAAAGACAACCCGAAAGAAAGTTAACTAAACTGTCTTAGGAACCAAATCACACACCAGAAAGAATCACCTCAGCTTTTACCAGCTGAAATGCCACCCTACCAACTTCCATTCATGGAAAAAAAACATTTTCCTACCTTTTGATCCAAGAGTAAAATTAAGTCTTCAGAACCAACATTGTACTCATGCTAGTAGATCTAGTTAGGAAGGCTAGTATTTTTAATACCTCTTACTCTTTTCCTCAATTTATACATAGCTCCACACTGAAGACCAACAAAGATTCAATAGAAGTGTTTAAGGAACGCACGGTCTATGCTTTATCTTCTTGGTTTCACACAGCAGCTTGCAGAAATTAGTTTTCAAAGGCCTGCTTGAATCTGTTTGGATAAGCAGCTATCAAGAAATCAGATAACTCAAAGGTTCTCATTCAGTGATGTAAAAACATTCTTTAATAGCCAGTCAACAGATGTAAATATGTATTTTTGCTTGTTTGATAATACCTTCTTTGTCATAAAATGGAAGAAGAAAGTGCAATTGTCAAGTAGTCCACCACAGGTATGAAGAGAACAATATAACAGGCCTTGAAAGCATTCTCTCCTTTTGTTTGTACTGGTATATTTTAACTGTGGGTAGATCTGGTTGATTGTTCTGAGTGTTATGGGAGAGAAGCTCCTAAACTACAACTGAACAGAAAGAAGAGCTTACACTGAGACTAGAAAAATGAGAAGTAGGTCACTCAAAGATGAAACATTTAAAAAAACCAGGTGAGGACAACTGGCATAAATCTCCAAGACTCATCTGATTTAAATGAATCAAATATACAGACAAAATAAACAGTAAAATAAATGGACATAGGCTTTTGCTACTGGCTTCTTATTATAATGTGTATGTTTTAAAGAAAATGAATCTTTATGTTTTCCTGTCATGTACTAAAAACTATTAGAAGCAGCCTAGAGCAAGGAAATACAAAGACAGACAGTGCAAAGATGTGCCAGTTCCTGCCTATCTGGAGTTCTGGCTGCTGAAAAAAAGTGAGTCTCCATGCACTAGGTATTTGAGCCTGGGACCCTCCTCTGAGAGTAGGTAGATACTTCCTCCTTTAATAAATCTGAAATGCATTTGAATTAATCAATTACACGCACAGGTTTGATTGGAATTTTGTTGTTGGCACACAGATTTTAAGCATTCGTAAAGTGTCTTTATTTCATGGCAAGTATACTTTTGGCCGCTTTTGAAACTACTTAAAACAGTCCACCAGACCTTTAGTCAGTCTGAATGCAAGGAAAGGACCACGTGGGAATATGTGGATTATTTATCATAAATAGCTTTTAAATGTCTGTATACAAGTCATCATGGGGGTTTATTTTGCTATGTTTTTAATTTTTGAAGTGATATAACTTATTAAGATAAAAAAAATATGAGCAGGGGTGTGCCTCATGGCTCTTCCTTTACCAGTGGTGTTTTAAAAGCTAGCAAAGCCCTCATCTGCAGAATTTAAAGAGAAAACTATGAAACTTTGCTGTGAAGAAAATGGTTATTCAGTGATACACCATCACTGTCTTCAAAAATATTAATATGATTGAATCTATTTTAAAAAACCAAAGAGATATCATGTCTTGAGTATTCTATCTGTGGTCTAAAGGTCATTCTTCCATTGCAACAAACTGAACTTGAAACATTCAAATGTCAGTTTAACAAACTCTAAAATACCAATTCACCCAATGAGCTGTAAGGTGGTATGATTAAAGGATTGCAGAGACTGAAGGGAACTTTTCCATGCTGTAAAATGTAGAAAGCAACACATTTTATCATTTTGAAATGTGACCCAGATTAAAGTACAACAAATGAATGTGCTAATTTGGTCCAGGAAAATACATTCTTATCCCCTACCTTTCTCATTAAGAGTACGGAAAAGTTTGGATGATCCTTTCCAAACTGGTGGTGTCTCCATAAGGATCTGATTCAGTTCCTAAAATATAAGATTTTAAAAAGTATGTATTTAAATGCAGATGAGTAAATGCTAAGAAATAGCAGAAAAGGAACTGCATGCAAAGCTACCAGTTCATTTAACTTCAGCTTACATCAGTGATTTTGTAAATTTTCTAGCACATACATAAATTTTGCACGTGATTATCCCAAGAATTACTCATCTGCAAAAATAAAAAGTATTTTCATACAAGCTCCACGTGACTGTTCTTTTAAAACACTCAACCTGAGCTAAAGCAAACTTCACTTTCTTTTTTTGCTGTTGTACAAATATTAGAAGAAAAAAAAAAAGAGGCTCTTAAACATCACAAAAGGTAGACAGTGGCACGGATAGACAGGCAGCTTTGGATACGCCTTTTAGACACTAAGGAAACTCAGCCAGACACTGTCTGAGGAAGGAACTGACAGAGGCTTGAGAAAGTCAATAAATTCAACATAACAGGCACAGCTGCTCAAGTATCTTTGAGATTCTAGGTTCAGCTGAGTCTAGAGTGACAAAACAGAAGAAATCAGTATCTTTTTAAATACATTTAAAACCTTTCCTCTTTCTCCTGTGTTACTAAGTTTACATCATGAGATAAAAAAAACACACTGTATTAAAATCTATGATTCTAAAACAGTACAGGAATTATTGCCCACCTGCTTTGAAAGGGATCGCCACTTCTTAGCACCTGCAATGAAAGGCAAAGCTATGAATGCACAGAATTTAGTTACGCCAACGTGGTGTCATAAAAATTGGACTCTGAGGAATTTTCCCTTCATGAGAGTAATATTAACCTGGTTCCAAAAATCTCTCTTTATGTTATTAAAAAATAATTATCACCTGGTTCCAAAAAATTCTCTTTATGTTATTAAAAAATAATTATCTTAATTCTTACCTAAACTCCTAATTTAAAGAACTGATTCAGATGTACAGTTTTTAATCTAACTCTACTTCAGTAAGAGAAAGGACCTTCTACCTTCCAAATACACCACTAAAACATCGGACAGGAAATAGAGAACATTCATGTTAACCTGTGGTATCAATATTGTGAAAGGACTATTTAGTGGCAATAGTATTACACTACATATTGTAGGAAGACCTGGATTCTGACCCTTCCTTCAGGGACTACTCATACTCGTATTCAGTAACAGTTTTCCAGAGCTATCCAAGAATTCAAACTTGAGGTTCAGTCCACCCTCTCAAGACAAACAATTGCAGAGATTCAGTGCCAAGATAAAGCACTGTGAATTTACAAAGGTAGAAAAAGCAGCATCTTATGAGGTCAAGCCCATAAATTTCTGGATGGCAAAAGGCTCATTTTTATAAAGGAAAACACTCTGTGGCACTAGAAATCCCTTCCTCATGATGAACTCCATGATCTGTTAAATAATTATCACAATGCAGAAGCTATTCACTATGACCTTTCATGGTTAGAAACTCACTGAAATTTAACATCTTGGTAATCACCAAGACTGCCTGCAAATCCCACCCCAGCTATGGTGGAGTTAGCTCATAATACGATGTTACTTGATAGAACAGATTTTCAAATACTTTTCAGTTCAATTTTTTAATGTCAGTTAAAGTCTTGTCTCAAAACACAAAATAAACCCCAACAACACAACCTCATTTGCCATACAAATTAATATAGGTTTATGTCTACCATGAAATACATAAATACATCTAACTTTTCAACCAGGTAATTTCCCAGCCTCATATATTTCACACAGATTTTCTTCCTAGTCAAGAAAGAGAATACTTCTGTGTATGTACATGCTTCTTACAGCTCAGTATGAGGCTAAAATGACTGTAGTTAGACCTAAAGGGAAAAAACATTTCCTCTTCTCTTAACTGGCTTTCTAAATACATAAACATATATTCAGATGACAAAAATGTATAAAGCATGACTTAAAATATGATAAAATACTGTATTTTCCCAAATGAAAGCCTGCACCATAAAGGTAGCAGCAAATTAATTACAGCATTTATATATATATTTTTATAACAACTACCTGGAGTCAAAAGTTACATTTTATAGAAGAAAATATACTCTTACCCTATTAGTTAGTGTTTAATCAAAAAGGGAAGTGAACACCCTCTTGACTTTTGTAGGGTTTACAAGATTTCCAAAGTAAATCAATCACAATAGACGCATTCACACCATCACAAATCTCACTCAGGTCTAGCATTATTAGCTTTTCTATAAAGCAGACATAAAGAGCTAATATTATTACTCTTCAAAGGATGTTTTTGGTTTTTGACAAAACTCAAGACGTTTCTAGTCTTCATCTACAAAATACCAGGTGCAAGTTCATGGGTTTTTTTTCCTGCAAAATATACATGCTCTAGTATGTCAGCCTGAATGGGCCCAATTATTTAAAGCTTGTAACTTATTTACACAATGATCCAAAAATACAAAATATAATGTTTAGATTGTATTATCTTGCTCAGAAAAACACCCTCCTTAAACTTAGCACCTTCCATACAGCAAGGCAGAAAATCATGATTTGCCCCACACAACATCACTTTGACAAAGCCACAATTCAGAGGTTAAATTTAGCACAGTCAGGGACAGGAAGCTGGGGGCAGGGGGGAAATACCTGCAGGTTATCTACTTCATCTGTTGCTTCCTACTTGGCAGCCTTCTGTCCTAACATCCCGGGCAATATCACTTCCACTACCCTGAAGTCATCAAATTCTTAGTTATGCTATCCTTTCAAATAATTACTTCAGTCATGTAATCTCTGATGCTAGTCTTTAAAACTAAAGGACATCCAGGTTAATTTTTTTTCTGTCTCAGAGATGAAGTGGATGCACAGGAAGGATTTTGATAGATGCACAAGGTTTGCTACACTGATCTCAGAAGGTCAACTGATTGTTCAACTCCAGATCTCTTCTCCTTCAGCCTGAGATGAACATAATGTCCTTCTGAGACTAACACTCCTTCGTTTGGTTTGATTTTTAAGATATGAATACTTGCTGTGAGACAGAAGGAAGCATAAATTCATTAGCATGGCAAAAGCTTAATAGCAAGCCATACATACAGTGTGGTCAAACCAGTCAAACCGCCATAAAATGGAGTTAAAACAGAATGTTTAACTGATGTCTGGTAAATGGCACAAATACTTCATGACCATACACGGTGAAACCAAATTTCACAGTAACAAGAAAAGGAAGACTTGGAGATCTGGGCTGAGGAAGTACATATAAAGTGCTGATGTGTACTTGTATTAATGTCTGTGATAAGGGATCTGCTTCCTCTCTTTTAACTGCAGACCAAAAAAAGCGAAGGAAGATTTGTTTTCTGGTAAGAATTTCAAAGTTTTGCAAGTTTTTGCCATTTAAGCTCTATCTTCTGTCTTCATAGTTACAATGAGATTATATCTTTATTCAAAAGTTATAGAAGTTTTGATCACTGATGTGCCATGCCTGAATTCTTTCCTCTTGTTTCATTACTGTTAAGAGAACAAAGGGGAAAAATTTAACATCTGCACAGAGCTTTAAGCTCTCCTCTGACTGTTGTAAATGCTTTTGACTGTTCTCAATGCTAGCTTTGTGGTGCAGACTTTAGGAAGAAAGACCTAAGGTGAGTTATTATACATGTCACACCTGAGAAAAGATATTCACTTTCCCCAGAAGTTGTGTGCTTCTACCAGCAGCTACCTGAGGGCCAGGAAATCAAACTAGATCACCTTACTATTTGGTCACCCTTTGATACTTAAAGCAAAAATTTTACACTAAGTGAAGTTGAGCTTATTTTTCATTAATTTAATTAACACATAATGCTAACTCTAGCAACTTTTAAGTGTAGAAAGTGGATCCCCTGAGGGACTGAAACTCTTAGCAGAGCATGTTATTTAGAAAGTCATGATAAGTTTATAAAAATCTCTATAGGGAATAGAAAACCCAGCACGACAGCAGATGACAATTTAAAATGGCAAAAACTGCAAAACAATGTTATTCTAAATTATTTCAAGAACTCCTGTCTTGCCTATTTACACAACAACTATAGAGAGTAGGGGGCAGTTTTACAGCAATACTGGCCTGCTCAGAAACACAAATGGTACAAATGAGTATCTTGTCTTTTCATGCCTGTTGAGCTGTCTGTGATCTCCAAGACCAGGACTTTATTTAATGCCTAGTACATGCAGATGTTTACAGCCTAGTAACAATCATGATACTGATTGTATGTAGTTGGATACCATTAAAAGTAAAATTCTGGAAGATGCAATACCTTCTTAGCACAATCAGAAACAGAAGTAGCAATAAAAAGCATATAGAAAAATAATTCCTGCTTACATTTGGGTTCATCACTTGTGACAGCCTGAATGAAGTCATATGGAGTCATATATAGCTGTCCTTCAAATTCTAAACTGGCAAACATACGAAACCGCTGCTCCCGAGGAGTTGCATAAAGGTGTAAATCTTCAAGGTCTGATCTGTTTTCTGAAACCTTCAAAGACAGAGGGAAACAATTTTAATGTATGAAAAAAGTTTTGGTTTACAATTGCCACTGCCTTTCACCATAAAGAAACTCTAAATGTAAAGGCAATAATTCATAAAGTCAAATGCACACACATATTTTTGCATGTTAAGAGCTGAAACTATTATCAGGATTTCATTTTCAGTTTTAGCAATAAATATTTATGCAATGGAATTGTTGACATCACCCAATCTCAGGAGAAGAAAAAAAAAGAAAAAAAAACCCAAAAACTCAGGCTCCTGAGTCACAAAAAAGGGGCAACTTTAACTGAAAGAAACCCATGTAATTTCAGCAGTCAGACTAAAATCACTGATGTTGTCTGACATGTCTGGAAGAGAATGGAATAGCATTTTTTTCATATTGCTTGTTGGTGCAAAGCACAGCTGTTGATACTAAGGACACCTCCATAATTTACTCCAGTGGAAATCAATGGATAACACTATTTCAAGTATCAAGTAGAATTAAAGGTGCTACATTTGGGGGACCAGAAGAAGAGAAGACTGTAATTATTCCAGAGTTACAGAAGTTCTATACAGCATTAAGTTCACACCTCATGAGAGTTTGTAGATGTCAGGAGTTTCTGGTACATTTCCCATCCAGCTGTTAGTGTTCTAAACAGTTTGGGTTAGAAGGGACCTCAGAGACATTCTAGTGCCAACCCCCTGCCATGGGCAGGGACACCCTCTACTACACCAGGTTGCCCAAAGCCCCATCCAACCTGGCCTTGAACGCTGCCAGGGAAGGGGCAGCCACAGCCCCTCTGGGTAGCCTGTGCCAGGACCTTAGCACCTTCACAGTAAAGAATTTCTCCATAACATCTAATCAAAATCTATCCTCTTTCAGCTTAAGGGCACTTCCCCTTGTCCTATCACTACATGCCCTGATAAAAAATGCCCCTCCAGTTTTCCCATAGGCCACTTTCAGGTAGCAGAAGGTTGCTATAAGGTCTCTCCAGAGCCTTCACTTCTCCAGGTCGTCATAGGAGAGGTGCCTCAGATCTCTGATCATCTTCATGGCCTCCTCTGGACTCATTCCAAAAGCTCAGTAACTTTCTTGTACTGGGGACCCCAGAGCTGGACACAGTACTCCAGGTGGGGTCTCCCTTATCTGCTGGTCACACTTCTTTCGATGCAGCCCGGGACACAGTCGGCTTTCTGGGCTGCAAATGCACATTTCCAGGTCATGTTGGGCCTCTCATCCACAAACACTCCCCAGTCCTTCTCCTCAGGGCTTCTCTCAATCCACTCTCTGTCCAGCCTATACGTGTGCGTGGGACTGTGCAACTCATGTGCAGCACCTTGCACCTGGCCTTGTTGAACTTCAACTTGGCCTTGTTAAACTTCAGAGAAAAAAAACAAACCCAAACTGTTTCATAACAGAAGAGCAACATATAGTACCTTCTTCAGTATGTTAAAACAGGAATGCAGCATCTTATCAATGAAATACCCCAAGTTTACATTGTCTGTACTCTTCTTGTCATTTCATACAGTATCCCTAATATTCTTCTGGTGTCACACTGAGGAAAGACACAAGTAGCACATGGTTGAACTAATGCCTATGTTTTCTTTTGGCAACTAAGAAAACAGCCAAATGCATTTTGTTTTTCAGAGAAGCGTCTAAACACAAAGAGAAATTGGGGGATGTCTGCAGATAACAGTCCTCAACCACAAACAAAAATTGTTTTTCCAAAACCTTTCAAAGAGCAGGTTTCATATTTGATCAATTAGAAGCAAATGCTCATTTATATTGGGTAGTCAAAAATCTGGGTTCACTTTCCTTCTGCTTTCCAAACAATGTCCTTAAAAAATAAACATCAGTAAAAGACTACTATAGTGAAACAAAATTTTATGGCCTTAGTTATAACTAAGAGATTAAGCTTTTATAACAGACATATCAAAAATAAATGTGTCTAGAAGAAGTCAAATACTTTCTATTTGGAAAAAAAACCAACAACCCAAAAATGTCACAGACATCATCACAATGCAACAGAAGACTTGCAATATCTTGATTTTATGTATGGGAGTTTTAAGTACTTCAAAAATTTAGGACATTTTTACCAGCTTTCTAGAAGGAAAAAATATTATAGCTCTAGTCTTTTTTATTGCTTCTCTCACACACACACGAGAGAGAAAAAATACTTTAACTGAAAAAAAACCCTGTCATAGAAAGGAGGAGTAAGAGAAATGCTTATACAAGCACTGAATTTTCAGTAGACTGCTCTACAAAGAAATACTCTGCACTTCTCCCTGGAAAGCAGCTTTAAACCCAGTCTTCGTCGTTTCTACAAATTTCAAATTATTACCTAATTAAATATGGAGAGAAAAAAAATAATCTAATAGCCAGACCTACAAACTCAACTCAGAATGACAGTAAAAAGCTGAATTCTCTTCTGACCTACCTACACACAAGATAAAACATTTCTGTCCTATCTCAGTGTTGAATACTGCTTACTGCTCCTTCAGCAGTCCAGTGGCATCCAAGCTATGCCTTCATGCAACACAACTGATTATCCTTGTATCTGAAGTTTAATAATCTATCTTATTTTTGATACATATATTATTTTATCACTATTACAAACATGCTTTTTAATGCATGCAGGTTGTAAGCATGAGCAATAAAACAGTATTTCTGCAAAGTCAGTTTTCAGGAAAAAACCAAACCTACTTCAAGGCTGTGTTACACATGCAGTGTGTATAACTAATTGTAACCAATCATTATCACTCATACAAAGTCAGGAGAATCTGTAGATAATACATCACTCAAGAAATAACATCTTAGTTCTGATCACAATACTTGGATAGCATCTTGACATTCTTTGCTCTCTCAAGAAATTCACACTATCTCAGGTACTACTGCTTAGTATTTCGCTTGAGACACTTAGAAAAGCATTTGCTGAATTCTCAGACACATATTTCATCATTATCTAAAGTACTCTATGCTACTGTAAGTATAAAAATAACATACTGCAAACAGAATTTTCAAGACATACTTAAACTTAACTCATGCCAGTACTCAGGTCTGCCATATCTTAATTTCTGCCTCATTTTAGCCAATTTACAGTCTCCCTCTGAGTATACAGCAGTGCCAGTATTTCACATTCTGGCCCAAAGTCATTGTAACCTGGTATGAATACAGTCTGTCACCAAAAAGAGCAGCACCTCCCTAAAGGCTCAGTACCCTGCATGCCCCTGCTCTGGGCGTTTCATTTCCAATGTTAATTTTTCCAAGCATCAAGCTGGCTAAGGGAACTGGCTAGAGAATCTTTTGGTTTGAGGGTGTTATTTATAGCTAGATAAATGCCTGGATGTACCCTACAAGAACAGTTATTTGTTTCAAAACCTAGGCCACAGCAACGTGGAGCTTATGGAAAAGGAAATACCACCTGGTCCAGCAGCAAGCTCCACCTAATTCAAGTCAAAGTAAGGAAAAAATGGCAGGCTTATGCATCATGTTATTCCAAGGAAGAAAACCACCACTTTGTTTTAATCTTTGTGTTTTTATCTGAAAGAATCAAAACAACTTGTTTCTGCTACTGATTTAACATGAATTCAGACAGATGTATACAGGGCTTTATGTGTAATACATCACTGGTCCATACACTAAATATCCAAACACAAGCAAGGTCTGGCTGACTCCAAGCACACACCTCAGCAAACTGACAAATACAGACATCTTTAGGAATAATATTTTTTGTCCAAATTTCTTGTTCAGAGCTTTCCTTCTGTCATTCCTTATGCAACATACAGCAAAGTTAAATCCCTTGCATAAAAGCTGTAATTATTAGAAAATAATCAATATGCTAATTAAAATCCAAGCCATTCTAAGGTATGACCTCAATTAACATCTTTTCAGGCATTCACTGCAGAAATTTGCCTCACCACACAACTATGAAATGTCTCCTGTTTCCCCCAGAATTGGCAGATCATGACCCAGTGAAGCAAGTATGAGAATCTCAGCAACAGCAATTGCTCTGAATGGCTTTACTTCGTATTTATGCCCAGGTTAGGTTATCTTGTTGTAGCAGCATTAGTATAAAATCCAATGGACACATGAACAAGACACAGAAAACAGGTTAATACCTCAGGGAAGGTACTGCTGGTGAAGGAGTGAACACAATTTAGAAAGATTCCCATTTCTATTTGAAGTTTCAAGAGCTTATCCAGACTAAATCTCTCTGTAATTATCATCAATCTTCAAAAACCTTCATGAAAGTACACCTCTTTGACAAACAAAAGAAGGGAGATTTTTTTATGCTTCTGTTTACTGATCCTCTTGGCAATCCTGCCTATTAATTACTATGAACTTGTATCATGTTAGAATTTTCTGCCTTTAAAATCCTGGACATGGGCATTTCCTTCAAGTAGAATGTCATGAGTCTCCCAACACCAGTATCATCATCATTTAGTGCATAACAAGTTAGCTCTGGTTTACCTGCATATATACACCCACCTAATTTGTCACTAGAACTTTTAGGGGGGAAAAAAATACCCCACAGCTGAAACCAAGAACCAAGGTGGTAGCCAGAATTTCCATTCTTCCATTGCATTAGAGAGGGACATCTAAAGCTACAATACCACCACCACGTGTCTCTCTGAGTCCTTTAGATGAAGGTCTCTGCTATGCACACTCAACATTTTTAAGATAATTAACTCTGAAAGCAGAGCCTCTTTTAGAGAGATACCCCACTGTATTTGTATTGCTCTATTCACAGCAAAAATATGAGTGAAGAAAAACTGGGCTTTCTGTCAAGCCAAATCAACTGTCCAAAACCCATTCCCACTTTGGGTTCATCTTTTATGCACTGTATCTATCAATGGAGACACGTCAAAATGCCCTGGAAGTCTGGTGCTCTCACCAAAGGTTTCCCTATATTACTTGATCTTTCCTGAAGCATGGGTTAATCTTCACTACTGGTCCCATGTTTGCCTTACCTCAAAGGGACAGTCAGTCTGAATTTGGTATAACATGAATTAACCTGTATGGCTTTCCAGTGAAATCCATGCAATAACTCTACTTTAAATGTAAGGTGGCCTAACACAGAACATAAGTTTACAAAATAACTAAAATTTTACAGTACTTATGTTCCCAAACTATCTGAAAATATCAACAAATGATAATGAGCTCAGGCTTAGTGGAAGTGCAGAAGATAAAACATGACATTATTACCCCTTCTATTAAAAAACACAAAATAAATGTTCTTTCCCAAGTGTTGTCATGTATTACACTGGTGCTCATAAAGCTCTGCTGCAGTAATCTACAAGAATCCATTATCAAAACTCAGAACAACGGTCCAACTCTCAGATTCTGAGAATATCTACAAATAATGCAAAATATTTTAAAATATAAATAGGTAAAAATACACGTTGTATGTGCATACACGAGGCAAGAAGCTCCAACAGGATCACACAAAAAGACACATCTTTGCTGCGATCCAAGTCAAATCAGTGTTCTCTCATTTCTTCCAACTGAGATAAAGGTGAGACTATTTTAGCTAAAGAAGCCAACATTTAGTACTAAAAGTACCTTTTGCTTGTAGTCAAAAATATGTTGTTACAGTAGTTTAATCTTTAACTAATTTATTTCAAGTGAGTGAGTTTCTTTGAATTTTTGCTTGCAAAGTAATCTGTCTTCCATCAATGAGAATCCGTGCAAATTATTAAAATAAAAAGGGTTTCAAAGCAATGCTGTTCCTTACTTCCTTCGTTTATATTTGACTTCAGGCTTATTTAATATGCTCCCATGTAGATAAAAGTAGCAGAGTTTTGTTTTCATGCTGGGTGGCCAAAAGGTTAAACGTCAAGTTCCCAGTGTGGGAAAATCCCAAAGTAGACAAAACTGTTTTGATGCTTACCAAAGTTGTATTTCTAGCAGACTACTTAGATGTAGTACAGCCAACAATTCTGTTAGTTGATCCTGCTTCACTGAGATAAGGACATTATTATATTAAAATATTTACAAGCATAGGAAGCTGGAATGTGTTTTAAATGCTGTAAAAAGGGCCCTGTTGAAATTCTGTTACAGGAAATCTGTGGTGACAATGTTTACCTGTAAGCACAGCTATTCCAGAAATCCTCCAAAATAAGCATTACACTAAAATATTCTTCTTGCATTGGCTGCATATGGAAGTTCTGTAACCTCTCGCAGTGCTTGAAGAAGCTTCAGTCAGCGCAAACATCCAGCTATACGTGTCCGTATGTTTCACTGCATGCAAGACTAAAACAGTAGTAGCTGGATCTCTGTCCTAAACATGTAACATCCTTTTTTAACATCTTGAGAAACACAGGAGTAAACCTTCTTTTCCTTCAGCACAGCTCTCACTACAGCTGGCTGGCAAGCAGTATCCTTCTCAGGACGATGACAGGGAGGAGCTTCAGAGGTCCACCAAGCAAAATCCTCTTTCTACATGTGACAATCGACCTATGACATGAACTGCACAATGCTGCAAGTGGTTCTCAAAAATGATGCTTTACGCATCTCTTGGACCACGCAAGAGAGTCCCCTCCCTGGGAGAGTTAGCCTTACTTTCTAGAGTTAAAGTCTTGTTCTTTATTTCACAGGGATGGAAATACATGATGTCACCCACTTAGAAATGTGCTGTGATAAATAAACTTGACCTTTTGAGTATTTTCACAAAGAGAGAGTTTGACAGTACAGCTGAGGTACTGGGAAAAAAACCTTTGGAGACATCTGAAGTATGCAGCTTCCTTCTCTTGGGAATTAGTGTGCCTTCAAGAAACACAATAAGGTACATATTCTGTGTCTCACTGTCCCTGCTCCCCTTTTAGTTCCTAAACTACCTTTGAAGGAAGTGATTCTCAGAGGATATGTCATAAAAATAAATAAGAGACCTGGAGTTGACTCACTACCTTTACACAATGACACCATGATGATAGAAAAGATATCTTTGGAGTGCAAAGAGGCACGGCTGGTATTTTCAAGACCGTTTTAATAAGCTTTACAAATGACACTGGCATTTTGGAAGTGAGGAACATGAAAGCAAGGAACTAGAAGACAAACTAATTAATCTGAGGAATTCTGACACTGGACTAAGTTTTTCTGAAATTGTTTTATTTCTCTGGTAAAAACATAGACAGTTTCTCCAAGGAGCAGCATGTTAGATCAGGGTTCTTCCTGGTTCAGTATTTTTCTCAGTTGTCAGTACAGACAATCTGTATTGAAGTAACAGTTATTTTGAAGCGTTTCCTGCTCTGCATAAGCATCTCCTAGACTTTAAAGGGGCTGTCTGTTAGCAGAGCTCTCCCAGTCTTCACCAAAACCTTCAAACACAAAACCAGCATCTCTGGAGTGCTGACTTCTCCTTTGGTTCTGAAACGTTCTGTGGCAGCAGCCATGGAATTAACACTGCTTTATTACAGTGTCCAAGATAATGCTCCAGGCAATCACACATAGACCCCCAGTCCTCAGGACTGTAATTATTCTCAGAAAGTATCTGGGAAAAGGGAATCCCGTAGGGAGCTTAGTTTCACACTGCTTCTCTAACAAGTCTTACTCTCTACCAGAACACCTCCAACTGTATGCTTCGTCTAGCAAACACTTTTTTGCAATGACCACATGAGACTTATCTGTTCAAAAAGTATGGCACACCACTGTCCCCATGTTGGTGACCTATCACAGCTTATTTGACTTGTAGCAAACAGCACCATCACATTCACCCATACACAAATTCACAGTTTGCTCATCAGGTTTCACACCGTAAGAGTTTCACAGAACATGGAGAAAGATCTGCAGACCATTCTGACACTCTTTCTCTAGCAGACTCAAAACTGTTACTTCTAAATGATGTACCTCATTTCTGAACCGGCCAAGAATGGGTAAGTGTCCCATCAACATCTGTGTAATCATCAGTGTTAGTCCTGGAATCGAAAGCCCTTTTAAAATGTATTGGTTCCATAAAAACCAGAGCATCAGTAAATACTAGATGACAGCAGTAGAACGAAACAACTAATCATCAAGGTCTATATGATAACCTCATATTCTTGAATAATACATCACTACTGCGAGGCATTATTTGGACTCAGTGACACAATCTGAAGAAAAGAAACCTATATGGATGCTATCTGGGCATGATTCTCAAGACACTTTCACAGGCCATATGAACATTAGGTGGAAGCAGGTGATCTGCAAGAAGAAAGCCTTTCTTCGAAAGTCAAGACACAAACTAGGTTAAACTCCCTTTTTAGTATTCAGAAGGATCAGAAAACAGCTGTTGCTGTCCAGATGAAACAAGGCGGCCATTCCACTTTAGTACACTGTCATGAAAAGTCTTCTCAAGAAATAAGGAAGATGTGGGAATTCAAGACTAGATATGTGTACTGGTTTTGCTTAACTTTCTTCACAGTATCTGGTACAGGGGTCAGGGCTAAGTTTTGGATCTGTGACAGTGTCCATAGAACAGTGTTTTTGTTACTGCTGAGCACTGCTTCAGACTCAAGGCTTATTCTGTTTCCCACCCACCAGCAAGTAGGCTGGGGGTGCACAAGGGGTTGGGAGGGGACACAGCAGGGACAGCTGATCCCCATATTATGTCATGCTCAGCATATAAAGCAGGGGAAAGGAGAAGGAAGAGGGGACATTCACAATGATAAGTGTTTGTCTTCCTAATAAATGGCTAGGCATGATGGAGCCCTGTGTTTCCGGGGATGCTGGAACACGTGCCTGCCCATGGGAAGTGGGGGATAAATTCCTTGTTTTGCTTTGCTTGCACACACAGCTTTTGCTTTTGCTACTACACTGTCTTTACCTCAACCCAGGAGCTTTCTCACTTTTATCCTTCCATTTCTCCCCACCATCCCACTGCAGAGGGGTGAACAAGGGGCTGTGTGGGGCTGTGTGGTGGCTGCTGGACTGAGTTAAACCCAAACAATATGGATGACACAGTCATAGCTATCTTGAATACTCTTGAAAACTTTGAATATCTGAGTATTTTACATTGTGATACTATTTTCAGTTATAAACTTACTATGCATTAACCATCAACAATGAAATTATCCAGTTAATCGATGTTTCAGAATGATTTTTTTTGAATGGAACCAAAAACTATGGGAGGAGATAAGTTTTTACTTTGCCCACATTATAACATTTTTAATTTTTTAAGACTCCCCATCAACTACGTGTTTTAAAGGTTTGAAAGATTTGCAAACCTCTGGGGAAAAAAAATCAGGATTTGCAAGGGCTGGTCTGGGGTTTTTTATTGGTTGTTCTGTTAAGAAGTTATGAGCCTGTGCAAATCCTCACCCAAAAACTCATTTGGTTAGCCAAGCACCCCAAAATTTTAACTCGCTATAAGGTCATTCCAGGTCAGAGCCCCAATGGTGATGCAATAAACATTCAGTGTAACTGCTTCTACCAGCTGCTGTATGTAGGAAGAATGAGAGAGCAGAAACACCACCTGCTTCTTGCTTCCAACGATACAATGACAGCAACGGGGAAAAGCATCCTGCTGGAGGGGAGATTAAGGGAGAAGCACACTAATGGAAACATTAGGATGAAAAAGCGTGGATTGGACAGAAGGAGGTAAAAAAAGATGTTGGATTATTTGCCTTGTTGGAATGAAAAACAGACTGAGACTAGAAATTAAATGGGAGGGGTAAGGAAGTAAGAAAGTGGGAGAAGGACAAACCTAGAAAGCCCAAGAAAACAGTGCCACACTGTGAATCAGGAAGGAGAAATGTCTTTGATGCTTCCTCTGGAGGTGCTTTAGAAAACTGCAATATAAAAAGCTGGCGTTCATCATAGGTCTAGAGGGCAATCAGAACTGGAGTGCAGACTACAGATGGGCCTCATGGTCCAACTACTCTTGGTACTTCACCAGTTAGATCTGGTGTCAAACTACGGGCTCTCCCCACTGTCACACAAGCCCTTCTGCAGCACAACAGCCAGTAATAAAAGCGCAGGAACCCACTGTTTCAGAACAAAATATCCACAGCTATTTGATCCTTTTTTTTTTTTTCTGGGGGGGGAGGGCCTTCAATTGCAAGGGTATTTTTTCAGGAATGCTAAGTGCTCAGATCTACAATTTAAAATCAGTGGGAGCACTCATCTGAAAATAAAGAACTGCAACATAAAGCTAGTGCTCTCAGCTGCCAGTCTATACGTTTAGCCTGGCCACACAAACCCAGTGGACTTGTTTCAAGTTAATGTTTCAAATTTTCTGCTATGCAAATAGAAAACCAAATCAATTATATTCCTTTGCCACACAGAGGCATAAAACCAAACATGTTACTTTTCTTTTTTTCCTTTTTCTGCCCTGGTGTTTGTCTTTCAAAACCAGCCCGTGTATACATATAAAATACACTTTATACATTCTTTTAATTTAAACATGATCTTATTCTGACTTTGTGACCTCAATGCTTTATAGTGATGTGTGTCAAAATTCAATGTTACACATCACACTAAATCTACTGACTTTTCAAGGGTGCAGCAGCTTGTAACACACTCAAGACAAGAAGTAAATAATCAACAATATCTGGCTCAACTTCCGTTCATGAAAGATGCTGCCAACAGAATCTGCCTTTCGGCTAACAACTGAGGGCAAAAGGGCGAACAACATTCATACTTAAGCTCAAGGCCTCCATTTAAAAAAATGTAAATCTTCTTCCCAAACATATTGCAAAATATAAACTTGTCCTACAGAAAGCAGGCCATCTGCACCACTGATTTCCAGTCCTAGCAGATACCATGCTGACAAACCGCCTAGTCACAGCTCTTGACATTTAAAAAAAAAACCCTAATATTTGAATGAAAAAAGCTCTGTCATTACCATATGTTATACTTGGCACCGCCTGGGAGTTTCTCTCTACCACAGAAAACTTCATTTTTCAGGTTCACATCAAATGTTTTTTTGTTACCTTTGGTTAGTCAACCAGTGTTTTCGCTGATTTAGTCCTACTGAAGCACTGTTTATTCACACCACACACTATGCTATCACTAAGCTCTACATGAGCCTTTCACTCCACAGAAAATCATAGAATCATAGAATGGTCTGGGTTGGGAGGGACCCCAAGGAGCACAGAGCTCCAACCCCCTGCCACAGGCAGGGACACCAACCTCCAGGCCTGGAGCTACACAAGGCTGCCCAGGGCCCCAGCCAACCTGGCCTTGAACACCTCCAGGGACGGGGCATCCACCACCTCTCTGGGCAGCCTGTTCCAGCACCTTAACACTCTCTGTAAAGAGCTTCCTCCCAGTTTCTAATCTAAACCTTCCCTCCTTTATCTTTAATCCACCCCCCCTTGTCCTGCCATTATCTACCCTTTTAAAAAGCTGATTCCCCTCCTGTTCCTCTGCTCCCTTCAGGGATGGGAAGGCTGCACTGAGGTCCCCCCACAGCCTTCTCTTCTCCAGGCTGAACCAGCCCAGCTCCCTCAGCCTCTCTCCGTAGGGGAGATGCTCCAGCCCTCTAGTCATCTTTGTGACCTCCTCTGAACCCTCTCCAACAGTTCCACATCTTTCCTGTATTGGGTTAAATGTTATAAAAAAAATCTGTAAAAAGTCATAAAAAACGTTGTATTAAAAACGTACTTGTCCTAAACATAAAGAAGCCCAACACTGTCAGTAGCAGTTCCCGCTGCACAGTTGTATTATCTAATAAAGAAACACGAAGGTTTGATTACGGCGGCTCCAGAGGCGAAAAGCGAAGCGAGACGCACACGGTTCGGCTCCCGAGGCGCAGCGAGGGCGCGACAACGCCCGCTGCCTACCCCGCCGCTTCAGTGACAGCTCTTCTCTGCCGATGGAGGCCGGGTGACAGGCTCCTGCCTCTGCCCTCCTCTCCCGGGGTACCTGCCCGCGCAGGCTGCCTCTCCTCCCAGCCCAGGGGCCGGCTCCACGCAGGGTCACCTCTGCGCGACAGCCCGGAGCGCGGTTTCGCCGCCGACAGCCGGCGCCTCGCAGAGACATCTCCACAGCTAAAAGACGGGGAGCGAGTTCCTCCATCCCCGCCGGCTCCGGACGGGTCTCCGAGCAGCTGACAGCGCTCGGCGGGTCCTCCCCCCCCCGGCACGATGAGCCGCCCCGCCGAGAGCGGTGCGGAACGAGGCCAGGGTGAGGAGGCGAGAGGCCGCGGGCCGTTAGGCAGGAGAGGCGCGGCGCGCTCACACCTACCGTCTCCTTGGCAGCGGCCGCCACGGGGATGGGGAGCAGCGCCCGGGCCCCGCCTGGCTCGGCGGCTGCCGGCTCTCGGGGGGGGTCCTGCCGCCGGTCGGACAGCCGGTAGCCTACGTACCCGGCGACAGCTCCCCCCGCCGCCCAGCCTAGCTCCCGCCGCCACCGCCTCAGCCCCGCCGCCCCGGCCCCGCCGCCAGCCCACAGCCGCCGCGCCGGCTGAGCGCCAGGCGCGGGGCCCAAGCGGCGGCGCCACCGCAGGAGGGTGCGCAGGGCGGCCATGGCCGCCGCTCCGCCGCGGCGACAGACAGACGGACGGAGCCGTCGGGGGCGCCAGCTGAAGCCTCGCGAGAAGCGGAGAAGGGGTGGGGAAGCGAGAGGCCCCCGCTAGTCCCCGCCCCGCGCCACCTGCCTGACCGCAGCGCCGGTGCCGGCCTGACCGCGGTGTCGGAGGTGAAGCTCGTACGACGTCTCCTTCAGGCCTCTCTCAGCCCAGCGGCGAGGCTGGAAGCGCCGGCTCCCGCCCTGGTTGTGGCAGGTGATGCCCCGCGGGGGTGCCCCAGGAGCGGCCGTGGGCCCGCGAGGCTCAATGCAGGCAGCCGCTGGCGGCGGGCCGGTTTGTGCCTGCGGCGGGCTGCAGCTGGGCTGGTGGGAGCATGGGGTGGTTAGACCGAGCGTGGAGGCCCGAGCAGTGTAAGCCAAAGCGTGGGAGGGGTGATGAGTGGAAGCTGCGGTGGCTGGGGACAGAGCTGCTGGGTGGGCCTCGCTGCTGTTTGGCACGCATGTGGGCTCAGCAGGGTGCTCCAGTCTCACCCAGCGTTTCCATAGCCTTGCTCCCAAGGGAGTGTGTGTCTGCAAAACCCAGCAGTGTGTCTCTGCAGAAACCTGGAAGCGCTGCCTTCGGAAAAGTAAGACCCTCCAGCCTGTACCTCGTTTGCCTTGTAACCCTGAGGGCTGATGGCTGCAGTGGCAAGAGTGCTCACTCTTCTGCTGCCAAGGCTTTACTGAAAGCACCTTATTGCTTTCCATACCTGAAAGGAGGTTACAGTGAGTCAGGAGTTGGTCTCTCGAGTGACAAGTGATAGGGCAAGAGGAAATGGCCTCAGGTTGTGCTAGGGGAGGTTTAGCTTGGATCCTGGCAATTTATTCACTGAAAGAGTTGTCAAGCACTGGAACAGAGCTATGGTGGAGTTGCCATACCTGAAGTATTTAAAAGACATTTCGATGTGGTGCTTCAGCACATGGTTTAATAGTGGACTTTGCAGAGTTAGGTTAATGGTTGGACTTGATCTTAAGGGTCTTTTCCAACCTACATGATTCTGTGATTCTATGATTATTCACTTCTGTTAACAATCTGTAGTTTTTGTATGTTAGATTTTTTATGCCTACTAATTTATTTAGATGTACATTTTCTCAAGTGAAAGTTTTGTCTCCAAACCTGAGCTACATCTCTGTACTGAAAAGGGCATTATTTAGGTATCAAGGCAAAAACAGTTTCAGACATTTAGTATGCTCTTGGATCTTTTCAGTTGTAGCTGCCTCATTAGGAGACATCATTCACCAATACAATCACTATTTTAAAATAGGCTAGTTTTTCCATTTGATTGGAAAAGAAAACACTTTTTCATCAATGTAGTGTTCCAAAGTAAACCTCTTTTCTGGATGACACATCAGCTGCATAAACTGTAGACATGAATGAAGAGTTATCTCTCCCTGTTCACGTTTTTTCCCTGAAATCGGTTATCCGCATTTTAATGACTTTTCAATAATACCTTTAGGCTAATCTTCTTTTCACTTCAAAAAATTTAATACACATCTGTAACTGCTTACACCTGGGGATTTAGAGCTTCCCTGGTGAGGTGTTTGCTTAGGAGCAAGAGCAGAGTTTGTGCAACAAGTCGAAAACCGTAAGCTGTCTGCACATCTTGGGTGTACAGATGCGGAAACCACATAATTTAAATAAACCAAGGTGTTTTTTTATCCAGCAATCCACTTGCAGGGCGAGTATAAAAGCTGCTGAGTGAGGCATTTGAATGTTGATATACCTGGCAAGGACCATTCTTGCTGGGTGTAACTGGATGTAAAGGTGTGCTTGCTGCTTTGGTTCTCTGGCCTGTTCCGCTTATTCAGGAGTTACTCGTGTATCCACAAAAACATGGACAATAAAACCATGACTCTTAAAAAGCCCTATGAATTTCTGTCTTCGTTTAAAGAAATAAAACAAGTGAAGGTGCAAGTAATGCAGAGCCTTCTTTAAGAAAATGCTTTTTTTCAGCATTAATTTGCCCTCTTCGGAGCTTTTGTAAATAGGTTGGTATATTTATATATACAGGTATGGATACATGCCTGTAACAGGTCAGAAGAAAAAGATCTGAATGCTTTTAAAGTCTGTATGTATTACATTTTAAAAGGCTTTAAATAGTCAGATTGTACCCTGACTTGTACATGGAGCCTTGAAAATTATTCTGTTCTTTTCCTCCTTGTAAATCCTGCACAAATACACCTTATTTTTCTCAGACCTGCAGTGGTCTGAAAGATTCTCACTGCGAATTCTGCGTGTTTTTCTCATCTTGTTGAAAGCAGTCATTCTTGTCCAAATCTAGGAAGAATCTGGACGTGACCGTGATACACAGGTATCTCCACCTGGACATAGTCTTCAATGTTTTACTTGGTGGTGTTTATCCCACCCTGTGTTTGCTTATTCATGTATTCATGAACCACTCCTTTTTTCTAGCCAACATTTTATTGTGTCATTAAAGTCTTATGGCTGGCACAGCACAGTTGTAAAGGAGCTCTAAAATTAATAAAGGTGCAATAAATTGCAGGACACACAGTTTTTTTAAGCCAACCTGGTAGATCTAACTCTCTTGCTATATATATACATAGACCTAGACTATCAATCATAGATTTCAATCTGATAGCCACCAGTTTTTGTCTATGACAATACGCTATCCTTAGGAAATATAAAGTAATTATATTGTCCATAGAAGCCCTAACTGCTTGCTGTGGAAATAAAAACTTGACCACATGTGTATTTGTTCAATGACACCAAAAGTGCAGTCTCTAGGAAGTATATGTAGAGTTGATTAGATTGTACTGTATACTTTTAAGTTGAATTATGTACTCTCGAAAAACACTCTTCAAAATTATTTAACTTCCCATGGTATAGTCTTAGAAGGTGAAAAAAAAAATCTTCAGTGTTATCTTTTCCTGTCACGTGACTAGTGCAAACACCAAAAAATTCTTATCTTTTTGTTTCTTTTCTGGTACTTTATAGAACAGCATAACCGGTCTAGTGCCCAGACATTAAAGGCTCCACTCGGAAAAGATGGACGTTATATATTCCACTCTACTTTAAATGTTTCCATTCTATAACAGGAAAGATTTAGCCATAAGGGTCTCCTAGTGTGTGGTGGCTGAGGATTTTATGTTTAAAAAAACTCCCGACCCACAAACCCTTCTCTACAGTGCACAGTGGTACCACCTAACCAGAAGAGCCCTCCACTGTTTGCAGCAGTCTGAGTACTGCTTGGACCTGGTGACATTACCCATACTGGACCATCTTTATTCTCAGAAGAGTGTACCTCCTCTGTTTAGCCATACCATCCCAGTGCACGTCCTGCAACTTTAGCAGCTGTGATGAACTAAGTGCAGTTTGATCTTGACCTACCAGTCATGTCGATAAAAACACTTGATGCGTGTTCCAAACATTTTAGGTACGTTTGAGTGATCAGCATACAGGCTACTTGAGAAATGGGTGCCATATAGATTATTCAACTTTGATCTATTTCTTTGATTTAGCACTGCAGTTAAGTAGATTTGGTTCAAAGAGAAAGCTCATTGGTTGATGTTTTACACTGATGTGATAATGTTTACACAGATGTGCTTTGAAATCTCGATTATGGTGGATTTTTGGGTCCCACCACATGACAGGCTGCTGTTATCTGAAAGGTAAAATAATATAACATCTATCTGTAACTGCCTTCAGAGCAGGTCTGCCTGTGCTCTCTTCTGAGGTGATTTATCTGATCATTGTATTTAGCGTTGTTTTTTTTTTCAGTTTTAAATCCCTCCACAGTAAATCACTTGCTTTAAAGCAGGCTTTTTATAATTCAGGTGCACACAGGGGCAGTACTTAGGACTGCAATGATGAAAAGGTGTAGCGTTACCTGCTTTAAAGCACCTGCCAATTAATTAGCCCTATACTCTCCATAGCAAGTAAAGCTAAGCAGTCAAATCCATTTGATCTCTCAGATTTAGACTGTGACTGAAAAGACCAGGGAGCAAGATGGGAGAACTAACCTTTCATGATTCTCTGCAACATTTTTGTTTAAATGAAACTTTAAACTGCTGAGCAGTTCTCTCAAACTTCTGAAAGAATTAGCTATGAAAGATCCCTGCTTTTTATACTGTACTACCATTTTTTAACAATGGCAAGGAACTGCACTGCCTTTCTTCAGTGCTGAGATCGGTCACGCACTTTGAGCTAAAATTCGTTAGACATTACAGAAGAAAAGTAGCAAAGAAGGCAAAAGCCAAGCTCCAAGTTTTAATATTTGGGCGGTTTGCTATTGCTAATAATGGGGGAAAAAACCCTGCCGATACATTTGCATGTATGAACCATTGTGCTTTGGGGATGGAAAAAATGCTTGTGCTCACCTGGGACAGGACAGCAAAATCCTAAATCCATCCAAAACACCGTAGAAAGAATTCTTTCAGTAGGTGTTACAGCTGATTTGTGATATTCACAGATTTTGGTGATGGTCCCAACAAAAACCCCCAAAAGAAGATGGCTTAGGTGAGCCATCTCTCCATCTTTCTTTCTTCTCTGCAGGTTTTGAAGGTACTTATCCCAAACCAGGGGCCTGCCCATTTATGTTTTCAAGATGTTGTATCAATATCCAAATACTCTAGATCAGTTTCATGTCACGTTAATGATAAATTAAACGCGAGGGAGAATTTGCAGAGGGGAAAACACCTCCCTGACGATGCCAATTTCTTTAGAAATCCCCCTCCTTGTAGCTGAAGCGATAAAAGGGAAGGGTAATGCATGTACATTTTATTAGCGTTTTAGAAACAGGGAGTAAAACTGTCAGATCTTTAGGGTTTTTTTTCTTTCATGTGTGTCTGGGCAGGTCTAACCCTCAGGTAACGCCCTTTCTCCTTCTTCCCTCCTGCCTCTCCTTGCACCTGTCCACGTAATGCTCCGGCAGCCCCCGCCCGGGCCCCGCTCCCGCCCCGCGCAGGGGCCGCCCGCCTCCCTCGCTCCCCCCGCCCCCGTCCCCCTCCCACCCACCCCCCCCCCCACGCGTGTGCGCGGCCGTGGGTGCCTGCCCGCGTGCGGCGGGGCGCAGGAGGCGAGCCAGGAGCTCCCTCCCCGCCGTCATCTCAGATCAGAGGAAGGTGCGAGGAGAAGGGGAGGGGGGGGGGAGCCGGTTTACAATTTCAAAAGCAGCCTCCCCGCGGAGGGCTTCATTAGCATATGTCAGGGGGACCGCCGTATATATATATACACACGCGGGGCGTATAAACACCACCCCGCCGCCTGGCTCGCACCGGCACGGCTCGGCTCAGCACGGCTCGGCCCTGCCGGCTCCCCATGCTTGGGGCCCCGCCGTGCACCCCTACATGCCCGCCGGGAAAGGCCGGCAGCCACAATCCGCCGCCGCGCCTTAGCCCTCTCGCCCCGCTCCCCCATGGCTCCGCTGGCCGAGGTGGGGGGCTTCCTGGGCGGCCTGGACGGCCTGGGGCAGCCGGTAGGCGCCCACTTCTTGTTGCCACCCGCCGGGGAGCGCCCGGCGCTGCTCGGCGACCGCCGGGCCCCGGCGGAGCGGGCGACCCGCGGCGGTGCGGCGGCGGCAGCAGCAGCGGCGGCGGCAGCGGCGGACCTGGCGCACTTGCAGGGCATCCTGCGGCGGCGGCAGCTGTACTGCCGCACCGGCTTCCACCTGCAGATCCTGCCCGACGGCAGCGTACGCGGCACCCGGCAGGACCACAGCCTCTTCGGTAGGACCCGCGGGCGTGTGCGCTCCCACACGTGTGTGTGCAGGAGTGCGTGTGTTCGGGCGTATGTCTGTGCGGGCGCGTACACCAGCGCGGGTGTGTGCGTACCTGTGCGCGAACAGCTGTGCTCCTGGGAGGGGGTGTCGTGCCGCAGGGGGATGAGCTCTCGGCACCGGCGGTACCCCGGGCATTACTCAGCCGCGGGGCTGCTCCGGGGCGAGGTAGCGAGGGAGGGCTGCGCATCCCCTGTGAGCCGAGAGGCGTGCACCTCTGCCCTTCCCAACCTGTGGTGGGTCTCTGTAGCCACACCTGAAGGTTTGGTGGGAAAAGTCCGAAGTCAGACGGATGCTTTTTGCGCTTGCTGACTGTATCGGAGCTTCCCGAGCCTTTGTAAAGTAACACAGCTCAGGGATTCGGGCGGGCTGAGCCTTAGGCTGCGTTGGACTGATGGGTTTTGCAGGATGGAAAGTGAAGCTGAGGGGCCTAAAATGCCTCTTTGTTCAAACCCTTAAAATGCTTCCCAGTCAGCTTCCTCTGTCAGCAAGCCAAAGGGCCACAGAGACAACCCCAAAACATAAACTGTTTCCTGTGATACAAGAGCAAACCCTAAGTAGTAGTTGTAGGAACTGGACATCTGAACAAACCTGCCGTTGTCAGTGATACGTGAGGTTTTTGTGTGCATTGATTTAGCAGTTGTAAAAAGGTGATTAAAGAGTTTCCTATCATCCTCTCCATAGTCAAAACAATCTGCTGGAATGGCTCTTAATTGCTTTTATAACACATGGATGTTTTCAGAAGTAAAAGAGCGGCAGTCAAACAGACAGGTTTTTTTCTCAGAAAGAAGATTTCCTACAGCGTGTAAACACGAAATAAATCTTGGCTTTAAAAGAAGAAAAAAAGTTAGCCCCAGATCAAACATTTACTGGGCTTTTTAGAAATGCTCTTCCTTTATTCTGCCACTATTCTCAGCAGGTTTGTCTGATGTGGTTGCTTTGTGGGTTGAGTCACCTGCTTATTATAGTTTTGAAAAAGGGTGGCTTTGAAAATGATACCAGAAAGACAAAATACCTCCACCTCTTTTTATGGGACTTTGTGCTTTAGGAACTGGGAAACTAAGATGATTTACATGCAATAGGGTTTCTAATGCTTAGTCTTTGGAAAGGATTTATTTTTCTTTGCTGCTTGGTAATATAAATAAGAAACCTGCCAAAGCTCAATTAAAATGCAAAACATATTAAATTATTGTATAGCCCAGACAGTCCATCTGTCTAAGAGTGAAAAATGGTCCTGAATGAAAAAGAGTAACCAGAAATACAGCAAATAGACAAAAAGTCATCATCAAAATAAAATGCACTATTTAAACCTGCACACACAAGATTCAGATTTTTTTCTTTTAATGCTTTGTGGTTTTGATGCTGCACAGCAAAATCTTAGGTATCATTCTAGAACAACTTCTTTTGGAGGCTTTGTTTACATTGTTAACAACTTCCAAAAAGCCAGTTCACACGTTGCCTTTCTTTCATGTTTTATATGTACTGTAATCTGTGCATATCAATTGGTTAAATATGTTGGCATAGCCTTGCCAAGTTCAGGCTTCAAATAGCGCCTCATCTCCTGAACGCTTTATATTATTAATATATATTACATTTTGGGGCAAATGCAGTATAAAGAATGCTATAATCCAAACATTAGCTAATAAGCAGCGTATTTCATGCACATAAAAAGCCTGCAGTGAAGACAGTAAATTGTGTCAAAAGGTGTGGGCCCATATGCTAGATAAGATGTCTGGCAAATACTTTTTTTTCTTTTTTTTTTTTCCTCTCCTGTGGGTAGATCTTGTTATATGAAATCCCCATCTGTACTTTGATTTCCATTCAAATGATCTAATAATGGATGTGGGTTTTTAAGATCGTGTTATAGAGAAAGTAAAGTAGGTTTGAACTGCCTGAAAATGCATCTTCCAGTGTTTGAACAGGCAGTTTAGCAAATAGCATATAGCCATTGTATATGGTCACTGCATAGTACTGAGGCTTTAGCTTCAGCGCTGAATGAAATCTGTTCGTATTCTACAGAGGGAGAAAATAAGGGTTTAGGGTTCTTGTTCCTGGATGAGGCATCACAATCTGCTTTTCTGTGAGTGTTGTGTATAGTTCCATGTAGTACTTGAAGTTTCAGAGAAACTGAGCCCCACTGAGTAAAATATGTACATTTTTCTACTTGTTTTCAACTGCATTTTGGCTGTTAATGTATTATATGCTTATGAGTTGAATTAAAGCAATCCCTCTTTTCCTTTTTTCAGGTATCCTTGAATTCATCAGTGTGGCAGTGGGACTGGTCAGTATTAGAGGAGTGGACAGTGGCCTTTACCTTGGAATGAATGAGAAGGGAGAACTCTATGGCTCTGTAAGTACCACTTTCATGTCAGCTCCAACATGTTGAGGTTTTGGTTCACTTAGCAGTATGCAGACCCTTCAAGTAGCTAGCTGAGCTTGTCTTTGCTTTCAAAGCACTGGCAGCTTTTCCTGTTGAAATGTATAATATATAGTATGGGATACTAATGATTCAATGCAAAAAGTTTCTCTGCCCTAAATGAAGGGAACTGATAAGAGAGATTCCTCTTAAATTATGTTAAAAGTAGCTAAATTAAGCCAGCTATTCAAACAGCACTTAAGTTACCCACTATCTAATTTTCTGCAAATGTGTCGCAATACTTAGTCTAGCATCACATTGAGTGCAAGTGGAAAAAAGTTGAAAGGATATTATGGAACAAATAAACAACAATTAATATAGTATGCTGACTTAATCCATAGCTTAATTCTCCTTTACAAATCAGCAGGTGGTGCTTCCAGGTACCAGCTTTTTGACATAAGCATTCTTTCAGATGCAGGGAAAAGGAGGGTGATGCCATATGTCACAGTTAGGTACCACTGTTACTTGAAAAGTCTGAATAGTGCAAGAGTACTGCCAGTATCTGAAGGTCCCAGCTGTAATACTTGCACTTAAGAATGAAAATAAGCTTGTACACACTACTGTTGATTTTTATCCATTACATAACGTCAACTTAAGACCACAGAAATACACTACTTGATTTTTCCAGTACTTTCAGGATAATCACAGTCTCAGACTCTTCCTTCAAGTCTTAAAAGATCTTGAGATAAAATATTCTTTCTCTCCAGTTCTTTAGACTGTGATTTAGTCCTGTTTAAAATGTGAGAAGTGATGCATACCACAAAGAACACATGGAAACACCTTCCTGATCTGTTACATTGCACCTGAGGCCCTCCGCCAAATCTCATCTCTAGAGTGGTAGACACCCCAAGACAACTACATCATATAGTTCCTCTAGCTCAGGTGGATTTTAGTTAAATCATAAGTAAGTTATGCCTTGTTAGAGAAACAGTTAATTGAATTAATGTTTAAATCCAAAATTGCATATGTTGAGGTCCAGTTTTCAAAAGAATAAAGCTTAAGGTAGGCTTCCAAACTCAGTGTCAGGTCTACATACTCCTCTTTGGTGTGATTTGCAGACAGTTAAATGAGCAGTAAGGCTGCAGAAAGCCTCAAACATTTTGTTTATCTTATTTTTCTCTCGTGTGTTCAGATATCTAGTGACAGCTTGACTCATTTTTCTTCACTCTTTCTTTCTGTAGGAGAAACTAACTTCTGAATGCATCTTCAGGGAACAGTTTGAGGAGAACTGGTACAACACTTACTCCTCCAACGTGTACAAACACGGAGATTCGGGGCGGCGATACTTTGTGGCACTGAACAAAGACGGTACCCCCAGAGATGGGGCAAGGTCCAAAAGACACCAGAAATTCACACATTTCTTGCCCCGGCCTGTGGATCCTGAAAGAGTTCCAGAACTGTACAAAGATGTGTTAGGATATAGCTGAGGAAGGATGCAGCTTTGGGAAAGACCCATACTGGAGCTGTTGCCCCCGCTTTCATGGTGATACCAGCATGAGGAACCTGCAGCGATCTAGGATGCTGGATTGGAAGAAGTTACTTTGTGATAAGCAAGCCTGTTTTCTAACCTTTGGATTCAGGAGACAAAGCCTTAAACCTGAGAGTGGATCAGCTTCCTTCACATTTGCTGAACTGTTTGGTAGCCAGTAGGCAGAGAGAAGTTGGAGTGTGACTTCTTTAAAAATAACAAACTCTTGGCAATTTTGTCTGGATTACCTGTGGTCCATACATTAGCAAAGAACTACCTACATCGTGTGGATAAAACAACAGCTGGAAGAAATACAAAGAAATGGACTGTAAAATAGTACTAAGTGCTGAGAGCTGTGTAAGAAGTTTTAGTGGCTCCACTTCAGTGATAGACATTTGATGTTGATGCATCATAGTCATAACTGGAACTTTTCTTTGGAATGGACCTATTTATATATCTCCAGATAGCAAATATTTATTTTATATATTTATTTATTGAAGAGTTTATTTTTTACTGGGATATGAAGAGAATAAAAGCCCCTTACCCGAATGAGAAGTCATTTACAGTGCCAATATTGACCCCGAGTGGTGTCATGATACAGAAATGACATTACATTGCAATGCATCCCAAACCTGAACTTTCGTATTTTGTTGTTTATCAGTTACAGTTAAGGCTATATTCTAGGTACATGCCATTCCTTTGTGACTCTCCTTGTTTTGGAAAGAATGTGTGGGCTTTCTGACCTATGAGAGTGCCTTACAGATCTGTATGGAATTCAAATGCACATTTAAAAAAAGAATTAAAAATTATTTCACTTTATTTGTTTTACTGTCATTTTTAAATTGGAAGTCTCATCACATTATGTGTAAACTTTCAAACCGGCAACAACAGTGAAGAGTATATTGCAATTACCTCAAAAGAAGAATTGAGATTAGTTCTTGAAATCTTGATTCCAACCACAACATGCTTGATGTTTGCTTTGGAGCTTTTGTTTGCTTTGGGGTTTTTTTGGGGTTGTTTTTGTTTGGTTTTTTTTTTTTTTTTCAAATGGTTCCTGCTCTCTTTACTAACACACAAATAAATGTTCTGTGTCTTACTTAAAATTTTCTTGTAGGATGCTTATCCCTATATAAGATACTTTCATTATATTCCCTATCAACGCGTTTAAGGGGCAACAGTATCAGAGTATAGAAATTTCTGATATCAGTGAATGAAAAGCTTCTGTTAGTGAAGGTTGTTTCTCCACTGAGTACAGAGGAGCCAAAGGAGACTAATATCTTAGTTCCTCCTTTAGGGAATAATCTCATCTTAAGGTTTTGTGTGAAGACTGTCGGGCCAAAGAGGAGCTGTCTCCAGATGCCAGTTACAGCCATACAACAGGTAGAGCTCACTAATTTACTTTACACTCATTTAATTCAGGACTGTCAGTTACGAAGCACAAACTCATCTGCCCGTTGACTAACGGGGAAGTCTCTGCTCTCTGCAAGAATACTAAGGGCTAACGACAGACCCTAAACCTGCTGAAGCTTGCTGTCAGATGGCTGCCACCACCTCCATGGGAAAGGTCGGTGCAGGAAAAGGCAGCCCTGGGGAGGGCAGTGATATGCACACTGTACCAGAGGTGGCCTCATGTTTCAGGTACCAACACTCCCAGTGGGCTCTGCCTCAAGATAACTTCTGTGAGGTCAGCTTTGTGGAAAGTTCAGTTTATGGTTCAAGGACTGCATGTCATCATTTTTATGAAATCAAGATATTAACAAAAAGCATTTTCCAGTATCTAGCACTTTCTAGAGCCACCGCTGTACCAGACCTTACTCTGGTCTGTGGGTGAGCATAGATTACTGATGGAGTGTGGACAAAATCATTTCCCTTTCTGTCAAATGGGAATTGAATGTGGATACATAAAAAGATGTTTCAGCACTTTGTGGCTAGCAGTATGTAACCTACTGGTGTTAAAGGCTTCATCTTCATTAAAGTTCCCTGAAAATTATGCAGTGGAAGAGATACAGCACACCAAATACAGTTTAGTAAAAATAATGTGGTGATGTACTTCAACTTACCATAAAATAATGATTTCATGGGTTACTTTGAGTCCTATTTATAATAGATCAACAAAAGAAGACAAAAGTATATGCTTTAAATAGAAAAAGTTGTTTCCTCGGTGTGTTAAAAAGTAAGCTATTCCACACAAATTGTGTAAAAAACCAGTGGCTGCTGCTGAGAGTACAATTCCCACATCTTTCTGGCAAACATGCTCAATTTTAAACCATACTAATAAAGACATTATCTCTCTTTGGATTAGCTGTTTATTGTTTAATCCAAATACCTCAACAGTACTTTGAAGGTGGAAGGGCTGTAATCATCCCTGTTACTAATACAGCTCAGAACAGTAGGTGAGGTAGCTTTAAGTGGTGAATAATTAGCTGAAACTTCTGGATCCAAGCACCCTGCCAACATATAGATGAAGAAGAGGCAGATATGCATGACATTTTCTTGCCCGATTCTCATTTTAGATATATCCCAATAATCCTTAAAGAGAATGTAATGAATGACTATTCGAACCTCCAGAGCCTCCAAAGCTGTCACAGGATTCTCTCCTAGTTCTGGTATATTGCCTCTGAAGAAACTTAACTGCATTTCCCATTTCATTTTGCTTGTAGCATTATTGTCTCTCTGTTACATTTGGTGCACCGTGACCTTCAGATGCTGTTAATTTTTTCCTAGTTTGAAAATGGCAAATGCAAAAGGCGACTCCTCGCTGTTTTCTTCTGTCATTAGACTATAGCTTTAGCTGTTGAGGGGTTTTTTTTTTTTTGAATTTTTTGTGTAGCTTTCATTCCTACTTCACAAAGCCCAATTGGATGGAGAGGGAGAGATTGGTTCTATCTAACCAGTAGAATTAATGATCTAGTTTACCAGTCATTATGTTTTGCATAACCCCATTGATCTGAAAGCTCTAATATCCTGAACAGGGTAATCTGGAGGTGACATTGTTCAAGGTTCAGAGGAAAACTCTGGAGGCAGAGAAAATGTCATAACTTGAAATAAATCCCTGCATGATTGGCCGCCTTGCCTTTTTCCAGGGAAGGAGATCCATCCAAGGTAGTTAAATAGTTTCCATAGCAGGTGCAGCTCCGCTTTCTGTTCCCCTCTGATTCTCCTAGTATCTGCAAAACCTGGCCCTTTCATCTCAGAGCTGGCTGGAAATTGAGTGCTCCATGCCAGTTCTGCATTTCTTCACATCTTTTATTTTCTGCTGCTCTCTTTTCTGAGTTGTGTCAGAAATAATGTAGTAACTACACAGACGGTTTTATGAAATCCAGGAATAACCTTGACTTCTGAACATGTTTGCAGTGAAATTGTTACTTTCAGTAATCTTGGTGCTCTTGGTCAGAACGCAGAAAGTAGAATTTCTAACAATCTCCTGTAGTAGTCTTCTAGCTGTGATAGGTATAGGATATAGGAGAACCCAAGTGCCTCTGGAAATGGGTATTTTATATGAGATGAGCTGATAAAATCAGAAAAGGTGGACAGCTAGTCTAAAAGGCTCACAGTCCTTTCATTGGTCTGAACCATTTGTGTTTTCACAGAGCAGTTTTGTCCCATCCATATCTTCATGTTTTCTGCCAGAAGCTTATTGATGCTGTTTCGCATGCTCAGGTGTGGCAGCTTCCCTGATTCTATCTGAAACTTCAAATCACTGTTACGGTGATGCACTTGGGTAACGCTCCATCTGGGGTGGTGCAGAATTTACTTGCTAATGTGTGAGAGCTACAGAACAAGTGCATTTCCATCATCACTTTCATTTCCAGCTGTTTTAATTTCTTGATGTGCTTTGTTAAATCATTTTTCATAGCCATCCAGTTTTACCTCAGTCACTTTGTAAAGTTTTACTGAAACATAGATCTTTACTAGCAGTTATATGAGCTGTGGCAGTAATTTGTTTGTTTGTTTGCCTAGTTTATGCCAGTATTACCCTACCATGGCTCTAGCTATACCATTACAAACCATTAGGTTTGCCTTCTGTACAGCAATGAATTGAAGTAAGGCAGTTTTATACACCATAAATACATCTGCACTGTTGCCTTCGTGTACTGGACCAAGCCTGTGTCATGAATACTGAGAACATTTTTCACAGTGAGGGTGACAGAGCCCTGGGACAGGCTGCCCAGGGAGGTTGTGGAGTCTCCTTCTCTGGAGAGATTCAAGACCCGTCTGGATGCCGACCTGTGCGACCTGTCCTAGAGACCCTGCTTTGGCAGGTGAGTTGGACCCGATGATCTCTCGAGGTCCCTTCCAACCCCTATGATTCTGTGATTCTTAGCCAGGAGACTGAGTTGAATCCCATCATCCTGGGACTTTCCTTCAACACTGTCTCCTTGCTCTCAACCCAAAGGCCAAATTCTTCACAACCCCTTCCAACCCCTACAATTCTGTGATTCTGTGATCTGCATGAGATCAGATAGTATCTTATCTCTGTTGCATGGGGAAGAGAGTAAGAATAAGACAGGGATATATTCATGGCATTCACTGTAGAACCCCAACTAGGATTAGGAACTGAAGTCATTTCTTGTGGGGGACTATGGCGGGCCCGTAGACTCCTTGATTGAGAATATAGATCTGGGCCTTGAAGATATGTACCCCTGAGAAAGGAAAGTGCAGAACATCTGGAGAAGTAAAACAATTTTAAGGAATTTGCTGACCACAGATAAAAGAACCTGGGAAGAGAGTAGCCTTGTCAGTGAAGTGAAAAACGTCAACCTATTGTATGTTAGCATATACCTGAGAGACCAATAGTAAAAGGACACACATGTAGTACAAGTGTATAAAACTGATGATACAGAAGTAAATCAGTTTCTTCTTTTTGCTTGTGCACCAGACATCTTGTACTTGTCGTTTACCTGTCTCAACAGCAACAAATTCTCTCCTGGGTAATTTCCTTTTATGTGGCAGAAAAGCAAAGTGAACATTTCACAGTGTTGAAGAACACGATGGTGGAATTCAGCGCTTCCTGAATATCTGCATCAAACTGCACTTTATCAGACCTTTCTCTTTAACCCATTTCTTTTGCAGCAGTACAGTCAGCTGAAATTGTTGCTGATAGTGTATCTGGTGTCAACGTATCTCTGGATGTACATGTGCTCGTCTCAGTACAAGGCAATGGTATGCTGCTAGAGAAAGAGAACATTCTGAAGCTGTTATATACCTTCAGAATGTTAATTGTGAAAGTTTGTTTTTTGGCATTAGTTTTAATTAGGTTTTTGATACGAAGTTGTGCAGCACTTTTGACAATGCTGTATCGGTGCCTAACAGTCAGAGGTTCATGGGTAGAAAACCAGAAGGGTATAAAAGCTTCTCAGGTGGAACATGCTTAACCATGACATCTTCATGAATAAGTTGTGGACAAATAGAACAAATAGGAAGGAAAAAAGAAAAAAAACCCAGAACCAAACAAATCCAAAAAAACCAAACAATAGGCAAGAGGTCAAACAGTTACTTCTATTAGCAGTTGGAGAGATATTAAGTTTCAAACAGAAATTGGTTGGCAGCTTGCCAAAATAACTATTTCATCTGCAACATGATCAGACACTAGAACTATTCTGGAAGTTCAGGAAAAAGAGAAAATACTGAATTAAAGCAGTGGTGACAGTAGCTCTCTGTATTTTGAATATATGCAAAAGGCTATTTGTATTGTTCTCTCATATAAAACCTCTAGTAAATGCAGTTCATAGGGAAAGGAGTAAGAGTGTTAGAAAGGCGGGTTTTCAAAGTGAGCTTAATAGAAATCTTTTTATGGTAAACTCCTGGTTTATATATTTTGTCTAATTATAGGAAAATTGAATCATGCTTTATTCACACTTAAAATACCACAAACACTATTACTTTCATGGATATCTTCAAGACATGACTGTGAATAGAGCCCAAGTTAAGTCACATTTGTCTCCCCAATGTCATCTTTTTTAGATACGTTTCTGCACTAGCACAAGTTTATGAAAGATGCTTTTCAGTTTAGTTACAAGTGTTTCCTTTGTTCCTGGCAATAACAGTCTCAGTGGTTGCCTGTTTCAGGGAATGTGTTTGTCTCTCTATTATTCACCAAAATCATGGTGAATGATGGCTATCAGGTGCCATAAACATGAACATGGGTCTCAGGGTGGGTGGATTTGCTTTAGGGTGGTTCCATCTGTTTGTGGCTGAGATACCAGAAAGTAGTGATAGGCAACTATGTTTACACCTAAGAGTTTTTAGCTGTTGACCCCTATTGTGCTGAAGCTTCTGGGTAAGAGCATAGAGCAATAATAGCTGCCAAGCCATCAATATCCTGATAATGTTAATTTTGTGTCTCCTGTTATGCCACAAAATATAATTTCCTTTTCTAGAAGAGGCATGGATGGGAGTCAATTGGACGGAGCTTGGCATGAACATAGAATCACAGAATCTCCTGAGTTGGAAGGGGCCCATAAGATTCATCAATCCAACTCCTGGCTCCACACAGGACCAGCCAAGTCAGAGCATGGGACTGAGTGCATGGTCCAGGCACTTCCTGAGCTCAGCCCAGCTCGGTCCCCACTTCCCTGGGGAGCCTGTTCCAGTGCCCAGCCACCCTCTCAGGAAAGAACCTCCTCCTAATATCTGACATAAACCTCCCCTGTCACAGCTTGGGTGCTATCACTGGTCATCAAAGAGAGTAGGTCAGCATGATAGAGTTGAAATAATAGGAAGGGAAAGAGAATCTAGTGGGTTATCAGGTTTTGAACTCCAGGCAGAAACTCTTTTTCTTTTCAGCTTGTGTCTTCATTTCTTAGGTTTAGCACCTCTTAGGCCATCTACTCTTTCTGAAAAGCAGCGTAATCCAATGATAGCAGGAAAAATCAGAACTGCAGTCTGCTTTTTGTTCTGCCTCTTCCTCTTGCTATTCAGCCCTGGGACTATTTATTAAAGTCCTTATATCTCAATTTCACCACCTGTAACTGGAGAATATCTTCAATTAATTATTGAGATAAACAAATGCAAAAAGCCTTAAAAAATCATACAACTGTGTACATTTGCCAAGAAGTTTAACCTGCTGCAGAATGGCCCTATTAAAATGGTCTATACCTTCAGTAACTTTTAATGTGAAGATATGGATGCATGGTCCAAACCCTCCCTAGTGAGATGGAATCCAGTACTTAATAGTCGCCCAACGGTCAGCGAATGCTCTTAATTCCATGCTATTATCTTTATGTACTAGAAACTACTGAACATTAATCCCCAAACCCTCTGTGGCGTAGTACCTGGTCACTCATTTTCTCTTTCAGGTCATGGGGTGGGCATCTGCTCCAATCATAAAGTCTCCTGAGTTGAGTTTTGTGCTTTGTAATTGCTAGGCACTGTAAGGTGCAGTAGGAAATAGTCACATGTGCTATGAAATTGCCTCATGCAATTAGAAATGTCTCATGTCTGTATGCAAGTACCATTGCAAGCATCACCTTGCATTTGATTTATTACTATAAATTGGGTCCAAGTTACCTGCATTTGTGTAGCAGTTGTGGTTTTGTGGCTTATAACCTCAGCTAACTCCTCAAGTTTGCTGTAATGAGGAGGTAAATTCTTTTATCTAGGAATGTGTCTGCTAATCTGAACTATGTAAAGTGTTCTGCTGATGGTGATAGGCAAACAACCTCAAAAAGGAGTATGTAGTTATTTCTCTAGGTTTATACTGTGAAAAGCTCAATTAATCTATTTCTAATTCATTAGCAGAATTCACCTAAGCCATTCTATCTGCTCTGTTGACAACTTTTAATCCATGAGTCTGTATTTTCTTAATGCCTCCTCTCACATTCTTTATGCCACTTTTTAGGATGCATTTCCTACCCATGAGCATCTCTGAGAACAGATCACTTACAGCTCATCAACACTCCTCCTTCAGACGGTTGCAAGAGACCAAAAATAAGATACATCCCATAGCCGGGTATTGCTTTTTCTTTTTTTTTTTTTAATATATTTTACTGCTGCTTTGGTGAATTAGGCAGTGCAATCAGGGTCAAACACCAAACTGAGCTTGCCTGTGCAGTGTACTAGCCCTTGCTACTTTTATGCATTTAGTCAGCCCCTTGACAGTGTTTTAAATGAAAAGGTGACAGATGATGAATGACACACAGCGCTCTCATATGTTATCATATTAAAAAAAGAGGTACTATTGTTTCAAAACAGCAGAACTCTTTTATCTCATGAAGAAACTTCAATAGTTCTATGAAAGATTTGGTTTCTTAAAAAGTTGGTGAGTGTGCCCATATGTTTTCATATGATTCTTTTATGATGCTGGCCAGCAATGATGAAATTAGCATGTTTTGATCTATATACAAGTTGTTCATAAAGAACTTGAAAGGAGTAGTTAGGAAAATCCAAGTGCTGAAACATTTAAGATATACTTTCTGGTCTCACTTTTGTGTGATTGTCAGCCAGGGACTATCATGATCAAGGTAGCTTGCCAATTGCCTGCCATAGATATAATATTTATTGCTGCAGTGGGGATTTCCTATCAGAGATCTGAAGACAGACTTTTATACATTGTTTCTCCTAGGTAACCTATTCAAATCAGCAGAAGAGATCTGATAGTAAAGGGAAAGTAATCAAAAGATACGTATTTTTGATCTTTGGGTTTATTTGAACTTCGTTATTTTGTTCAGATTTTCCTGCACATAGCTGAAAAAAAGAGGAGAAGCTGGTGTTCTTCTTTTCTGTATAAAATTTGTAACTGTGCAATGATATTAAAATTAAAGTATTTTGCTACTGATTTATGAGGTATAACATTTATTTTTCATGCTATCAGAGAGTAGTTATATACCGTTTAGTGGAAAATTAGTCTCTTGTAAGTCTGTTGGAAATATAGGGGAATACTCATCTAATCAAATCATAATTGATGATTGATCATGGCTAACATTGCTGCTTCTCTTTTCCTAAGGCAGGATTAGACAGTGGTCCAAAGGGCTGAGAATGGCAGGGGGAGGGTAACCTATTCTGCGCAATTCCCAGTCCTGTGCCCCTAACTATTTGCACAAACTGTGCTCTCCATAAAGCTGATTCCCTGCAAAATTTGATCTGTCATCAATTCATCTTCCATATACATATTCTCCTGTCTTCCCTTCACAAGCCAAATTCAACTTCATGAGGAAATCAAATTTTACCAATTACCCTCAGATTTGTAGCCTAAACTCCTTCATCAATCATTATCTCCTGTTTCACTGGAGATAGCTGGACTTTTCTGATGAAGGCCACTGGTCTACTGTCAGAGGCAATTCCGGATTTTGAATATCTTCCCCTATGTTTACAAAGAGGCATCTTGTGCTGCTCCTGAGAAGACCATCCCCTCACCTCCCAGGACATGCCAAACCCCTCACACAGCCTGGGTACCTTGGCCTGCAGCACTAACACTGGTGTGTTTCTGCACCAGGAGATGCTGCTGAGACAGAAGAAGGAGCAAGGCTGCGAAGTGCAGGTCAGTGCTTGAGTACAAGGAGCGCACCGGAGGATATGTGTAGCAGCAAAGGTGTGTGTGCAGGGAGATCAAACTGGTTTGCTAGCATTTAGCCCTTGGTTTTATAGCTGGGAAGCAGGATCAGAACCTGTCTGGTCTGATGCAGATCTCATTGGCTGCCTGTCCTTAAAAGGCAGATGAACCTTTTGCTTTTAAAAACATTCAGTAGAATTACACACCACTTTCCATTTGTTTTGAACTTTGGCACCTGAGGCGTCCTGTGGCACAGGTTTTCCCTGAGTGTTCTGGATTTTATTTGCCAGCTAAATAGTCAATAGACAAGTGTGATTACTGGCAAACATAGCAGTATTTTCCCCATTCTTTACAAAATGCATGGGGACCACAAAGTGTATGAATTCATTTGAGACAATGCTTATCAAACTAGAATTTGATAGTAACATTTTCTTTGTCACCAATGACTGACAACACAAGAATCTAAAGACTTTGGACTCCCCATTCTGTCCCGGCCTGACACCTTCACTCATAGATAAATATAACATTAGAATTATGTGCTCTGTAGTTTTTCATGTCTACAGTTTACACTTAAAATTTTTTAAATCCCCTTGGTGGCTCATTATCACATTAATGATTTTCTAATATTTAAAAAAAAATAACTTTCCAATACATTATTTTAAAAATTTTAACTGTTAATGTATTAGTAAACGTGAATGTAAGAATGTTTCAAGTCTGAGTTAATATCTGAATGTGTCTAATGAGAAGACAAATTTTCCCAGAGGGTATTTCAACATGAAGGCATGATAGGACACATACTGCAGAGCCATTAGCGAGTGCTTCAGCTTCACTGGGGAACTCTAGCCACCTATGATGCATCTTAATGAACTCATAAAACATGATCTGCAATATCTTTTTGCTATCATCATCACCATCATCCTAGATTTAATTTTTAAAGACCTCATCTTAAAAGTTACATTTCTAGATTAAAGCTATCATGGAATAAAAAAGGTTTCTAGCCATGTAGATGGGAAAACAGGAAAAGTTTGGAAACCAATATTTTTTTCATACATTATGCTTGCTAAGATAACTATTTTCTTCTTTTGCTTGTGTTATTTCCTTCTATTTTTAGCAGACTTATGTCATCTCAGCACATTATGTGTAGTCTTCCTGCTCCCAAGGGCCCAGCGATAACATCGGTTTGCTGCTTTCCAATTTCCTGGGACTGAGTAACTTGCTGATAAAGTGAAGCAGAAAATTACATTAGGAGAATCCTATACTCTTAATGAAGTTTGAAAGAAAAGTAGGGGGCAAATAATCATGCTATTTTAAATACAGAAAAAAGCAAGAAAGGGCACCGAGGAGATGTTTCTATCAGAGACAAAAACTTGTGACCAAATCTGTGGTATGCTTATACTGGTATACAATGCTGGGAGTCAGAAAAAAACCAAAACATCCTTATTTCACCCAGATGGGAAAAGCCAATCAACTCTGATAAGCTGCAGAAATAACAGCTAGCCTAAAGCAGGGCTTTGCAAAACATCCGCTGTAATTCTGTACCCTCTGAACTCCACCTTTCACAGAAATGCTTTCCAAGCCTTCAGGGTAAATGCCAGTAAAGGACATGGCATTTTGATAGCACGCCTTTCCAAAAGAATAGGTGGAATTTTAAGGAACAAGAGATTCTTAAAATACTTTTCAGATCAGGTGTTATTTGAAAAAGAGAAATCCCTCAAGAAATATTGGGAGACAAAAGCAGCCCACTTTAGCACTCTGACCAAGCATTCTGAACACCAAAGGACAGTACAACACTAAGGAGGGTGCTGTCCTTTATCAGGCACCTGTGGTACTAGCTTTGTAACCTTGAAAAGCACAGTCAAAAGAAACAGCACATCAGTAACCTTGCTGTCAGCATGCATGTTTAACTGGGGATGATTTTTTCTTGAAAGAAGTTTGGCTGTTGTCAAAACAGTTTGCAATAAAGAAATGTCGAAGAAGGATTTGTATAGTTCTAACACTAAAATTTTTACACACCACACACCCCACCCCCAAGTCTGGATAGCAAGTTCAGAGTCCACTATTGTACAAGATAGCTTATTCCATGCATTTTTAAAAATATTTTTTGACTGAATTTCATATGCCATTTCAAGTGTTTGGTCACTAGATAACAGCCCCTTTCTGCACCTCTTTGCAAATGGCTTTTGTATTTAACAACTGTTTTTCCATACAAAATAATTATACTCGGTTCTCTGTAATGGAAGACTGGCTTTTATCATATCAGGATAATATTTTTTTCACCAAATCAAAATAAACCAGTGCATTCAAGAGATACTCTCTAGGCCTTCTTCAGTACCATAAATTGTCATGCATTGAGCTTTCAAGGCCAAGGAATGCATCCTAACGTGCTGGAAATAGGTTGTAAATAATACTTTGTAGTATACGGCAAGATCTTGTGCTTTTTATTAGTGTGAGAAGTCTTAAGTGTTTGAATTTCAAGACAAGATTCTTCTGCAGAACCAGAAAGGCACCATTGGCCAGTCCTGCAAACCCATTCCAGGGCTGGCTGCATTGTTAAACTTAATATTGTAAATACAGAATAATATGAACCTTAACTAGATATTTTGCACATGATTTCCTTCCCTTCACTACTCTTCATACCAATTAGTTTAACATTATCTTTCCTAGATTTAGTGTCCCTTAATGCAGAAGTTCTTTTATTTCTATTGTAATGCTGCTTTTCCCTCTTTGCTAGATAGATAGGTATGGGAGAAAATGATTGTAAAAGAATTAGGAAAGAAAAAGTAGTCCTCAGATATGCTTTGAGCTCTAGAAAAATAAGATTTTCTGAAAATAAGATAGTGAATCTGTGCACTCTGGAACAGAACAGATCCGATTTATTGTAGGAATTAGGCAGCACAGATATCTATGATACAGGATGCATACTTCTCCGATAATTCTTGGCATTGTAAAGGGTCTTTCTGCTGAGGACAAAATATTAAAGTAGTTTCAAACTTTTATCTGGAACTGAGTTGACTCTCAGCTGACCTAAACATCAAAAAGATATAAAGACAGTTTAAAGCCATCACATTCCTGCCAACACATTGAGTTCTGCAATACAAATTTCTTGACTAGAGCCCAAGATGTTAAAGATGACAGTAAATAATATTTATTAGAAGTTACCGCTTTTTGGCAAGAGGAATATCCTCATTCAGTTATCAACACTTAGCATTTAAGATACTCTTCCAGAGGTTAGTTTAGGACATTCTGAAATGTAAATATAAATTTGTCTTTAAAAAAAAATTAGATTTATCACCCAACATGAAATCAACTGCATGTCTTGGTGAGTATGAAATACATACATATAAAAGAATAAAATGTTTTTTTGAATGTTACACTGCCATCTAATGAGGCAACTGTAAATGACATTAAAACATTTTTCTAATCTGGTTTTGGAAATAGATGGTATAATATGGACTACAACTTCCATATTAATGGCATTTATAACAATAGGAAAATAGGACATTTATTCATTAATAGAACCATTTTAATAATATCATTAACTGATGATATGGCAAATAGCTGGAAAAAAGCTCATCTTCAGATGCTATTTAAATAAAACTGTGAACTAAATGAACACAGTGAATAAGGTTTTCCCTGAAGACATGATGAAAAAAAGAAATGAAATGGACTTGCATTTCATGTATTATAATAGCTTTTTTCTGGAGGTCCGACAATCTTATACAGTGTTTACAGTACCAGAGTTTTTCATCAACTAGTGCATGTAAGGACCTAAGTGACTTTTGGGGATGAAGGTATATGGAGTAGGAGCACCTGGGCTCTGTTTGCAGATATGCAGTGCAGCTCTTGAATGAACTCAGTAAGTTACTGAGGGAAAACCCTGCCCTACATCTGTCGGCACGGAAGTACTCAGACACTGCAGCACTGCTGCGTGGATGCTGAGGCAGGCTGAGGGAATTCCCTGAGGGCTCATAGTGCTTTGTTTTTTGGGACTGTTTGAGGCCAGCTGGTATTAAACTCTGCTTGGATTTCCCCTGTGCTGGTGATTCTGGGGGTCTCACAGAGCTGCTAAGCAGCTTGGTGGCAGTGCTGGGTGTAGGGCTGATTATCTTACCAAGGATAGATGGTACCTAAGTGTGCTCTGCATGGTGCTTCGGACTTACTTTGGATGCACACTTGGTGTGGAGAGGCCCTGAGCCTCTGGGCTACTTTTCAGGTACAGTAGGAGCAGCTGAAGGTCTGAGTACAGGTATTTCATGTAATCACAGAAGTGGAAAGTGAGCATTCAAACTTGTTAGCAAAACCTAAAAATCTGCTGAGTTTTATTTCTAAATATGTATTCAGGTAAAAAAAAGCACCCTAGCCTCAGCCCACTTTGTAGTACCTCAATGCTAATCTGAAGTAACTCTATTAATCCTCATGTTTTGTCATGTAACAAACTCCATTATCAAAACATGCCTAGGTGTTAAAGCACTTCACTAAACACAAACAACCAACATTCACTACAGGGTATTTTGCTGCAGAGTATACCCATTAATATTTATTTTGCAGTCTCAATTGATGATATGCTAACATATCATGTAGCATACCATGTTGTAATAATGACTTTTATTTTCACCAGTGGTGTTGGGGTTATCCTGCTGAAACCTGACATAAACAAAAGGGGGAAAGACATATACACTATTGAGTAGTATAGTCTTGCCCATCACCAAGTCCAAGATCTGGCTTTTCTGTGAACGAGAGCATCTTGTTGATTTTATGGAACATGAGGATCTTCACACAGGGAAGATCAAAGGGCTGCGTTAGGTTTCAATACATAACTTTATGGGACAGATGGAATCCACTCGGAGAGACCCATGACACTCAGGGCCAGATTATCAAAAGTTTCAGACACTAAAACCTATTAGTGTGTTTAAACCCTTATTCCAACACTGTCAACACTTTTTAGCTCTGTTTAAAGCATCAATCTACATTTTAACTACAGCAGAAGTTCAAATGGAGGTTAAATGGATGGGCTAAAGGAGATGGCAAGTCAAAAGAAATTTTGTTTGCCATTTCTTTGTTTCCACACAGAAACAGTCAAAAGTTTAGGGATACAATTTTGTTTTGCAAGAGAGAAATGAGTATTCTTGGCAAACATACCAAAACTTGAAACATCTTTGGTCAGCTAGTAAACATTACAGTTGTGTATGTCCTTGCCTTTGAGATCTTGGAGCATGAAAAAAAACTTCTTGCTTTATCACTGTGGAGAACATTTCAGGAGTTTCTATCAAGTAACCCAAATACACTCATGAAGAAAGGAGAGCTAAACTCACCATCTTAATATCAGTCTCCCCAGATTTCTTTTCAAAAGTCCCACATTTCCCCATTTTTGCTTGATAATAGTTTGACTTGTAATGCACTAAAGTCATCCCTTTTGGGGGGACTTTAACAAAGATTCATGTTTTGAGTGGGCTTTAACTCTGAACATTTAGTTCCTTGACCACCATGGCATGTTTTTTACATAGATGATTTTGTGCTGCTACCCTTTCAAAGAAGTAAGATTTTGTGTTACAGCTTCTTTAGCTAATGTAACCTAAGGGGACACTTTTCCAGATCCTAAATGTTGTGTACACTCTGCTGTTATGGAGAAGCAACACAAAGTCGAAGGTGACTAGCAATGATTTTAACAAGTGGCTAAAAATCCTCTCAGTTTCACTGTAACAATAATATCCAAAGTCAAGATCATATAATAACAACCACATGGGTGTCCAGCCTCAGCTTCCTTATCACTCTTTAACACTCTTAAAAACCTGTTCAGAAATCCTAATGAAACCCGTCATCCTTTGCTCTTCATTCTGCTTCTTTTCTGGAGCAGTCAGCCGTTCTCAAATTGCAATTAAGAAATCCTCTATTTTTGACTTTCTGTGAGTTGCTTCCTGGGACATATCAGGTGTTGACAATTGATCATCAGGCTATTCATTGCATAATTTATTCCCCTCTGAGGTCCAGTCTTGAAAAATCTAACTGAAGTGTCATGTGTATAAATAAAAGTTTCAGAGCTATTGCTGAGTAGTTCTGTAGGTTTTTCTTCTCATATCAAGGCAAAGATGGAAAAAAAAATGCAACTAAGCCTCATATTCAAACCATGGGGAGTTCCTGGAATTAGGTGACATGACCAATTTTTAAACATGAACAATTTCTGCTAATCCTTCCAACAAAATCACATCTCCTGCTACAGCTTCAGTGCTATGATAATACCCTGGTATAGGTGAGATGTGGGGAAAATGTATATAACATTATAGGGTTACTGGATTGAGTCCATCCTTTCTACTCTGACTCTGCTTTCTGCTGTATGAAGCAGAAATATTTCAAGTGTTCAATATCTCATGTTATTCTGGATTATAGGTTTTCAATTTCTTTAGAAATTCCCAAACAATAATGGAAGGCACTAGAAGATGTTTTCTACATGGAACAGGGAAGAAAGCAGAAGGCAACATCAACTTAAAACTATGTATTAGCTAAGAGTTGCACAAGTTTTCACAGTTAGGCAAACTGCTTTTCTACAATAGCAGCTAGCCTGTGCAGATTATGTTAGAAATCACTGAGGACCTAATAATGTGACCTTCATCTTTAGAATTAATTATAACAGAAGAAAAATATCATATATTCTTCATTTTGAAGGATTGAAAAATGGAGTGTAACAATTGCTGCAACATGAGCCCCTGTTCCATGTTTGTGACATTACATGTAAGCCCCCTGCACTTCAGCACAAATACTCAGTGCTTATGGACTGCAGAAGCAGACCTCTAAACACATGGGTTCAGCTATGGCTGGATGGCCTTTAATCGTATCACTGCAGCCTCTGAAAAGCAGGTAGAAAGGTTAGACCACTGAAATTTTTTAGCAGCATACATCTGCTCAGATAGTCAGATACAGTAATATCATGGCACAAACATTTTAGTGGGTGCAGAAGAGAGTTGCACACAGCCTGTATAATTGTTTGCCATAATTGTGTTGCCACAAATAATTCTTCACAGTATTATTAAAATTCTGTCAATCTAAATAACCTTTCAATGCAAATAAAGTACTTACTTGGTACATTTTGACAAGAAGGCATAATGTAGTCTCCATTCTAGAATTGTGCCTGAACATCTCTTTTGATCCCACCGTTGTGATAGAATGCTCTCCTATGCTAAGTAAGGAATTTGAGAAGGAAGAAGAAAGGGTTAAAATATGCACTGTCAAGCAGGTGTGTTGGTGTGCAAGGGCTTTAGCTTACTTCTTGGCCCTCACGCAGTGCAGGTGTTGAACATCAGCATTTTCATCCCGTTTGATATCTAGGCTTTTGTGTTTGTCATCTGGGGACTTTTGCACAAAGTCTGCAGGAAAACCCCCCTCGCTTTGTTGTTTTGGCTGAATAGGATAAAACAGGATTCATTTTTTATTGGTCTTGAGTTTAAAAAGATGAGCACAGCTACGTCTGTCAATCTAAAAGATGGAAGGGGTTTTTTTTTAACTTGATAGTTTATATTACTGTAGATCTTTCCCTGCAAAACAACAGCCACTAAGAGGTAAAGATCAGTAAGCTGACAATTAATGAAATTTGCAAATACTAATAAATAATTCAGAAAAATGTAACAAACAAAATGTATGCACTTAATGCCTACAGTGCATATCCAAGCTTACAAAAATTATATGTAAAATTGGCTGAAAATCTAATAAATATGTAGGCAAATGGAAAGCATTTCTGCTTTATGACAAAAATATCATTCTAATTTAATATTGTATATGATATTAAGAATAAACAGTGAAAGATATAAAAGGATCATGTAACTTTTCAATAGTTTACAGACGAAAAAGATGTTTTATATATAAATATGCAGATTTAAATGATGCTGTTCCTTTAGACCAGCAGAGGTTGTATGCCTTCAATGTCAACAGAATATGCACAGTATTTTTTTTCCCATCTAAGTAACTCTTAAGACATACAAAAGCCTACTGCTGCCCTTTTCTACTCTATCTTCTCTAAACTGATGAACACAGTATAATGAAGGCTTTTTGAATAATTATAAAACTTATGCAGTCACTAATTTAGTCCCTTCCTATTAAGAGCATGAAACTAATTTTGAACAGTTGGTCTATTGCATGGTTGTTGCTCATGTCTATATTTTGCATGGAAACCATGCAGGGTAGAAACTTAGATTAAGTTTAAGACATGTTTACTTTTCCTCAGGGACTTGCCTGAAATTGCTTGAATTACTCTGATAATTAGAATCGTTAAAAGGAAAATACAACCCCTTCCATTTGTTCCCAAACCCATTTCTATGAAAATACTCTTCTTTGCACTGCAATTATTGGCTTGGTTGGTGGGGAGGGTTTTCAGGAAAGCATGCTCGTATTCCTGGGTGACACAGCAGTATGAAGTGAGGAACTAGTTCAGTTATTTCAGACAGTGAGTAAAGATGTCAATCTGTCTCTGTGACAACAAGGGAATCCTCTAAGTGATTTCCATATAGCTGACTAACTGACCTCAGACATATACCAGTATTTTTTCAACACTACGCTATATTTTACCAGCATGAAGAGAATAGTGGTATTTTGCTTCCAAGTACTCTTACTCTGTTCTTAAGCACCCAGGTAAATTCCCCTTCTTGAATGCCCCAGTAATGCTTGTGATACTATAGCACAAGGTTTTGGAACTATTCCACATAACTGGTTTTGACTTATTTTTAACTCATCAGAAGCTGTTTCAAATGGATTCAAAGATAATGCTCAATGTGCTGCTGCATTTTACAAAAATGGATGAGAACTTTGTGGTGTCAGTGTGTTTTTAAGCTGTTAACTGCAAAACAGGAGGAGATATTCTTGTGCAAGGTCATGTTCTATAATTTCCTCTCACTGAACTGACTTGAAAACTATGTCATATATCTTATTGAAAATCTAGAAAACAATCCATTTGCTGCTTGAAAACAATTCTATGGTCTTGATGAATCATCTCACCCAAAGTTACCGTGTATATGGAAGATTTTATCAGCTGTTTCATAAGCTCAAAGCACATATGGGGTTAAACTTGACTTCCTGTCATTTTATTGTGGTTTACTGCATTATCTCATCATACCAATACTTGGCTTGGACATGGAAAGAGAAGACTGTTTAAATCTTTTTAGTGGTTTCTGTAATTCTGTGTTTTCATAATATACTCCACAGCTTAAGTGAAGATGCATTTTATCATCTGGTCCATGATGCTGAAAGGATCACTCTTTAAGACAGAAAAATTATCTTGATGCATCAGAGCCTGCCTAGAACCCATCCAGCTGTCACTGGTACTTCATTATTCATTTTGGTAATGCTAACCAGCTGCCAATTTAATGTCTGCTCTTGGAGTCCATTTGGGAATCCTCCCTCTCCTCAGATAATCAGGCAAGTTTAACAATTGTTCTATATTAGCAAACTCTTTTATTGCCCTGTGAAACCTAAACTGAAAGTTGCAAATGTTGTGCTTTGAATTACTTTCATGTCTGAACATGACTGACACAGAATGACTTCATTAACTTTCAGTAAAGTGCATTAGAAAAAATTTAAGACTAAGCTCAGGTGCCAAAAAGGGAGTACTGTTTGACTTTATTGTTAGAGTAGCCCTGGTTGCTGTGCTGATAGACATCAATATTTCTATTTCTATTGTAGTATTATCTGTTTTAAAGATTATTTTGGTTTAAAAAGTTTTTAAAATATTCGGTTAAATACTTCTGCTCATGAACATTTAGGAATATTTTCTGAATCACTGAAGTTGAGACTACAACTAAGCAGAAAGATGTTGCAGATTTAAACACCAGAGAAAATTCAGTATTTGAAAAGATAGGAAATTCAGGATTGGAAAAGAGCAGAAAGTAAAACTTGTGTAGAAATCTTATTAAATGTGTAGTTTCAATAAAAAGCAAATTTCAAAGAATGGGAAATGTTCCACTTGGGCTCTTGCAGGTATTCACATGAATGGCTATCATGCTCTAATCCTCAGAATCTGCTTTATTCCTTCCTGCAACAACATCTTGAAACCAGTCACAAGCTCTACATTGATTTTAGTCACCATCCATACAATTTGTTTCTTTAGTGATGAAAAAAGAAAAAAAAACCCAGATTTTAGCTACTGTGCCTAAAACTGAAGGTTGTTGCTGCACTTTGTTCTCAGAGTGTCAATAAAACATATATCTTTTAAAATACAGGAAATATGATGCTGTTTGTACAAGTATTCGAGATGATGCATGAACCACCTCTGAATATCTGCAGATGCGACCAAACCCTCTCCCTCTCTACCCATCTGTCCTGCCCTAAACCTCTTTGCATATATATTTTTTTTGTACATCTAGCATGCACATTTATACATCTGGCGTGAGGATTTTGATATGAAATCTAAGGTAGATTAATCTGGTTTTGATAAGTGTTGTACAGAACCTGAGCTTATAAACAGACACTCAATGTGGCCAAGCGTTTTTCCGCATTATAGATTCCCAAGACGGAAGATCAATTGAGAACATGAAGTTCAAGCAAGTTTCTGTTTAATGGGGCTAATAGTGAGAACATACTGTAAAAAAAGTGTTTGCCTTTGTAGTTGTGCATCTTCACTTCAGACTACATCTATCTGAATGTGAAACCTCAGCTTTCTGGCTTTGCAGAAGATACTATTCTTTTTCTGACAGCTGCATGATGCTATACAAATCAGTGGCTACAGGTCATACAAACGAGGTTAATTCATGAAAAGAAGGAAAGAAATTAAGAAGTAGAGAAAAGATGCCCTCAAAGATTATTGAAGAGAGAACAGAAAACAGGATTTGTTTAAAAATTTCCACCCCCCCCTCGAAATTGTTTTGATCCAGCTTGCCAGGGGAAGAATGTAACTGGTTTTCCCAGTTAGATGAGCTACGAGGACAGGGAATGAATTTTCTGTCTTCCTGAAAAAGCACTGATATAAAACCTATTAGATTATCTCACTAAAGCAAGTTTCACTTGGTTCAGTTGTAGAAATAGAATTTGATGTTGCCAAATTGGCCAAGGCATAAATCATGGTTGGCTTTATGTACATAATACTGGTGCAACATAAAAAATACCCATTCTGGCTTACAGTTAGAAGCACACAGGCATGTGATACCTGGTCCATCATCAAGTTCTTCAGGAGAAATATATCTATTCACACTTTTGAAGGAATTCAGTCTTCTGCATCACAAGGCAACATTTCTGATTCAGTTGATGGAGCCCTAAAACTGGACTCACATTTGTGTTCAATTCCAGAGTTAAAACTGCTGCTGGCTCGTCTGAATCAAGAGGTGTCTCAGCAAGAAAGGAAGCAAACTTGCTTATTTTTAGGATGGAGAGTTCATCCCCTATGTACAGTAGAAGTGTATCGTTCATGCTGCTGAAACAAGAAAGCTAGTAAAGGTGATGAGATTATAGCAATTTTTAGACATCATTAGAGAATACAAACCCTCTTTTTACTTATTTTCAACATCAATAAAGCTTTACTTTGTGTTCAGAAGGAATCAATTTTTGGTTAATTATGAAGAATGAAGCAAAATAATGTTTTCCTTAAGTTTTTACACAGCAAAGTGCAACATATATGTTTTCTTGACATCAGCAAAATAATTGTGGTTGGATTTTCAGCATGTGTTTATTTTGTATTTCTTTTGGCCCAAGAGCTACCTCAGTGCCAGTAATCAAGTAATGCAGACAGATTGGAAAAAAAAAATATTCCAGACTCCCCTGTCCATATGCTGACAGTCATGATAAAGATGACACTGGCAAAATATTTCAAAGCAAAAAGCTCAGAAAGTTTCTCTGCATTCCATTGGACTGTGACAGTCAAAGAGGAAATGGTAACAAAACATGAAGGATAATGAGGATCTGATGAAATTTCAGCTAAGAATGCTGGTAAGCAGCAGGATTTCCAGTGTCTTACAGTGTTTTACAATTCCTTCATCAAACGTCATGGAGAAGAGAAACATGTACAACATGTGATTGTGATATGAATGAAGCTGTGACAGGTGACTTCAGCTATAGATGAGTGCTCTGTACCGATTTTTTTGGTGAAATACTTGTTTTGGTTTTTTTAACTGCAGAACTAAAAAGGTTTTGCATACAATGCTAATATTAATCATAATAATATAAAAGAAAAATATTTCCATTTGCTATCCCTATGCAAAAACCATAAATGTTTCTCTATTCTAACATGACATTAAAATAGTCAGAAAAGAAGGACAAACAGGAATGAACATTTCCAGCTCAACCTTATTTCATCCTCTTGTGCATATGTCTTATGATATAATCTTTAATTACACAATCACATACAGGTTTTCTCCCAGGAGACCTCTGGCTTACAGAATAATAATAGTTATCCAACATTTCCTTTTATCCTGTTCAGCACGTGGTTTAGCCTCAGGCCTTATTTATGTTACATCATCCAAAATCTTGACTGACTGCAGAATTATTAATTTCTTTTCCTGGGAATTTCTCTGGTTCTGTTATCACACTGGCTAATTGCTTCATGGCTGCTCCTGAACCTATCTTTTTTGTGCCTTTGAAAATCTATCATCCGTGTCCTCTTTGTACAGCTCTGGAACTCAAGTGAAAAGAGATTAAGACCACTATGTCCATTTTTGGGTGCCAAAGCTCAAACAGGGAGAATGATTTTTTAAGATTACCTTGATTTTTTGAAAGTAACTTGCACACAGTGGTCAGTAGCTTTATCTGCAGTCTCTCACAAATATTACATGTCTCATTGGCATGCCTCTTTGGATATGTAACTGCATCATATAAAACCTGGGTGGATTCTACTTAACCCATGCTCTTTCTTTCCCTGAAATCCCAGCTCTTTCAGTTCTCATTTTCTAACCATTTCTAGAAGAAATTATTTTTTCCCCCTGTTCCTTCTCTGCATATGTCTTTCCCAGCCAACTGGTTGTTCTGCATCTTTCGGAACTGCCAATATTCGTGTTTTCTCAGCCCCTCATATCCCCTGTATTTTCCCAACTCTGCCACTCCTTCTCGATTTTCTCTTTCTGCAAATACTCTCAAACTTGCAACCTGCCTCTCCATGCTTGTCACTCTTCTGCATTCAAAAAGGATAGTTTCCTCTTTTTTTGCACTGTGTGGGAGCCAGCTGGAAGGTGCTTGAGGATAGGAGAAACCAACATTTTGCTTTCAGCTCCAGGGTCCCGTGTCACATAATTTAGCAATTATCTGGAGCAATCAGAAAAAAAAAGTACAGGTAGAATCATGGAAACCTTGACTGACCATGTGCACACAGAAGTCTTTGAACAATGAATAATTCAACCACTATAAATTCATTTTTTCAGAAACAGAAAATAGTGTATTTCACATAGGGGCCACTGCCTAAATGTTTAAAATTTCTGCTGTTGTGGACACAAGCATGGAGCTCCTCACTGCACGATTTTTTAAGACTGATAAGTGCCAAAATCTCATTCTCAGAAAAGGCTGTGCTGTTGTGGTTGAAATCTTGCTCAAACAGTTCATCCCGAGAAAGACAAATGAGAGTCAGATAAAAGATACCAAGTAGCTTCAAATCCAAACCTAGCAGTGAGCAATACCTCAGTTGACACTTTTATGACACCAGTAGACTATAAATATATTTTTTCTGAGTCCTGAACATTACAATCAGTACATTTTAATCAGTTATAGAGCTTTGCAGTCAAAGGATTCAAGAAACTTCTTTAGTATAGAGCAACAAAAGTTTCTAAGGCTAAATTTAATTGAAATAATTTCTTAGATCCATAGTACAGTTACCTCAAATAATCATTTCATTATCATTACAGTGAACTTTTAATTTCCTCATCCTGTTGTTTTGATCATTGTAAATTCCTACCTTCTGTCTGGCTGTGGCTTTCAAAATCACATTTGGCGTCTGAATGGCCTTTTACCTTCCTTGCTGCTGTTGGTGTTCTTGTTTTTTTCTTTCCCTTCGCTTCAGACTCTTTCTAAATCTGGAGAGATGCTTAGTGCTTTTCACCACTGAAAGTAATTTGTATATTAATTAATATCTATGATTAGGCAAGGTGATAAGCAGTAGATTGAATGAGAAACTGAACTTCCAGAAACTTGTCGATTAATGGCCATATAGATGTTCTGATGAGCAGAAGCCAAGCAAAGAAAAAGATTTGCATAATCATTTTAGCAGTGATATCAAGTAGCTTTAGAAGTGGTGATTTTTGACCTTCCCTCAATATACAGTAGTCTTATGCTTGTCACATGGTTATAAGAAATTGCTAAATAATAGTTTGCAAATCAGACTCTTTCTGAATATATATATAAAAATACTCAGCTGAAGATAACTTTCCAGCAAGAAATGAAGTAACTGAAAGTGCAGCAAAATATAAATAAGTGGAAAGAAATTGGGAAGAACATGGTAACATCCACTATTTTGAAGTAAAATATAAGACTCTTTTATATTACAGGGGAGTGATGAAATTCAATTGTATTACATGCAAAAAATTAACTGCTCATTAATAGTAATTGTTTGAAGAGTTTTGATAGCATCAGTTAACTTTTGACACAGGTGGAGAAGTACGCATAGATGAGGGTGGAAGTAACACTTCCAAACAAGTAGAAGCACAAAGGAATTCGAGATGATATCCCTAATGAAACCCAGAGCTTCTGCACTGTGAGAAAATTAAAGCTTGGGCCAAGAATCAAAGAGAAGCTCAAAATGCTTCAGAAGGCTTTTTATAGTCTGGGATCAAGGAGGTTTCAGCTTTTAGTGTGCAAAGGGATAATAATGATCTGCTAATCTATGTGCAACATTTATATTGTTTTTCTTGTCATTTCTAACAGTTTATCAAAGCCTCCAAATAAGGGTTTGCATGCTGGAAATCAGATGTGGCTATGGGTCCAGTGCATATAACACCACATTGTCTTATGTGATGTTCATGAGGATGTGGAATGCTTTTAGGACTGCCTAAAGGTTAAAGACTTTAAATGCTGCTACTCACTTCAGTCACATTCTGGGAACAGAGAGTAGACAGAGAGCAGAACAGGAGCACCTGGAGCGTATTTGCCCTACCAGGAGACTCCAGCAAGCAGCTAAAGAGACCCCAAATCTATAGAATTTGCTTTTGACTAAACTTTCCTAAACTTTTAAATAAACTTCCAAAATAGCCAAGATGGCAAAGAACTTTGAAATGTATTTTGAAAAACATTGCTTTTATTTGTGCACATCCAAATAATTTGTTGCAGTATGTTTCTGGTTCTTGTATCTTTCAAATCCTTCAAGACATTTCCTTCCAATAGATACCCTTTATGTCCTCAAATATTGTCATTTCTCTAAAGTGGGATGAGGTTTTGACTCAAACGAAAGTGATATTTTTTCCATGTATTTCTATGGTACACAAGACTGCCTCCAGTTTTAAGTTTTTACAGTAATACTCAAAGCTAAGCCAGTAGCTTTCAATCAATAACCAGTTTCTGCTTATAAATTTCCTACAGCTAGATACTAAATATATTCAATGCACTTGAAATTATAAACCAGACATTGATTTCTTTACCAACTTCTTGGAAATCACACAGCATTTAGTTTCCCCAAACAATCAGATATTTAATTTACACTGGAACAGGCAGATGTGCGTCCAAGCACACACACGCACGCACATTATCTGTGACATATTTGATATGTACAGATGAGAAGTAATTTTTTGGGTATAAATTATACTACTAATATCAGCGCCAGTTTTTCAATCAGTAACATACGTTTTATCCTCATGGAGATGTGACAGTTTTCAAGTGGAAACCATCCATCTGCAGTCCTTGCAAAAAATGGGAACTGTATATTTAATTTTTTATTCTAATACTTGCTGTGTATGATCATCTAAAGACATCTGGTGAACAACAACAGAAAACTCTCACAGATTGTGAACTTCAGAGCTCACAATCACACTTACAAACTTGTTTTCTGAGGATGAACAGTTCATTTTTTCTGAGTTAAATGATGCTAAGTGCCTAAATATCACCTTACAACAGAATCACAGAATCGTAGTGATTGGAAGGGACCTCAAGAGATCAGCGGGTCCAACCCCCCTGCCAAAGCAGGGTCCCTAAGACAGGTCAGGGCTGGAATCTTTCCAGAGAAGGAGACTCCACAACCCCTGCGCAGCCTGTCCCAGGGCTCCCTCACCCTCACTGTGAAAAAGTTCTTCCTCATGTTGGTGCGGAAGTTCCTGTGCCCAACTTGAGGACATTGCCCCTTGTCCTGTCCCCACAGCTCACTGAAAAGAAGGCTGGCTATTTCCCTGTGTCCCACACTTCAGATATTTACAAACATTGATCAGATCCCCTCTCAGTCTTCTCAAGGCTGAACAGCCCCGGTTCTTTCAGCCTGTCCTCACAGGGCAGATGCTCCTGGCCTTTAATCATCTTTGTATCCCTTTGCTGGACTCTCTCCAGGAGATCCATGTCTTTTGTATACCAGGGTGTCCAGAACTGGACACAATACTCCAGGTATTATGTTATTGTTACCATCTTAATTTGCATCATTGGTGTTATTACAAAGCTCAGTGGTGAATTTTCTGAAGATTCTCTGCTGGTAGAGTTTCAGGACTCAGATATCTGAAAGAAAATACAGAGGAAAAAGGTATGAGAAAAGGAGGAACCAGTCATTTTGATTATGAATCTGTGGGATACATGCAGAACCCTATACAGTATTTTTCAGTGTTAGTTTTTCAGGCTGCATAAAGTAAGCCTCCGTATTCTTGTATTGTCAACTGAAGGCAGAGGCCCAAGTTGTTTAACTGTATGCTGTTAATTTCTAACTAGTGGTTTTTGTGGTTGATGACTTCAGGTGGTTCTTGGCAGCTGTTTTGTTATACATGTAAAAAAAAAAAAAAAAGCTTGGGAGTTCTTTGTGGCACTTCAGTGAGATTTACATATCCACATAAAATGATAACATCAAAAAATTAAAGTATCATCCAATTTGTTCCTTGGTGTGCTTTCCTACGTAAATGACTGCAAAGGTAATACAGGTATGCATTTGTGGGTAAATATAATTAAGTGTATTGGAAGAACCTAGGATCTTTCAAACAGAAATATCAATTTGCAGAGGAAATTTGACACTGTGGTGTAAAAGATTTATGAATTTTCATGATAATAGGTTACCATACAGAAGAGAAAGAAGCTGCATTAATTCCTCTCTGACAGAAAAAGAAAAAAAGTGTGATCTATACTGCTCATAGACATTAAAGAAGTTGTGTTGGAAGGTGGAAGGAAGGACAGAATTGGGGAGGGAGGGAGACAGGTAGAAAGAGAATGAGAACATGAGAGAGTCTATTAACATCTTGATTTTTTTGAATTTATAATATACTCACTTATTAAACACCAGAAAATCTACAAGGGAGGGAGTAACTTTGAGTGAGGACTGGATTCTCTACTGCTTAGAAGGGTGAGAATATTTTTTGCAGATCATGAAATTATATCTGCACTCTCCACGTGGTTTCTGTTTTCCCATAGTGGTTGAGCTCACATTTGTTTTAATTCAGTTTGAATGCCAGTCAATTATGAAGCACTATATCACTGGAAACATTCAGATGTATATTTGAATTTATAATGACTTTCACACTTGTCAAGTCATTGTACCTTAACCTGTCTTGTCAATTATTTACTTTCAGATTTTACAGTTATATTTAGAGGCAGATTGTAGAACCCATTGAGGGTGAGATGTGGTTTCTGTTTAGGTCTATTGGAAATTACCACTGACTTCAAAGCAGGAATTTACCCAAATTGTTCACATTTGCATTCTGGAGTGCCACATTTACTTGATGAATTATCACACATATTGGCATTGCTTTTCTATTCAAATCACAAATGGTATGTGGTGTGTTCTGTTAGCCAACAAATTCCTGGTGAAGTAGGACTGTATAAACTCTTGCTGCTGAACCATTAGGATGAGAGAGATTAAAACCAGAACTTTTATGCTAGGCAAAAGACTACAGTATTTTTTGTTGAAAAGGAATTAAAAAAATCGAAGTAATAAATTATTTTAGTAGGTGTCCTTCTTTCTAAATTTTGTTTCTGTAGACACCAAACGTTGTCCATAGACAGATGTAATAAGGCACTGAAATAATTTCACGTGCTTTGTGATACACGAGGTTGGTGTGATGAAAGTCTCTAAAATAAATTCATTAATTAAACTTCTAAGAATTTCATTATTTGGGAAGTGTGGTACAGACACTCTGTAGTATGGTAATAAACTGGGACAAATTTCTTAGCTTGATGGGGCCATGTGGTAGTGGTAGGCAACCACCTCCTACAAAACAGAACATGTTAAAGCATGGACTATGCTTAGGTCCCATTTGGAAACAGGCCCAGCAGTATAGATTCCAGAAGAATAAAGTTTCCCAAAAGACTCTCTGGAGAGAGAAGAAAAGCGAGCTGTACTTGCTGACTTGACATAAATTATAGTCCCTCAACTTCTTATACCTATGTGATAATTTCCGATTTGCATCTGGTACTTACCGCCCATCTCTCCACACAGCAGCATTATTGCCAGTCATTACTTATTCAGAAGAAAGAGATTCTCACCTGAAAATAATAGATTTTTTTAATCCTCTGAGTTATGGTCCCTGTTGAATGTCAAAATCTTTAAACACATTCAATAGACGAGTAATCAAAACTATTTATAGATTCCTTCCATAGTAAAAGACTTAAATTGGAACTGGTAATAGACTAGGTTCTGATGTTTTTAGTAAGTAAAAATGAAATAAATTTGAAGTGAAGTTGTAGCTTCAAGAACTGAGAATTAGAAAATACCAGGTAAACACAGAGAGGTACTTGTGCACTAAGTGCTGACATGCCTAATAATCTACTACTTCTTCCTTCCTGTGAATGCATGAATAATGCCATGAAAGGAAAACCACAGAAGAATCATATATTTTGCCAACATGCCAACATACCTTCATAACACTCATTAAGTAACTACTGATGAGCTTTAATTTCTTTCTTTAAAAATACCTTTTTAAAGGGCACCTACTTTTTTTCTTAAATAATGCCAAGGTCAGGCGTATTTACCCCCCAAATAATGGATTAATATACTAATTTTTTGCTTGCACAACATTTCCAAAATGATTGCATTGTTAGATGTCAAGAGACGTAACACAACGTCTACTGGCATTGTTTCTTACAATGGGTGATTTTAAAAATATATATTTTATTGAATTTTTGTTAAATGAGTAAGAAATTATATGCTAAATATTGTATTACAGTATATGTATTCTATTATTATATATATGTATTGTGTATTGACAAGACAAGATAGTAGTATGTGTGTGCTATACTGCAATAGAACTCAGACTCAGCCAGGGTTATACTGTGCTCTGTTCTCCAAAGTATTCCAATATAAAAGTTATCTGTCTGTAATGATGGGTCAAATTCTTTTCTTATCTCAATTTCACCAACCACCTACAGTTTTTCATATAGACTATTAAGGCATACAGAAATAGCATGTTTTACTGTATGCTCAGAAAGAATACTAATGTCTTAAACATGTTTCATAAATACAGTGTCCCCCTGAGCCTCAGAGGCCAATTCTTAGGGGCCAGATGCACTGTGTTCCAAATCTGTCTTTGAAAAAAGTCCCCTCCCTGTTCCTGCTCCACTATGGTCTAATCCAGTTGAAGAGTTGTGTAAGTTAGGGCAGACTTTGGCATCCACCTGAGAAAGGAATGGTGCCAGACCCATAAATGTACTTAGGAATATAACTACTTTTGGAAACATTAGGAACTAAATGATATAGTAACTTTTTGGTACCATTGAATTTTTATCTGGTAAGATATATTTTTATGTTATGTTTACCTTAATAACATTGTTGATCTTTGTTGGCTGTGATTTTTTTTTTTAATTAAAGACACTGCTGCAAATGTTCTTTAATAACATAGTGATGATAAATACTACAAATAGCAGTGCAAATTGCAGGATGCAGGATTTCCTGAGCTGGTCAACTAGGAGGGCTCCATGGGCAAATATGACAAACATTGCAGTTGTATTCCCCTCTACTTCTCACAACTGGAAAAAAATAATTATTCGTTAGGTGGCTTGAATTATTACATTAGTTTTGCTGTCTTTTTTCTGAGGTAAATGTAATGGAGACTTTCTCTGGTGTTACAATAAAATCTTCAGAGAAACTCAGGTTGTAAAAACCTAGGCAAGACCTGGAAACATTTTCTACCTAAAACTTTTCTATTGAAACAGATGAATCTGTAAGCCCCGTAGTGGAAATAACTTCTTGCCCTCTAGAGTGAGGGTGATTACTACAGGTCAAAACAGGGGTTACTGGTAGGTCAGTTGAGATAGCCATTACTGCAGCTATCTGCTCAGTGTTTAGGCTTTAAGTAAACCAGAGATGTTATAATGTGGAACTGCTGCTTCTTGGCAGAGTTTCCTAAGGTCATTAAGAAAAAGACAGCTTATTAAGCCTGACCTCATTGAAGAAAAAACATTAGACCGTGTGTCAAAACAGAAGTTGTATCAGGTTAAAACTGATTTTTATACTTTTCCAGTTAGAGTATAACAAATTTGTTTAGAACCCAGTACCACTCAGAGACAGCATTTAACTGCTTTCTTTACCCAGTCAATGTTGTTTCATTCATCCATCATATTTCATGTGATAGTCATGTATTAAATTAATTAAAAGCATGAATATTTACACTATGATGAGAATAATCACTAAAATCAAGTAAAATTCTTTGTATATAGCGATTAAAGGGAATAGACAATTGGAGAAAATTGTGGGTTTTTTGTTTTCAGCTCCAGCTGTGAACAACAGATAATAAAATTATTTATTATATCTAACAGCCACTGTTGAATTCTTTTAAAATTAATCTGGTTTAAATTCTGAGAATTTAGCATACTTTTGTATGTGTAAAGTGGCCACACTTTAACTTCAGATAAGATACACTACCTGCTTTTTGAAATTAATGAAATAAAACACAATTATGGTCCCAGACAGGAGCTGCAATATACTCTGAACTGTGTCTGAACTGGGCATTTGGGGAATCACAGCACTGTGTCCCAACCTTTAAGGAAAGATTCAGTCTGGAAGAATGTGGATGTGTATGCTTATTCTGAAGTTTAGATTATGTCAGTGCTCAATAATATTAGCTGTCCTCTCTTCCTTTAATCAGAGAAACTGGTCTAAAACACAGCCCTTTTCTCAGGTGGCTTTACTTTTGAATCTCAAGAGTTTCTGCACAGTGCTGGGCCATTTTTCATGTTAAAATTACAGAAACTTTAGCTAGCTTGTTTTTCTTTACATCCATTCACAGAACAAACCCAAGGGGAAAGGAGGCAAACTATTTACATAATTAGTAAATAATGTAGGTGGTAGGGGGGCAGTTGGGCTAGATGGTCTTGGAGGTCTTTTCCAACCTTAAAAATTCTATGAAAGTCAAAATCACACACACAAAAAATCCTAACTCAAAAGTGTACAAATAAAAAGATGAAAGGTCTCTTAGTGAATTTCTATTACTTCTACTTTTATCTGAGAACTTACAGGAAATTATTCAGGAAAGTCACAGTTCTATATTTAGGCAAAGCTGCTGTACACTTGTTCATTAAAATATCATGTCTCTCTCCTTCCTCCTTCCCTCCTCCGTTCCCTTTCCTTGAGCTGCCAATTGCCTGCTTGGAATTGAAGTAAACCTTCCTCGTTGTGAAGAACTAACATCTCTGCTGAAGTGGGTAAAAACAAATCTCTTAATCAGAAGGTTAATAAAAATGTGATTCTCAGGGAAACTACTGAGATGAATTATTCTCATTAATGGCACTCTTATGAACCAGATTATGCTATGTGTTCTCTTCTAGAGAAATACCTCACTTCTGACTATATGAGTTGAATAACAGTATTACAGTTAGGAATTATGATCGTGATTCTCCTTCATTAACACCACCATGACTTTGCTAATATGCATGCATTGCATCTAATTTCTGTTTCATGAGGTCACTTTTCCAGTAAATTGTCTCTTGTAGTCAAATCGATATTTTTTTATGAACATAGAAAGAATGAAAAGGAGACATACTGAGGAGTGCATATATTAGGTAACGAAAATTAAGACCTTTGATTTTAAAGAGTCTCACAAAAGATGTGATAATTTTTAGACCAAAGTAACTTTTTCAAGTTTCTTAGACTTCACCCCACTTAAAAAAATCCCACAACCCAATCCCTCCCAAAATATGTGAATATATATGGTTACATAGCACTCTGTAGAAGCACATGGCACAATCCATAGGCAAACTCTGGTTGGTCTCTGTTATATCAATCTGTCAGTTAAGGAGAATTTCACCAAGTATATTTCATCATTTCATTATGAAGAAGCTTTGTTCCAGCTGTATTGGTGATTGCATTAGGATTATCAGTCCTTTGTTATGTTTATGACAAATATAAAAATCACACACATGACTTTTCCCGGGATAAAGGGATGATTCTGACTGCAGAGTGACTGTTGTTTTGATTCGAAAAAGGAAAACCAAGAAATCTGAATGCTGATATGTGGGCAAGAAGTCACATCACCTGTGAAATTACATATTAGCATAAAACATTACAGAAACACTCCCTCAAGGTTGAGTACAGAGTATGTATAGGCTGTAAGTAATACATTCCTGAGGATCTTTCAACTAAATTACAGTATATTGGAGGATTAAAAAAAAAAAATAATTTCACTGACCAATATAAAAAATACATAAGCCTGTTCTTAAGGGCTGCCATCACTAATAACTGACAAAATGTGAAGCCAGTGTATACCTTAGAAAGGTACATATATATTCCTTGAGTTTTTGTTACTACAGCTTTTAAACATTTGTTTCCGTAGAATGGGGTACCATGAAATTAATTAAGAAAAATAATTTACATTTGTCAGAAGGCTTTTATTTTTCCATCTAGGGTTTCAATGAAAAAAAGAGAGTGTTATCCCTTCAGTACCCTCTGCCTAAGTGGAAACAATGCATGTTAAAAGGTGTATGTTAGTACTATTAGATCTGATTCTGCATATACATATCAAATTACTGGAACAGAAGACTGTGCAGGGGTCTCATTTGGCTATCCAAAAACCCTGTCACATGGATTTAGAGGACACCCGAGACATATATGTTCCTTAACCTGTATGACTCACTTCCACTCTCTTTAAGACTAGGTTATTCTGTTCCTCAAGCTCCTAAGATACTGTTTAATAAAGATATCAAAAATCAGGAAGAATTTTGAGGTTCTCAGGTAAGATATGCTGCACATTAGCAAACCAGTATTAAATAAATTATTAGGAAAGCCACTATAGTATTAACAATTAAGAACCAGTAATATAGAAAAAATAGTATAAATTCTATGAATTTACTTTGTTGGGGTTGCTTTGATAATTCTTCTGAAGTTAAAAAAGAAAACAACCAAATAGGCTTTGGTTGTCAGGCCAGACGTATGTACAGATTCCATGTTGGTACAGACCCTGTACATATCTTTTGAACTCACTGGAACAGTTTTGATGCAAGTTATCACAGAGCTTGAACTACGTGTAATTCTGTGTGTAGGGTGTCAATGGTGACAGTCAGATACTGTTTATGAACTGTGAAAATACTACACCTGGAGGACATACAGAGAATTGCAGAAATTTTCTATAACGGGTAGCTGTCAGCTTGTGAAAAATCTATAAGCATCTTCTAGAATTTATGTTTTGCTAATGATATCTTTGTAATAATTGAAATATTTACTGAGATATTATTTACTTATTAGATTAAAATATTAAATGCTGCCACACAACGATTTTTTGCTACTTGGATTTAAGTTTTATTTATGTGTATGATCGACAAAGGAAAAGAGAACCTTTGAGGAAGCCACTCAGTCTCTGGTGAAATAAAACTGAGTGGAATATATGCTATAGGATAGGGACAGTATAAATGATGCTTGTTTGAAGAGAGATGAAATTTTCTAATTTATTCTTCTGGTAAACACACAGTTTACTCTTTCTAAAACTGAAAAGCATGCCACTGATTTAATGTCATTTGCTGTCCTTCAGAAAGTACTGAACAAAGTTTAGTAACTCTAGCATCCCTTTAATTACAAATTTTCCAAAACTAACTGATGGATAATAAGATCCTATCACACTGACAAATTAGAAGGAACAATTCATATCTCTATAAATATTCGTACTGGTACAATGAAGCATGAAGTTGATTCTTTCACCAGAATGAAAATTTCTCGAAGGCTGCCTTCATGTCAGGTCTGGGTCGATCAATCACTAAGATAAATGAATAGAAACACATATGATTAACAGCACACAAGGTCCATGTTAAGTGAGAATGTTCTATTCTCTTGTTGTAATAACTGACTTCAATATGCAGGAAGAGGTCTGAGCTGGATGATGCACAGGGGAGGTTCAATACTGACTCCCCTGTAGTTTGGTTGTGGAGGCAATCTCCCTGCTGAGGACAGTGAGGCAACGTGTATATACCCACTGGTCTGGCCTGTACTGCTTTTCTTCTGAGGATTTCATCCTATGATTTGCCATTTTGTACCATGAAAATTTCTTTATGCCATTTGGATTTGGTGAAGAAACACATCTCCACCACCTTTGTTCTTTGAGGGCCCTGCCTCGAGCTCCCTAGCCCTGCCCAGCCACGGGTGCTGCCAAGTCGGGCCCATGTCCCAGCCTGGCCCCATCTGAGGTGCAAGGGCCAGGAGTGCATCCCTGTGTGAGCAGTTAAAGACTTACCTTGCAAAACAGTTTCTAACTTGCAATTATTAGAGAGACTATGGTCATTAAAGTGTGTGAAAATTACATCTAAGCACCAGTAGAATAACAGAATAGCCTGAATCATTTTATTAACAAAAGAAGTTAATGTAAACCTTGTGGCTTGGTTCCTGATGTACAAATGGCATTCCTTTTGAACTGGAATAACAGTTATTACCTGTCTTTTGTTTGGTTGCATAAGCCCTAGTCATTTCCTGGTGAAATGAACTATCAGCCCAGGAAATGGGTTTGTTGCAATTCACCTTCACCTTTTTCTGCAAAAGCTCCCCTGGATTTTGGTAAGTGAAATGCAGAGGTAGGATTATTTTTTTCCAAACCAAAGGAAATGAAGGGGAAGTTAAACATTGCACATAAAAATCAGTACTTTGAACAGAACTAGGCAGGGAGTATTAGCAAAAATGCCCATGACGATTAGGAATAAAATGGAAAATATGGAATAAATTTGTTTAAATGAGAATTAGTTTTCAGCTCTGAATGTAGACAATTAGCTTTAGAGTCTCTTCTTGTATGTTTATGTTCATGAAGGTTTCTTTGATATAGGAAGACAAAGCCATAATGTGAAATCTTCAGAAATACTATTAGTTCATGAAAGAAAAGGCTGTTTTTTATTGTAGCATTAACAGTGCCATTTTTGGGTACTTTTGACCGTATACCTGTGTTATTCTTAACCTGAAGTATTTGGTAATTTGTAAACCAAAGACTTCTCTAGATAGATTTCAAAACATATTCATAGGTATGGTAAGGACATTTTCTCTGCACAAATTATCTATAAATATCCACTTTTTTATATTCTTGTTAAGCAGCTGTTATTGGTCACTTTTAGAGAGCAAAGTGGATTAGATTGTTCCTCTGTTTTGATCTACTGTGTCCATATCTTTTGAAAGGAGAGATGTGGAGAAAATCTTCAAATGATTTGGAGATGACATTGCTATCTCTTTTCTGTCCAGTGTAAATCTGTTACAATTTATTGTTGTTCAATGAAATGTTGAAATTTGGAGAAGGTTAATAGAAAAGTGAGAAAACATTAAAGCATACTGGCCCTACAAAATGAAACATGATGTAAACATCTCTAAGAAGCAGAAATTTACTGCAGAAACCCGCCTAAAAATACTTATCAATGTGGCAATAGCATGTGTAAAAATATCACCAAAACCCGAAGAGAATGAGAAAACCTCCTACACTTTGGAGGGAAAGTTAGTTTCTGATGGCAATAGTACAGTATATTGTAAACTGTAATCTTAAAGTTAATAACCAAACTCTTTAATGCTGTCTTGCATATGCAAATTTATTGCACAAAAAAAGGAGTAAGAGATCTTAAGCTGAAAAAACACCAAATTAGTATAATGGATTACCCTAGTTTTCCTCTGGTAGACTTTCCTGAGCTTAGAAAAGTAAAGCAAAGCTTCTTTCTCTAGAAAAGTTATACTATTTTTTGGGTGAACTATTTTTACATCTTTTTGTTTTGCAAGAAGCCTCAACATTTTCTTTATGACAAGTGTTAAATTACATGACAGAGGTATGCTCTCTGCTTGGCTACCTTTTACCTACACCCATTTGACCTTTAACTGTCCAGGTATTTCTCTGAAAAAAACCCCTAGTGGGGGTTGGGTGTGCACAGTTACTGGGAATGTTATTGTGAAGCCAAAAAGTGCCCAAAGAAATGCAAGGATTTAAGAGAACTTTCACCTGACAAAACCTCACAGAGATCAAAGACAGATGGTTAGCCGGTTAGAAAATACAGCAGCTTAAGCTAAAGCTCCACTGGTGCAAAACTGTTGAGATGCACAAAATTTACCTGCTAACATTTGAAATGGAGGCAAATTGCAAGCTGATAGGGTTACAGAAAAACTTAACCTCAAAACTCTTCCTCTGGCAACTGTAAATCTTCAATAGTTTTACATATATTTCTCTTCAAAGGAAGGCAGCCTGCAAGGTGAACTGAAATACTAAAGCATGGCCAAATGATAAGCATTTCAGTAGGATTTCTCTTTCTTGTAAGCTGCTTCTCATAGAAAAGTGATTGCCCATGCAAGCTGAAGAATAAAACAAGGTGAATGATTAGTCCAGAAGATTACATGTGATTTAAATGTCTGGTTTGCTAGTAAAATGAGTAAGAGAAACAGTGGTCAGCACATGTTGTTTCTGCTCTGTTATGTCCGTTCCTTACTAAGTATGCAAATGCAGCTTTTCCTGTGAAGACTTTCACGGTATAAAGGCTGATGCACACAGCCAGGATACAAGTAGCCAGAAGCCAGCCTTTCTCTCATTTTAATTCTTTCTTGGGCTGAAATGTGACATTTTTCTTCTGTAAGCTGAGGTCATACTAATATTTATCTTTCTTGATCTTTTTCTATCTAAAATCTTTTAAGGATATAAGAAAAACCTAATGGAAACAGAATTCTTGCAGAACATACATAATCAAGTTTGTGTCTGCATTTTCTCTGGTTTTAACTTGATAGGCAAAAATCACAAGTAATACAAGCTATATTGTCATTGCCTCTCCAAGGGGATCATTCGTAGAATTATTTTTCTACTATGACAGATGTTCTAACTTCTACAGAAATTAGGGTTTATATTTCTTTATAAATATAAATGTGAATATAAATATATATCTTTAAAAAGATTTTTCCTCATTAGAGAGAAACAATAGTTGAAAACATATGTTTTGATATTAAAAATATGCTTATTTCCTAGTGGAAGTTAATATTCTGAAGTACCTAGACTTGCCCTTTAATTTTTTGATAATCATCCTGTAAAATGTTAAATGCCATGTTAGGCTATAAGGATGAATCAAAAAAAGGATGGTACTAAGAGTACTAAGATGTACTCTGCAAAGTGCAAAAGAGGTGAGTCAAAAATCATGGAGAATAGAGCAGTAAGGCTATTAAAATTTCACCTGTATAAATATTATATTGAATCATAGACTCATTGAATCATGTAATCTCTTGAGTTGGAAGGGGCCCATAAGGATCATCAAGCCGAACTCCTGGCTCCAACCTCATTACCCTCTGGACACTCTCCAAGAGTTTTGTGTCCCTCTTGTCCTGTGGCACCCAAAACTCCACCCAGTACTTGAGGTGAGGTGACACCAGCGCAGTGTAGAGCAGCAACATCCCCTCCATGCGCAGGCTGGTAATGATGTGCTTGGTGAACCCCAGGATACAGTTGGGCTTCCTGGCTGCCTGGGCACACTGCTGGCTCATGTTTCACTTGCCGTTGACCAAGACCTCTAAATCCCTCTTAGCATGGCTGGCCTCTAGTGTCTCATCCCAGTCTGTATGTGCAGCCATCCCAGTCTGTATGTTCAGTGCATCCCAGGTGCACTGAAATGATTGATAACATAAACACAGTACTCTGTCACATCAAATTGAGTTTTAGTGTGAGGAGCAAGAAAAAAACACAGGCCATAATGGAAATGTGTTTAGGTGGTGTGTGCAATGCAGCAAATTTTATGGCTGACTTGCTGCCCAATTCCTGGCCTATTGTATGTTACAAAGAGAATTCATTTAATCTTTTTGTGTTTCTTGTTATCTAATTGCTTTTAAAAAGAAACAAAGCCTGTGTCCTGAAGTTGCCCACACTGCCACAGGAGGAGCTTTTTCAGTGTATTTGACTACTGTAGAGGCATACCTAATAGCTGAATGTTTGCACAGGCATCTGTATCTACTGGTCACTGTGTGCCAGAATTGGGATGACCTGCAGTTGTTATTGGGAAAAACTACATTTCTGTGGGAAATTTGTATGTTGCTAAAATGAGAAAATTAGTGTAGTGTGTGCCCTTTTTTAGGTCCTCCTGCTGAAGAGTGTTCTTAAAGAATCTAATTGTCATTGGAAATAAATCTTTCAACAGCAATTTAGTGGCAAATATTTGTGAATGCTAGCAAAAGAACAAGTTCAAGTACAGATTTGTTACGTATTATATAGTTAGATATAGTATATCTTGTTCCTGTTGTACTTGATTTCATACTGAAAGCTGACATTTGTGTCTGAACAAAGTCGCGTGTTACTAATTCAAACCTTTGTAGAACAAGCATTAAACAATATTTTGGAACTACACTCACAAACAGCAGTTTCTCTGACTAAGTTAAATTTGAAGCCGTGTCTCAATCCTTCCCCCAAAATATTCATGTGAATAACTAACCACTAATTTACTACACTGAAAAACAACTTCAACATGTCAAGAGATGAAAAGAAAAGCTGAAAAAATCTTTTGGATATGTGCATCTCTCTTACAGAGGCAAAGTGTTGGTTTTGTTTTGGAGAATTCCATATTGAAAGACCAGAGTAATGCAAAATGTAAATGAAAGATAAAGAAATGCCCACCCTCAGTTTCTGTAACAATAAATTGTGGTAATTTCCTGAATTTCCATCAGCTACTTACCTGTGTGTATGGAGCACTCATTAAATTTCTTGGAATAATTAATGTTTTCTTAATGAACTTTCTTTTGAATGTCCCAGTCATCAATACTTTACTTACTCAAATATGTTAAAGCAACCTATGAGATCATAAGCACAATTCTTGTCACCATCACTTATTGAAGTGCAAGCAGTTTGAAAAACATTTTGTTATATTACCTTACTATTTATTCTGAAATTCAATATCAAAGCAAGTATAGAAAGACAATGAAGGTTTTATTTGCATTTCTTTGCAGACTGAGAATGTAAATTCGTTTCACTAAAAAGTCCCCTGTAGAATCCTGAGTATTGATTTATCTGCTAATCTTCCGAACAGAATGTTTGTATCTTTTCCTTATTGCTAGTTATGTTTTCCCACCTCACTCTTTCCAGCAGTTTCAAAAGTGCAAAACTTTGAAGTTTGCTGTCTATATTAATGCCAATAAATTTATTGGAGTCACGTGTTCATAGGATGAAATAGTTAAATTTTCTGATCTGATAGAAAACAGATCTTTTTTGTTCCAGTTGTCAATTTTTCTATCAGATCAGTTGGTTGAGCTGAGACACCCTGAAGCCACACTGTCATTAACACAAAGGAATGGGCTTAGAGTGCACAAGTGGAAGCAGAAATAAGGAGCAGAGATGCCCCTTTTGGAGGCTGTTAGTTTGGATTACACCTAATCTGAAACTGCAGCCGAAATTACAAGTAAAAATATTGCTTCTCACACAGCTCACACCACAGACCTGATTTGTTCAGCAGTCTTTTGAGCACAGATATAATTTTGCTGCTCCTGATCAGCAGAAGACAAATTCATATTTCTACATCTTATTCACTAGACTTGTAGCAAAAATAATGTACACCAGAGCTGACCGATCTGCTTTTCACCTTGCACATAAGTAACAGCCAAGTTCAAAGAAGAAAGACATTTCTTCTGTTATGAGCTGTTTCATCTCTTCAGATGGCCAATTATATAAGAAACAATACAAGGTAAGATTACTGAAAAACCTGTGCTTACTGGAAATTTCCTCCTAAATTCTATTAGTAGCTGATAGTTTTTTTGCAAAGCTGGAAGGGAATTTTTCTCCCACCTACCATTCCCATGGGTGACTGTAGCTGATCTTGCCAGCTCTATATTTCCTATATTTTAATAAACCTTACTATATTCATGATATGAAATATGTAATGTGGGAATTAGAAGGGTTAATTAATGTTAGTGTTATATGAGTTAAAAGGTAAATCCTTTGATATAGCAAACATTCTGAGGACCTGTGGCTTGCACATCGAAAGTGAGGAAGCAGTTTTCAAGCTGGGGCTAAACAACAGCAGCCAAGGAGGAAAAGTATACTGTAGTTTGCACAGATAATCAGCTTTTGGAAAAAGGACAGGAAGAAGATGGAAAAGAGATATGCTGCAAGCAAAAAGCTTGTACCTGTAACTACATAACAGTAGGACAACCAGGAAGGTTCTTCACTGAGACTGTATGTTATTAGGATGTACCACAGAGGTCCCCTTAGAAGAGTTTGAGTAACTACTGCCTTTCTGAGCATTTTTATCAATATAGCAGTCATGGACAAGCAGATACAAGAAACATCACTCCACAGAACTGTGGAAGTTTTTCAAGGTGTACCTACATTTGCAGGTAAATAAAGTTAATTTTCATGAATTCAGAAAACATCTTTCAAAGGTGCATTCCACATTTTATAGCCTCTCTAGAATGTTGGGGTGAACATATGTTAGATACTAAATGCTGCTAGCAGTAAACTATGGGCTTAATCACCTAATGACCTGTACATACCTTTCTGTTTTCACGTGACTGAGGTCAAGATGTTGTCACTGCTGTTCTGAACTGATAGCTTTACACACCATGCATTTTACCATCTTCTGGTACAAAATGGGTAAAGCAGTGATGAACAGGACCTTGTGATCAACATGCAGCTAAGAAATGCATGTAACAACTTTTAAGAGCACTTCACCATATTCCCATGATAAAGAAAGAGTTTAATACTATATTCAGAATATATTCTCTAAACATCATTTATTTCACCCTGTTTAGTATTTAGGATTCCAACTGATAGCTTATATTTTACCAGAAATTATATCACAAGTACTTTTGCAGGCTATGCCTTTTAATTCAGAGCATACACACCTGCAAGGGTGGAGCTCAGTAGGGTGTAAATGAGATAAGGAGCTTCTAGCAACTTCCACGCCGTGAGCTGTTCCTAGTTCATGTGGCTTCTGGCAAAGAGGCATTGGCCTGAATACCTCCAGAATATCTGCAGTGCAATAGACTGTGTTCTTCTCATTTGTGTTCCTGCAGCACTGAGGTTGTCCCTCGACTTTTGAGCTCTGCATTTCAGGTTGGTAAGGCAGCTTTATTGTGATGTTTGTGCAATAAGACTCATGGTCAGGCAAACTTTGAAGTGGATGTGCCTACACCTTTGCTTTATAGTGAGTTCCTGATTTTAAAAGCTTCTGGGTTTTCTTTAGATGAGTCAGGTTTTATTAAAATAAGAATAGCTGATTCTTTCAGTAGCCAGGTAGAATGGAAGAAGAGATTGCCTATCCTTAACTGTCCTCTTGATAACCATATTTTAGTCTTGTGATGGTTTTTTGCTTCAGCCCATTTGGTGGCCTTTTCAGTTTCATCAAATGCTGTGAGACACCTTTTGCTGCCTAGCAAATACCCTTGATCTAGTAAGGCCTATTTGTTGTCTACTTATCTCACACTATACCTATGTTGACAAGCAGCAAAGCAGAATATAAGCAGATGTAGAAAGAAATCCAACTGATTCTGAGGACCTAGAACCCATGCTGTGCATGTTTTGAAGGTTTTATTCCAGGCTTGCTGTAGTTTGGTTCCCTAGTCTGTATGCTGATTAACAATTGGAGCACATTGCCCCAGGTTTGTGTTGGCATTAATGTGATGCATGTATCTTGGCTTAGTTTGATGTAAAGGGATGTAGTCTGGGACAACTCTGTGGTGCAAATCAAAGCATGTTAACTGAAGAATATTAGACCATTGAAAGTGCATTCTTCATCCAAACAAAAATGCTAACGCAACGTTGCTGTCAGTTCTTGAATGTTACAGGTTCACACTTTGATTTAATTCTCATTCATCTTCTACACCTGTGCTTCAGCATTTTTTCTCCCTTGAGAATGAAGAAAGTTGACCCTCAGAGTAGGGAAACCTGTGTCTCTTTCTAGATAGTTCTGCCCATTTGTGAAATCTTTCTATAGAGAGCTGAACGTATATCTGAGAATATAAAAAAATCAATCAGACAATGTTTCATGTGGAATTTCTCCCAATCAGTTGATTGTCCTTTGTAATTCTTTCTGTTTTTATGAACTTAACATGAGTTAGAGGTGATGAGTCAGTCCCATTCTGTAATGGGCTATATTAAAACGTATATGAAATAGGCAAAAATAATTCTGAAGAGCTTTCATCTAGCAGTTCAGGGGGAGGAAGCTGAGGGAAACTCACAGGGTGGGGATTTCTGGTTAGCAACCAAAATAAATAAAAGCAGCTGAATAGTGTTTTGAAAATGTCTGGAAGTAACATAGATATTGTTGTTGAAATAGAAAAAGTGTGGGGATAGCTCAAGTGAAATAAACTGTTCATTTGCTATTTGAACTGTTTGTAAAGAGACTAGATTTGACTTAGATACTTAATGCCGTTAAAAATATTTTGAAAACTTTACCATGTATCTCAAGATCTTAAATACAAAGTGGCAATTTTTCTTAGCCTGTACAAGGAAAGTTTCATTTATTGAAAAATCTTCCAAAAAGGAAAGAAACCACCTTAAGCCAGTCTGGAGAGAAGCTCATTGTATTGCTCTATGCATTTTGTTCTGGGCACCTGAGCACGGAACAATGCACCACTTTTCAGTAGAACAAAAGATTCCTTCATTGCCCTGCGCTGGGAAAGATGACAGCTGCAAATTCAGAGCCTCAGAGGACAGGTAGCTTGCATGAGTCCTAGTAGGAAATGGACTATTCATGCAGACTTTAATGTCTGACCTATCTACTTCAAACTGAAGTAAGATTAGCCTCTTCTAAAAACATGTACATGTTTAATGGTAATCCTAGATGATTATGGTTGTGGGAGATCGGATGTGAAAGTAGAGAAAACGGTGTGCCATACATTGGTGTATATGAGAGAACTTTTCAAGTTTTAATATAATGAAAATATAAACAATTATTCTCTTTGTATGTGAATTTGTGCTTTTTACCTCAAACTATCTCAAAGTAAGTGCTATTAAATAAAATATATTAACAGCACATTAGCACATCTTAATTTCTTAGTTCTAGACCTTTTACATTTTAAAAATAATCCTTAGGATAAACATTAAGCAACTGAAGTTTACATTAACTCTCTTTTCTTTTATCAGAGATATATTATTAGTTTGTAACTGTGATTTGGGCTTCCTGACAGTTGTAGTGAAAGAATGTGACACAGGGGAATGATGAATGACAACTAGGCAGTAATTTGTAATCCTAGGGGAGTTCAAAGGTGGGGACCTGACTTTTCCACCTGCTGCTCAGCATAGAAGGCAGGTATGCCACTGTTTTCCTCTCCCTGTGGCTGAGAGTCATGCAAAATTATGGTAGCTGTAAAGATTTTGCAAAAATATTGAGGGCTATTCCTGTGCAATTATAAGTGTTTTTTCCAGAGGTTTACAGTTGTAATTTGAAGGTTTTTCAGGAAAATGGATAAAAACTGATTATGACAGTCTGTAAACTCTTAGCAATTTCTGTTAAGGCATTGGTTTTATGCTGTGTTTGCACAGATTTAACTATGAATAAGATTTGCCTCTTCATCAAAATTTTTTTGAGTAGCTTACTCCAAAGAGGTTTAGAAACAGGATTCACAAATTCTCTTTTTTCCTGTTTTCCAAGGGATGTGTGTGTATATATATTCTTTGATAGGTGATTATAATATCCACAATATTCTTGCCAAGCAATTTGAAGAAAAGAAGTTCAGGTGAACTGTCACACTCACCTTCTTAGTTCCTGCCTGTTGGTGTGGGTGCATGTTGATACACACGGTTTCCATTTAGACTGCAACTGTTGTGAAGGGAGTTGTTTTCATGTATATAAAGAGGTGGGACATGGAAGAGGGATCAGTTTTACAGCTGTCATCATGGAGCTGGGCTTCCTGTGTATGAGCAGTGTTGCAACACCTTATGAAAGGGGATTAAATTGGAGAAGGGAATGAACAAAGAGAGGAAATAAAAATATTTCAACAGCCCCAAAGGCAGGCAAAAGTAAATCTCTACAGTTTACGTGAATTGCAGCAGTGTTCTTCAAATTCAGAACATCTAAACCCCGTGTTGTTCCCACCTACTCTGTGTTACAATCTTTGATGGAACAATGATGATGATATTTACTGCAAAGGATGTGAATCTTTTATTGTTTCCTTCAGCAATCCCTTTTGTGTCACCATTTATCCTTAGTTACAACAGTCCCCCATTGTCAGTTCCTTAGATTAGGTACTGTCATTAATTCTTATTTTTATTTCTAGTGAGAGATTTAGTACATATTTGAATGCAACCTATAATTGTAATAATAATAAAATGTCCCATTGTATGCTATGCAGATGACCCTAGTTACTGAATAACTTGTATAGAATGATGAATTTTTAAATTTAGCAATGATTTTAATGTACAGTAATTCCAAATACTTATGTTTTGTATGTATTTGTTTAAATTTCCTTATGAATACTGACTCTGCTGCCCATGGGAAATAGCCTTGAATGACAAGATATATAAATATCAACATCTGTCTGAATAATGGTATGTACAGAATTCAAAACATTATCACTCAGAAGTGGCCAAAAGAGCCACAGCAACAACAGTAGGCCAGAACAGCCCACCTGTGCTTGCAGATGTCTCCTGTGAGTAATAGCATATACACTATGTGCTACCAAGACTTTGTATTAATTGTGAAACTTAAGCATCTCGAAGTACTTTAGGCTGAACAATAACGAATATCTGAGGCCAGTATTTTAGAACTTCTGTTTGCTCACTGCTTTGTTACATATAGGCTAAACTGGGAATTTTCTAAATGATAAAGATTATTGATTATTATTGATGTGTTATTAATTGTAAGCCCACAGTACCCTGTTCTTGATTATGACTTTTCTAGTATTGTTTGTATAGCTTTTCCAGCAGACACCTGACAAATGTAAAATAGTAGAGGTAATCTGAATTTAAAAGAAATTGTAAAGGAGGTTGTTCAGATTTATGTAGTTTGAGACTGAAGTAGAAAGAGTGATAATGGAAGAACAGGAGGAACAGTATGATGGTAGGAAACATCAGCTTGAAGTAAATATTTTTGGGTCAGTAGAGTTGTAATGAAGTAAAAATAAATGTGAAAGAATGAATGGGGACTGGAAGGAAATGGGGTGGGACAGGAGAATATGAAGTGGTGTGAAGTGAAATTGAAGAGGCTGTTAAAGAGGAAGAGACCAAATACTGAATAAAAGCCCAGGCCAAACTGCAGATAGTCCTCCAACTATCATGTACTTCCGGTTAAGCTGTTCTTGTTCATGCTGTTACTGTCTTAAACAGCCCAAGTTTCAATGGTCTGACATGATTTTTTTTTTTTTTTTAAATTTTTAGTATGTGTTGTTTCTTCAGTTATGACTGACAGAGGTTTATCTGCAGACACTTCAGCTGAAAAGAAGCAAGGTGTTGATAGGCTGCTCTTTGTGTGCGGTTCTCTTGCTCTGGTGTTCAGCTGGTTATTTGATCTGGCAGGGCATGATGCAAGAATTGTTTGGTTTTTTTTTAAATGGCTGTGAAGGAAGATGGGATGATCCCAGTGCTGATAGACCTGGACCTTAGGGGAGGTTACTAGTAACACTGTATTTTATCAGTGGGCCTGTAGGAAGTATGTGGGAATGGCCAGGTGGCTTTGTGTGGTCACTGAGTTAATGCATTTACTAGTACTTGAAAGTTGTATTCTTGGTTTTTGTTGCATGTATTTGTTAAAGCATTTTCTATAAAAATGGGGAAAGACCAAAAGTTGACAGAAAGCCCACAGAACTTTCTTCATCTAGATATGTTTCTGTAGCAACTTCCCTATGTGTCACAATGGTTCTTCAAACTTTGACATATGTGTTGTGATTTAACCCAGCAGGCAGCTGAACAACCACACAGCAGTTCCTCACTCCCCTCATCTCCAGTGGGATGAGGAATCAGAAAAAAAAATCTAAAGCTCGTGATTGAGATAAAAACAGTTTAGTAGGACAGAAGAGGAAGATGATGATTATGATGATAATAATAATGATCTAAAAACCAAGTGATGCACAGCACAATTGCTCCCACCTAATAAGATCTCCCAGGGACAATTCTTGACAGTTGTGAAATCAATATGCATTTTTTCTGTGGAGCGCAGTGCCACCAAAATTTAATATTGTAGGACTGTAAATCTGATAAGGAGACTAGGCTTTAAGTGAGGCATGCACTTTTCACTTGTTTTCAACTTTGTAAAGTGTATTCTGCATATTAGGGAAAACCTAGCATGCTGGGGAATTTATTATTTAATAGCCTAGGGAGATCACTGCTTGCCTTAATAGAAGTGGTAGCGAGTGAAGGCTACTGTGAGTAGGGACTTATTCACCATGGTTAGCTCCTCGCTAACCCAGCAAAGTGCTACTATCTCAGGATAAGGTGGTCTCTTCCCTCTGGGTTCACTGGAAGATGGAAGCAGGAGTGCCTGTCAGGGAAGGTCAGGAGCTAGTTGTTTAGGGAATTGTGATCACCCTGTATTTTCAGATATGCACAATGTCTGTTCTGTGGTTGGCATGCAGACTCTGCCCTAATAAATGTATTTCATGTAATCTAATGTATTTTGCAGCATCTCTTATTTCTGTGTTGCATGCTTAAAAAATTACTTCTTTACATTGATTAGCCCTCTCAAGATAGTCTACTAAGAAAGCATGGGTTTCTTCTGACTTTTCTAAGTGGAAGAATGAACATCTTGTTTTCAGTCATAGATTCTCCTGCATCTCCATAACATGTAATTACATTATGGAGGAAAGAAGAGAGGAGCATTGGTCCTGCATTATGTCCTGTTTTACACTTAAGTATGTGGCCATCATCACAGATCTTTTCTGCTGTGGCTTATACAATCAGGAATGTAAGGATTACACAGAGTAGATCATGTACATTGTACTACTTCCTGTCAGTCTAGAATATCACAGAGCACAATAGTAGTGCCTCTCTCAAAAATGACTGCTGACTTTCTTTTGTCAGACCCATGAAGATAAATCACATAAGCTTCTTAAAGTTGGAATAATAATCTTTGGTGATTAAAACAGCTGATGAAAGCTTTAGAAGTTGGCTTCTTGCCACGTACTGATTTCCTGTCATGCCATGCAATGTTGTTTGGCCAGTTATGGGCAAAGTTTCCTTCTCAGGACCTTGCTTTGTTGCATCTTTGAAGTAAAAAGTTTCAACATTTCATATTTAATGAACCTATTAGATATGTTCAATCCCTCCTCAGCTGTTAATTGTTCCCTGCAATGTTAAATTTACAGTTTTTAATTGAAAGAAATGGCAATTTGTTCCAGCTTTTTTAAAGACAAAATAATTCTCTTCGGGATTTAAAGCCAGAACTTTACAGTAAATCTGCATTTTTTTTGCATTATTCATTAGCTATGATGGAGCCCAACAGCTTTATCAGTCTCATTCTCATTTCTACAGCATTGTTTTCAGACCTATACCTTGTAAAATGAGGAATGGAAATTATTATTGTTAATGTTGCAGAGTTATTATTGCTGAGTGATAAGAAAAGTTTGAAGGCTAAGATTTAGCTCTATGATTAAGGCCATGAATTAACTATAACTATACACTATAACAAATCTGGACATTTTATGTCAATTGCAGGAAAAAAGGGGAAAACAGATTTCAAATGAAACATGAAAAAACATCTTTGGAGTAGCCTTTGTACTTACTTTAACTTATCTTACCTTGTTCCCCTCCATCTGAGTTGCCAAGTATCAAAATAATTTTATTTGACAAAAATTTAATGGTAACAGCTATAAGGCTTTGAAAGTTGGAGGAAAAAAAGGGTAATTAATGACAAGTACTTAGGATTTGAAAATAAATTAATATTAAAATAATTAACAAGTACCGATAACATAATTTAATATTTTATAACAAATTAATATTTATTATTGAATTAAATCAGGTGATAGCTTTCATATTCAGATCACCTCCCTTGCAAGTAGAGTTAATGATTGTGAACTCTACATATGGTATCAGTTTCAGCATGGTATCTTTAGATCACTACTGATAGGTTTCAGAGTTACAGTATTAGATGAACGGAGCAATTCCCACCTTTCCAGACTCCAGAGAATGTGTTTGTCTTCACCATGCCCATTTTTTTTTTTTTTGCTAGTCAAGGAAAATTTTGTAGATGCAGAATTGCAAAATGGCTGCTTTATCTGCCTTAGTTTCAACTTTCCTGATGTCACAACTTTTCTGATGCTAGACTAATTTCTTGATATTTTTTTCCTTCTCCCTATTAGTTAATTTCCAAATTTAGCTCTTCTAAGGGAATCTTCCTATTTTAGGATGTTCTTGTGCCAGAGTGCCCATATTATATTATATTATAAAGCAGTTTATATGCTTGCATTAAATTTTTTTCTGTCTTTTCTGAACCTTTAAATACTCATATTCTTTTGGAATTGATTGAAACTGAATATGTTCTCTGTCCAGTGGATTTTCTGTCTTTTAATATCTCTATCTACATATAGTTGTTCACTGAAAGCTTCATTTCTGTATATTGGACTTCAGCAAGAACATTTCCTGTACTTGTACAGATTACTTTATAATTATTCTGTCATATACAATATTTGCAAGTCGACATTTGTACCTTATCAGATACGTTTGTATACATGTGAACGTGAGAATGCAAAAAGAAAGATTCAACAAGGCAATGAATGATAAGCAGATTTTACAGTTAATGGCTTTCCTTAAGACTTTGTCTTATTTGCAAGGGTTCCTTGGGATAGTATTCAGTAAATTACGACAAAGGATGTTATCACTCATGTAGAGGAAGCTGGAAATAAAAACTCTTTCCTTCAGCATGGTATGTACTCATCCATTTTCAGATTTCCCCATTGTGTCAGTAGAATTAATAGTGAATAGATACGTTTCTGTTTTTAAGAACTACTGCAAAACATCCAATGGAGAAAAAGATAATATTCTTCTGTTGTGACTCCTCAAATGGAATTTCATGTAGGTATGGCAACACAAGTTACTGAAAGCAACTCTGTTCTTCAATATTTGCACTTAAGCCCTAAGATATACAAGGCTCTTTTTGTGCATTTGAAGCTAAATTAATTTCATTTTAGAGAAGGGGAATTCAGTAATCAATGTAACACTCTGTAATGGAAGGCAATACTCATCATATTGTGACACTCTCCATTTTAGCATAATTCCAAAGCTTTTGCTGCTTATTTTTCTTCAGAAACAAAGACAGAATTTTTAAAACAGACATAACGTGGCTGTTATGTTTGGCAACATAGCTACCTGTTATATCCTACATAGCAAGACAAAGGGAAGAAAAAATCAAAGACTTAGGTTTACCAACTGCAAGACTTAACTAACAGTTATTCCCCTGCCTTAGAGGGGAATCTCAGTGCTAGAGATCTAAATGTTGAGTTCAGGTAGTGTATGGAGGACAAAAGGTGGTATCTCACTTTCCTATGAAGTAATGAAGCAAAGGGAGAGGTTAGTAGATGAACTACCAGTTGATTTTTGGTTGGTTTTTTTTATTTTTTTTTTACATACCTATGTATGTAAATGCAACAGCAAAGACAGCATGCATTAAGGATGGGAGAATGAGTTGTCATGCAATAAGATAGTGGAAGAAATAGAGTTAATATAGTTAATTAATTTGGTTGTATAGCTGAAGCCCTGTGTGGTGGTCTAGCCCCTAACAGTGTCTGAGCACCACGTGTTGTTTGTTCACTCCCAGAGGAGAAACAGTCAGAACCTCCCTGGGTTGGGATAAGAACAGTTTGCTGACAAAAAGGACATCAAGGTCCTGGAATGCATTCAGAGAAGGGCAACCAGGCTGGAGGGCAAATCTTAAGTGGAGTGGCTAAGGGAACTGGGATTGTTTAGTCTGGAGAAGAGGAAGCTGAGGGGAGACCTTATGATTGCCTATAATTATCTGAAAGGAGGTTGTAGAGAGGTGGACAATGGTCTCTTCAGCCAAGTGACAGGTGATGGGACAAGGGGAAATGGCCTTAAACTACACCAGGGCAGGTTAAGATTAGATGTTAGGAAAAAGTTCTTCACTGAAAGAGTTGTTGGAATGTGGAATAGGCTGCCCAGGGAGGTGGTTGAGTCACTATCCTTGGATGTGTTTAAAAGATGGCTAGATGATGTACTCAGAGATATAGTTTAGTAGAGGACAAGTATGGTTGGACTCAATGTTCTTTTCCAATCTAGTCATTCTGTGATTCTGACGTCTGCTGAAGAAGCAAACTGGAATTTTTCTTTAGGAATCTTTGGATGTCTGATACTTTCTTGATTTGTTTCTATATATTTGAAATGTAAGCATAAAACTGTTATAATCTTCTTTTAAACAATTAACATTGAATGACTCTGCTTGCTAAATATGTCAATCAATTTTAAGTGAACTCTAATTCAGTAAACACCAGGCTTCAAATAAATGTGATTACCCATTAAAATAAAGGTTATTACCCATCTAGTGTTTTAGTTCTCAGATATGTAGAGTCATTTTAACAGGAATTCATAGGTTGGAGATCACTCAGTTCAAGATAGTGCTTGGCAGCCAGGTGCTTATTTTTAAGTTAGAGCTACTAATTGAGCAAACCCTCAAATATTTAAATTAAAAATCAGTTTTGACTGTTGATGGAGTTTTGCTTTCAAGGTCATGAAAAGTAGTAGCAGATCTAACATTTAGCTACAAATGCTGTTGGCAATGCCAGCAATGCTAATTTGAGTCTGAAAAGGTTTAACAGGGCCTTGGTTAATTGAAGTGACTGTTTTGAGTTGCTTCTGTCTCAATGTTTTACCACACACTTCCCTGCCAGTTATCGTAACTTTGTGCCAGCCAGACCCATCTGTTCTGTGGTACACCCTTCAGAATATGTCATTTGCCCAAAGTAAATCTATCTTACAACTATCACCTTTAAAGTAACTTAAAAGACTACAGGCTCCAATTAATCAACTTTATTATGCTACCAACTTCTGCATTAATGGTCTGCCAGGCAGGACAAACAGAAGTGTTATGGCATGACAAGAATAGACAGAATGCATGGAGAATTTGGAGAAAAAGCTCCTTTGAAGAAAACAAGTAGTCTGCTGAATGTTTTTTGTCTCTCCTAGCAGTTATGTTTAGCCATTGTAGTCTCCTTCAGCACTTGCTGAACCATAGAAAGTGTTGGACAGAAGTCTTCACTGATGTATTATGTAAATCATAGATTTAAATTTTAACTTCTATAAGAAATTCTAAGAGTTGTTCATGACTGAATAGAGACCTATATGTATTTTCTGTGGTCCTCTACTACCAACTATCAGTAAACGTGTTGCTAATACATGTAATTTAAAAATCGCTTTAAGTCAAGAATATATCATTATTTCTCAATCCAACTTAGTTAAATATTTTATTGCCAGACACTGGATCAATGTAAGCAACACTGAATGATAGGAGTAATCTGATATGGCAGAAATAATGTTAAGTTAAATCAAAAGCAGACAGCTAAGATGACTTTATGCTTGAGGATGTGAGGAGTGGAGAGTTGTGCACAATAAAGAAGCTGAGAGGTTGAGTTTACTGCCAGAGAAAGCTGGACAGAAAGTGAAAGAAAGGACAAGGTTGTCTGTGATTTAGTCTGCTAGATGTAAAAACTGGGAGAAATGTAAATCTGCCCATGATGACTGGCAGCATAAATGTTTTCAGTATGTGCCATTTAAAAATGGATTGGAAGTTATCTGGATTTCATATTAGAGTGCTGTCTACTGATACAAACCTTTACAAATAATATCTATCTTAAATCTTTTATTCTGCATAAAATGTCTGTTGACTAAGAGCAGTTATAGCTGTCTGGAATAGATCCACAATTCAAAAGATCAGTTATAAGGTAATCAGTTATAAGGTCAGTCATTAATTCTTTTGTATTCCATTTATGGTATCTTTAAAGATGCATATGACCTTAAAACTTACAATTTTTATATGTAAAAATTCCTCCATATGGAGCTGACTTTGCTCTGTTTTCATATGAGCTGCATGATAAGCCTATAGTTTTCTGTATCCTGCTTTCTATGTATATTAAATAAGTGGCTTGCTGGGCATTAGTGAATCTACTGTGTTGCTAATTCAATAAATCAAAACTCAGCTGCAATTTGTAGCATAAGTAAATTTCTTTACTTCATAGCCCAGTTGGAGAGCAACTCCCATGACAATGTCTAGCTTCTATTTTAGGCTTCTAATGAAAATCTTAAGGGTGTGCCCTAAGATGCCATAGCACGTAGAGAAGAGTGTTTTGTTTCTCTTCTGCCTTCTGGCCTGTGTTATGGTCTCCATGTGACTTTCTTCTGGGTCTAGCAGGCAACACGGAGGAGATGTGGCAAAGCCATGAGGCATCAGTTGTTACTGATGACTTCCACTCTATAGTAGATGCGTTTGGATTTGAAGGCACAGAACCATTGGAGGAGGTGATAGGAAGGGAGAGACATCTGTGTTTATATACTTTTAAGTTATTTGCTTCATCCTGAAAAATGACAAAACCCACTTGTCTGGGAATCACTACCCATTCTCTTCTGCTCCTTGTGTGCCTTTCTAAAACAAGCCAATTTCTACAAGGCGTTTAATGATGAAACAAAGTTCTTTCATTAGATCGCAAACTAAATCTTCATCCAAACATCTGACTACCTGCCTCTCTGAAGTCAACAAAGCGTTTCTGCTTCCCACAACATGGCACCAGTGACTCTGTCAATTCTTATCCTTCCTTTATCTTAATGTAAATGTAATGTACTTAATGTAGAAAAATTCTGTTTTCATTGTAGGGAAAGGGAAAAGAATTTGTTGATAAAAATTAGCACCCAGTAGCTGAGACTCCTACATGTCTGGGAAGGGGTTTTTTGTGATTATTTTTCCATGCAGTCCTCTTCAGTTAGTTGGATCCAATATGATTCTATTGCCTTTTCTATTATGCTAAGATTTTAATATAAGCAGAGGACACTATGTCTGGGAAATGGAAACACAGATAGGTTTTGGGTGATTGGTTTTTTTGGTGGGATTTTTTTTAATGTAGTAACTAAATAAAGTGTAGTATCTGGACATGGTAAAAATAGCATCCACAATTGTCTCCTGAACAATGCTCTCAATTTGAACTCCTAGAGACCTTACATTACTTACCCTATTCATTTTAACAAGTCCTGCCTGTTCAGAGTTGCCTTCTTTTGAACTGAAAGGCCAGGATCAAAAATTAGGAAATCTGATTTCTAATTTCTACTGTATAGTACTCAGGAAGTTGTTTAAATAATTCAAGTGAGATCCCATAATACAAGTCAGACATCACAGGGGATCTGATACAGGCAATATTTAACCTCTTCCACCTTGATGTCTCCTCTAGTCTGATTCTTCAAGTGATAAAGACCTGTTCCTGCTAATCTGGCGCTTTACCCATCTGCTGTCCACTGTTGTCCCTACGCTTCTATAGAGACAGTATATTTCTTGGACCAGGGTTTATCATCTTTTTTTTCTGTACTGTTGCTAGTATAAAAGTTTCTAGGAGCTTGCAGATGTGATAGTATTTCAAAATAAAGAAGAACATATTGCACATACGTTCTTCCCACAAAAGGTTACTGATATTTGATCAATGGAGTATAAATATTCATCCACATATGCAAAAAAAAAGTTATCACACCTTTTTTGAAGTACAGTTATCACTCTGCTAGAGGAAAAGGGCTGATCACAATCTCAGAAAGCCTGCCATGTCAGGTGTGGCATCACAGAGAAATGAAAGAAATTAGGTTGCATTCTTCACTCTATCAAAGAGTCTGGTTCTTAGATGATGACTGTGCAAGGGGCCTCTGTGAGCAGTAATGATTTTTATCCTGTTTCCTTTTAAGTTCCTGTCTGTCAGGGATGACTTACAGTATCTGTTCGCATGCTCTGGATCTTGTTTTCTAATGTACTATGAGGCTGAATACACACACCTGCTCTTTTGGCATTAAAAATGGGAGGCAGATGAAAAAGGTGTCACAATGACTTACTAACATTTCTATCTGAATCATAATAAGTCATAGCTGATATGGGGTTTATTGAGAGATCTTATTATCCAGTATTATTTCAATGAGAAAAGGAGAAGACAGCACAGGGCAGTATGTGTATTGTCTCTCCTGTGTGATGGTTTAATAGTCCTGAAGTCCTTTTTAACCTTTGTCAGTCTCATCAAGTTTTGCTGTTTTCTCCTGAAGTAAACTTAACATGTCTGTTGTCTATCTACCAGTTTTGATTTCTACTTTTGCAATTTTTTTTGCCTTCTATGAAGCGTTAATTATCAGACAGTGCTCTAATTAGCATTACTGATGTTTTTGGGGGACAGCCCTTAATATAGCTGCCCAGCCCCAACCTGGACCTGCGGATTTACAGGTTCCAGGTGAGCTTACCTGAGAACAGCTGTGGACAGACCTGTTCCCTGTCCTGTCCCTGCTGGTCCTGACTGGATTTTGTGGTCTGACCTCAGACCTGACTTGTCATCTTGCCTGTGTTTGACAATTACCACCCCTGCCCTGCTTTCCTCTGGAGTCACCCCTGGTGACCTTACCTTGTGGAACAGCCCCATTCTTGCTATGTCTTGCATGGCATACAATAATGTACCTAATTACTTTATCCTATTAATCCAGTAGGATATATAGTGAAAAAGCAAGTGCTGTATGGAACCATTCCCCTATCAAATGTTGAATATTTTCTAACATTTTATAGACGATATAAATCCCTCCTTAAACCTGTCATTAAGTTTATTAGTCAAAGCTTTATGAAAAACGCATAAAGTATTTTCAGCGTACAAGCCTCTATGCTCCAAAAATCTGTGTATTTTCCCTATTTTGCCTATGCTAGGAAGTGCATGGGTAGACTCTTATCACTTGCCTCAGGCTGTAAGTGGCATAGAAGAAGCCAGAATTGCCTGCAGTTACCTGCTTGAGAACTGACCCATTGGCAGTGGGAAATATAAATTGGTGTCTTACACAAGTTACCTTTTCCCTATATATTTTGAAGGTACTGAGGCAGAAAATATGAGAGGCCAGTCTCATATACTTCATCTCTTTACATTGTGATGGAGCCCTTGGAGCATGTGATGGGTGGCAATTAAAGCCAGACACAGACTGGTAAAGTAGTTTTATAGGGGTAACTATCATTTGGGTAGAGAACGACAGAGTTAGTTAAAAACTGTCTTCTAGAGGATGATACTTGAAATAAGTATTTGCTGTGATTGCTAAGTCAGATTTCATGCTGATTTCATTGTCCTAGACTTGGTTATATTTAAAAACTTAGACACTTTTTCCCCATGTTTGGTGGATGGATCAAAGTAGGGATTGCTCAGCAACTTCTTACTGGGCGTTATGGCAGTAAGGAGATTTGAGAATTTTTCATGCTAGCACAACAAATACAGCACATTAGTTGCAAATGGGTTTGAAATTACAGCCTTTCCTCTCAGAGAGGAAATCTTTTCGCATACAGGACCTGCTGAAGTAGTGGATGTGAAATGGATCCTTCCTGTTGCACAATTCCTTCAGCAAGAAATAGTTAAAGGTTTCTGCTGCGCAGGCTCTGAGGCTCCTGAAAGAGGGCATCTCACAGTGTTTCTGTCTGTATCCAACATGGGGAACTCAGGCCAGCTGTCCAATCTTTCCATCATCACTACCATCACTCACATTCAGAGATGAAACAAAACTAGAACAACGAAGCAGAAGTATAAAAGACTTGAACTGCATTTGAGACTTATGTCAAAAATGTTTCAGTCCTCAGGTAATTTGCTCAGTTCTGGCTCCCTTCGTATTTACTTCAAAGCTTCAGTGAAAATGAAAGGATAGAAAATGGCATTTAGGTTTGCAGATAGCTGTAGTCACATTCTTGTGACTCGATCTTGCCTTGTTGAAGGGTGTCTTCCCCTTAAAAGTCAGGAGCTGTCTGCACATCATGAGGAAATGTCTTGCATCAGAGCTAGTGAAGGATACAACAGATCTAGCCATGGGATTTATATCTGCTTTCCTATGATATACTATGCTGCAAATGAATATAAATCAATAAATTAAGTTGGTTTACTTAAAAGTAACATTTATTCTCATTAGAAAATAACTTCTTTGCTCAAATAGAAAAAAATATGCACAAACTTGAAGTAAATGAAAAAAATTATCTAATTTTCAGCATGCACCAAATAGCTTCATGCTTCCTTTGTGGCACAATCTTTATCTAGCATACTGCAGGCTGGTCCTAAGCCTGTAGCTAATTTTAAAAAAGAGTAATTGAGTTGCAATATCCTGTCATGGATCACAAATGTGAAACTCAGAAAAAGACAAACCACAATCTGTGTCCCCTACTGCCAGTGTGGGGAAACACTTAATTGGGACCCCACCTTGCTCAGTACAGAGTAGACATCTTTGCTTCACCTTAGTCTCATTTTTCATTTGTCTCCATTTCATAGTCAGCAAGAATGGGTTACTTAGCTGAGTCAATGCTACTTTGTTTTATATAAGCTGCCTTATTGAGCTCTCTTGCATGGCTTTCTGCTGCAGCTTGTAGTGGCTGAAGGCAAACAGCTGTGTGCTATGGATAAACAAAATGCTTTATCTGGCCTTGTAAGTTGGCAAAATGTGGGTGAATTATCACAGAGATGACTAGGAAGATCTGCATGACATAAGGGTGTCTTCCATACAAGTTGACAGAGTTTGTGTCAAAGTCCATATGTGATAGAATACCCAAACAAAATGTCGTATGTGAGATACATATGCATTTAAGCTTGGAGAAAGATGTGTAAATATATACATATGTGCATGGAGAGAGAGAGAGAAGAAAAAGAAAGAAAACGTTGTTATATTGTCATGGTTGGATGGCTTTACAAAATGCAGCTGAATATTTACAAAATTAGTCATCCTGAGGCACACATGTAGCATTTACTCAAATGTTTTAAGGGACTAAAATGGTAAATGTCATTTAATAATTACTAAATGTCACTGTTTGTTGTAAACTTTTTGGGGAACTTCTAAAGAACTAAATGGTGGTCAGATATTGAGTTGTTAAATGCAATGCCAAACATTTTGAAAATCCCAGTTTAACTTAGAAGCTTACTTCCTACTTAAAAATGTCTGCCTACATTTATAGCTTAGTTTAAAAAGAAGATAGAAAAAAGTTGAAGTATTGCATAAATCAGGTGAAGAGATATTGCTGATGTTTTCAGATCAATAAATGTTTATCAATCTTACCTTCATCAGTAACTTGAGATGGTGGGTGAGAAACACAGGCTGTCTTCAATATACAGTTTGCATTGTACTAGGTACTGGGGGTGCTTATGATGGGTTTGGCCTCTGGGAGATTTGGCATTTACCATTTCTATAAATGACAGAGCTTGTTTCTTGTGTGATCACTACTGCTCACCATCAGAAGTGCAGAATGGCTAGAAAACACTTGCTCAAGGAGGACATGTAAATATTTCTAAGCTACAAAACATGCTAGATTTGGTTTGTTTCGTGTCTCTTATCTCTCTAGAATTTTGTCTGGGTTACCAGTTCACTGTCAAAATGTTAGATGCCTTTCCAATTAATAATGATTTTCATGGCTTTTGCTAGAAATAAAGGTGGATATGGAAGTTTCTTTCACTGTCATTTGCCACTTGTGAAGGGGAAATGTGAAAGGCCCAGTTTCAGGGATGAATGATCTTACCTGTGAACTGTATTCAACACAGATTTCTTCTTGACTCTTCCCGTAGCATTAAACTAAAATATTTTTTAGAAAATTAGTGGTTTTGCTGTATGCTTAAATTGGGTGGCAGATAGTGTGTATGCCTCGTGAGTAATATAATTCCCATGCTTTTCTACAGCACAGAAGTCAATTAATCCCCTCCATCTGAGAGATAACAAAATTGACAAAATATTCTGACAGAAGAGAGAGTGAGGTTCTCGTTTCTGGACAGAGTCCTCAGGAACTAGGTGGTTGTATGGCATGGGACATAACACCTTAATTGAACCAAATTTAAAGTTTGGGGCAGAATGTCTGCTAATTATGGGGAAAGTCTTTATGATGTTGGTGGTGTTAGCTCCAAAGTTTCCTTGGACACATCCTTCATGTCAGTGATCTTTTTGCATTAGAAGTTGTCAAATTCTTTCTTTTGGCTGTTGGAATGGGTAAAATATGAGTTTCGATTTTACTCTGTCCAGTTGTAGGTAGTGGAACCTTTTGCTATAATTTACTTTCTATATCCTCTGACTCTTAAACTGTACTTATTCTACATCAATTTAGGCACTTAACTGTGTCCTAGAAGCCTCTCTGTCCTGGGCTCCCTTTTGCTGTTCCAGCACCTTAGAGAAAGGTGCTGAACTTCCTTGGCCACCCGTACCTCTGCCCCCCACCCCTCCCACCCTCTCCATGTGTGTGTAAGTTCCATTTTAATTAACTAGACATCCCTTATGGGCTTCAGTGAAAACAGCATTGGGACCTGTATACGCCTAAATTACCAGTTTTAAGAAAGCAGGAACTGCCAGTATGTTTTACATTTCATGGTGAAAAAATAAGTACAGACTTAACATTTCAAATCTCCTTAATAGGGGAGTAACATGTGTGTATAAATGGAGTTTTTTCTCTATTAGGATTTAGCAGTTCTTCCTAACTTTGCCATAGTAATTTTTATTTAAGAAACAGTCTAAATACCCCCTCAAGATAAATAGTTGAGTGATGTGAGGCACGGGCTGCTTTTCCAGGGAATCACTCAGTTAGCATTTGTACGACAACCTGCATCCTTTGTATCCATCACTTTGAACCGAACGCAAAATGAAACTGTCTCACCCTTGCACTGAGGTAGACAGTTTTTTCTCTCTTACCATCCCTAAGACAAATTAGGAATGTAGGAAACCTTTCACTCAGAACAAAACGATGATTATAGCAGGTAACAGGACCTCACATTAATCAGTGCTTTCAAAGAAAAGGCCTCGACCTGTGCCCTTTGTCTAGCCTACTGGTAGGTATGTTTTTTTTTCCAGTTTCTTTCAGTATCAGGGCATTCTCTTTCTGTGTAATACACTCTCTTGGAAAATGTTTCTTTTTCAGGCAGTCCTCCTGCATTGATCAAAACCCCTCCAGAAAGCCACTGTAGAAATCTGAACTTATAATGATGTTCTTTTATATTTTCTTACAATGCACAATGGCTCTCTCAATGCTAATGGCAACAGTACATAGACAGAGGCAACAGTGCAAAGAGTTGGGGGGAAATAGCCATTATTTGCAAGACTTGCTGTTTCATGTCCTGAAAAAAAAAAATCCTGTCTTCTGCAGCCAAATCTTTACTACCTCTTGTTGAAAACATTCAAGGCCTTTGCAAACCAATGCTGAGATGAGGAAAGATAAGAGTGGATTAACATTTTTCTTCTTTTTGGAAGAAAACGTTACTGACAATTAGATGGCAAAAGATCTTAGTTATCCATCCCTGCTGAACAAAGAGAAAACTTTCTGCTTGATGAACTTTTTTTGGGTTGCTGGCCTTGACCTTTAAATCAATTATCCCCCCAAACATCAAGCCTGAGAGTAAATGAATGGAACTGGATGTGGTTCCACTGAATAAAAGACTCCCTCTGCTGCCCGAAATACAGAATGCCAGGTGAAACTACAGGCTTGTTTACAAAGGGAGCAGAAAACAAAGCGAGTAGGTCACTGCTTTATCAGTCTCGACAGATTTTTTTTTTCTCATCTTTGAAGTCTGTTTTTTGGGGTTTTTTTTGTGGTTTTTTTTAATAATGTATTTGAAATTTGAGAAATGCAGGAAAACTTTAGGCAAGTGATGAAATGACATCTTTTATCAGACATTTAGAAATGGGACTGCCAGTAAGCTTACCTGTTTTACTTGCTGCTCAAGAACGCTAGACTGGCTGAAGCTTAGCTGCAGTTGAGTTCAGTTGATACTTAGCAAAGAACTTCAGTTTCATAGTGAAAAGAACATTTTACTGAGCATTACAAGTGATTTCATTAGGGTGTAAGAAGGGTGTAACAGTTTAAAAAGTACAACCAGAAAATAGGCTGCTCTAAGAATATGTGGAAAACTTTTGAGTTCCAGGGGAAAAAAAAGCCTTTAAATCTAGCTCTGGAATGAGACTCCCAAACCTCCTTCATTGCTTTACATTTAAATTTTGACATTTTCATGTCTTAGGTACTTTCACTACGTAAGAAGGTATGAGATATTCTCAGAACTGGGAGTTGTTAAGGGAGATGATGAATATATCATTGTTGCAATTTAAATTGTAAACCTGCTTGTGGAACAATGAATATGAAAAATCAATTCTGCCTCTCTATTAAGATGAATATTAAAGTGTATATTTTGTTCTATTTTTTCCTCACCTCAGTACTTTGCCTTTAGAACGACAAATAAACAGTACTTGGAATGCATAAAAATGTAGGCAATTTTAGTAAAGATGTAGAGAATAGATAAAAGAAGATAATTAATAAATAATTGTTCATTATCTACATAAAACCTAACGGGCTGGTTGCCGATATTGAAATATTAATAATGCACTCTAGAGCATCAGTAAAGGCAATGATGAAGCTTTAATTTAAACCTTCTGAAGCTGTTCATTAGGTTCAAGTGCCACAGTGGAACATGAGGCCAAAGTGAGCAGGAGGGGAAACATATGGCAGGCTTGTACAGATGGAAAAACACAGATGGAATAGTTCAAGAAAATCAGCTGATACAGCTATTGTGGCAGGAAGGTCTACTTCAGGAAGGGGGAGCCGGCTAAGTGATGAGAATTTCTCAGTATTTTTGACATTGTGCCTTTCCCCAGCAGATCAAGTGTTCCCACAAAAAAATCCTTGACTCCTTATTGCAGACAAAACCAGTCTTGACTTGAGGAATTTAATTTACTTGTTGTTAACTAGTGTTAATTACTGAGTTGGGTATTAAAGAAAAAAATGTAGATGTAAACAATTGAATGAGCAGTTAAGGAATTGCCGTTCTTCCTCCTTTCCCAGACTCAACTTCTGTCAAATGCCCCTCTATCTTCATAGTCTCCCAATCTGTGTTTGCAGCCTGTAGCACTGTCTGTCCCAATGTCTGAGGTGATTGGCAGTGCAGGGGGCTGAGGTCAGATATAATGACTTCTTACAGCTGCTCCTTGCTTCTTAAGCATTTCACCTGTTCTGGTATGGGTTGGCTGTGAGCAGCAGTGTCTGGGGGGACATCTCTGCCCTGGTATATGTTGCCCATGGGTTGCCTTTTTTCAGAGAGATCCTCCTTCTGGCATGGAGCAGCTGCTTCCAACAGCATGTCTCCAGCCATGTCCCCCACAAGTTCTCCTTTGTTTCTCCTACTCTGTTTTTCCCCCACAATTCTCTAAACACATCTCTTCATGTGTCCTCTTACGTGTCCTTTTGTTCTTCTCTCACAAATCCCCTGCTGCTTATGGCTGCCAGTTAAATATGTTTGAGCTGAGGCATCATGAACTTCCTGACCAATGGAAGTTTTGCTGCATGATGGATTGTTTCCATCTGTTCCAGAACTCTCCGGAGGTGGTAAGACCGTCACTGGGAGGTCATGGCCTGCTCCCACACAGGGCACCCTTCAGCTCCCTGCTGTATAGACACTGCCAGAAATGCCCAACACACTCCTTGGTCAGGATTTCCTAGGCAGGCAAATTATTTTCAGTGGCAAACAAGGAATAAAGTTCCATCTACTACAAATAAAACACACCATAATGGAATTTATATATTTATATAGAAGTAACTGTTCTCAGATCTGGTGGCTTGTGGCAGTGATGTTTTAAAACATCTTAAGAGATTGCCTTTTGTAACAATTCAGTTATTGCTCATTATAGTGAGCAAGTATATTTTGACCATTTTGAACTTGTGCTGTTTGCACCCTTGCATTCCATTTTCCTGTGAGCAAAAGAAATATGACTTACTGGAGAGTTTCTGGTGTAATTCTGGAAACATTATAAACCAATCCTAATTATGGAAACAGCATTTTGAAACATGGTGATAGCCAATATAATTTAAAATATGTCTTGCCTTCTGACTCATTCAGTTGTGTCATCTTTCATTATTTTAAAGAATCTTTCAGGAAAAAGAGTTGAGTACTATTTTGGATTTAAGGCTTTGGTTGGTGGTTGGTTTTTTTCCCGTCAAATGTAATACAGAAAATTACTTTCTGGTTATTTATAGGCTAAGCTCTGAATTGACGTGTTGTCCTCAGTATTCTACAGAAATGTAAACCTTACCTATGAATATCCACTCTCTTCTTCACCCAGAACTCACAATCCCTTCTCATCCCATTTGTTGTTCCTCCTCTGTTACTTTTTGTTGCTGCTGCTCCTTCTGAAGGTCTTACCACCAATGGTCCTGCTCTTTCTCCTATTTCATTTATGTGCATATTCAGAATTAAAATGACTGCAGGTTGGTGTAAAATGTGATCTTATATATAATCAGGCATATGAGTTACAAACATTTCACCTCCTTCAATACACAGCTGGCTGTCTTTAAGAAGTTTTGGCTTCTATGTATTGTTATGAAATATAATTTAGGAAAAAACCCCAAAAGTAAGAGGGGTCTTCAGACTGGAACCATGCTAAGATAGAGTCCTGTTCAGGTTCTCAATATCTGCAAAGTTCTGTATTTGTGTGGTAAAATCTGAAGGCAGGAGGGGGTCATGTATCAATGCTAAGGGAAAGGGACTCTTGAGCTGAGATTAATTACCTGAATTGCCTACCTTGTACATATTTATTTAATATTACTAGTGACAAGACAGAATCTGGATGCTGAACCAGCAGTTTTATTACTGCCTTATGGTTATATGCATTTAGAGTCAACTGTATCCTGGGCTGCATCAAAAGCAGCATGACCAGCAGGTCAGGGAGGTTGATTCTCCCCCTCTGCTCTCATGAGAACCCACTTGGAGTACTGCATCCAGTACATGAAGGGCAGGGACCTATTGGATCAAGTCCAAAGGAGGGCCCTGAAGGTGATCAGAGGGCTGGAGCACCTCTCCTATGAAGACAGGCTGGAGAGAGTTGGGCTTTTTCAGCCTGGAGAAGACTCCTGGGGAACCTTATAGCAGCCTTCCAGTACCTGAAGGGGCAGACAGGAAGCTGGAGAGGAACTGTTTAAGCTGAACGAGGGTGGATTTAGAGTAGATATTAGGGAGAAATTCTTTACTGTGAGAATGGTGAGACACTGGAAGAGGTTTCTCTGGGAAGTGTGGATGACCCCTCCCTTGAAGTGTTCAAGGCCATGTGGGATGGAGCTTTGGGAAACCTGGTGTAGTGGAGGGTTTCCTTGCCCATGGCATGGGGGATGAAACTATTAATTTTTAAGGTGTCTTCCAACCCAAACCATTCTATGATTTAGCATAAGCATAGTTAGCAAACTGCTAGTTTAACATGTAGCAGACCATAAGATAAATAACGTGACAACTTTGCAGTTAAGATGGCTGCAGAGTAAGAACAAAGTGAGCAGTTACCTCTAGGTTGGTTTGGAACTGACTCACCAGGAGCCCTAAACTGTCAGCTTGGACAGAATGAGAAAGTACAAAAGGCCACAGATCATGATTTGTTGAAAGGATAAAAAAGCACCTCAAAGACTAAGAGATGAGACCAGCAGATGAGGAGCTACAATGAAGACCTCGGAGTGTGAACATCAACTCTTGACAAAGGCAAACAAGGTCTTCCTGGCCACCTGGCCACATCAGATGGAATGTCTACTACCTCTTGCTGAGTGTGAACTCCAAATCCCAACAGAGGGGTCTCATCTCTTTTGTTTTGCCTCAAACTAAATGACTCAATTTCAGATAAATTAGTTTTCCAAGATAAAGTTATGTAGGAAGTAATAATGAAAACTGGTGTCAACTTTAGCCTTGAATCATGCAATTGAATAATAATCTATTAGCATAATACTGGATGATGAATTTCTGTTTACAGAGAAAGCTGACTTCCCAGTATTCTAATATTTCAAGTTTTTTTATCTGCAAAATAACAAGGCTAAATGAGAATACAAATGCAAATGTTATGATCTTCTCCACTTTGGTGAACCATTACATTTATTAAGCATATTTTTGATGTCAGAGAAAAGCTACATCGCATAATAATTGCTTTGATTTTCCTTTTGATTTTCCTCTGATTTTCCCTGTATGTCTTTAATGCTGTTTTGTCTCTTCGTAGACAGTTAGTATGATTTCTTTTTTATGATTTATTCTTTCAGAAAAATCTTTATGATCACAAACCAATGCAATAATTGTAAGGGGACAAAGATAGTTTATTTTCTGTCCTTCTCCACCTGCCTTGCTATTGAGAAGTTTCAGGGACTACAGAAATTTGTTTCTGATGATTTTATTCACTCCCTGCTGAACCGACAGCTTCTCAGACTCTTATTTTCTGCAGTGAAACAGCAGAAGGAGACATTTCTTCCATAAAAATCTGTGAAGAAAATATCATAACTGGGCCCATGCCATGAATCAGCCTAAATATAAATATTCTTTGGATTACAGGTGTGCTTGAGTTAAAAAATTTGAAACCAGCCTGTCTCATATGAAATTATCTTTCCCTTGGAGCGATATTTCTGTACTTCCCCACACCTGCCTGCAGGCATTGTTTGAGTTTTGCATGTGAAATGTAAATCTGTGGAGTCCATCAGGCTACCCCTCTAGCTGTGATTTGTCCGAGTGCTCGTAGCTGCAACTGCATCCGTTTGGCTTTGCAGCTCACATCAATCCCTGTAACTGATCTGGGAAGAAGTAAAGGCAAAGTATATTTTTCTTCAGAAGCAGTTATTAAGGAACTGTTAGGGGGATTCAATGACTGCTATTGCCTCCCAGGCTTGGCATCAAGGACAAGTGCTAAGGGAATAAAGCAAATAAATTTCTGTCTCCTAAGACTCTTAGCATCTCTGACTAAACAGGTCCTTCTGCAGCTATGCAAACTTAAGAGTTACCCTGGTTTATAAAAACTCCTTTGAACTGTCTTTGCCATCCTGGGGAAGGACACACCTTAAGTAGTACTTGTTCCTGTAAAGATGGAGAGCCTTGGAAAATTTTGCTTAAGTATATTTTATATTTTTAAAATAATAAGAATAGCTAGGGAGAAAATGACACATCCGTAAGTTAAGTCATCAGATTTTAAGGAGTGAGCTTGCAGTGCAGCTGGATATTAAAGCTACAAATTCGAACTCTAGGTCAGGAAAACTTAGTGGGTTTTTATTGCTTTTGCATGATTTTGAACCATGTGTGAATCCAGTAGGGTCCCATGTGGCCATTATATCAGCTGGCTTCCCATTGCCTTTACTCTTTTACTCAAAAGAATCAAGTTTCTCATTCACAGGAAGAAAGAAAAAATCCTTTCAAGTAGCTGTTTTAATTTAAAATATGCTTTTTTTTAAAAAAAAAAAAGGCACAAATGATAGCAAAAATGTAAGCCTGCTTAGTAAATACCACCTTCACAAAAACTGACTGCAGTAATAAGAGTTTTTTGTCTGTGGGATGATATTTTCTTCATTAAAATGTCTGTTCTATCTTAATGGACTGTGATTGTGCTAGGTGAAAGACCAAGATGAACAGTGTCTAAAATCTGCAGTTTTGTTTAGGTAAGTAAGTCTGAAAAACTCTTATTCTGGCCATATTTTTAAAACCCTAACAGATGCAGTTCTAATATTTTCGTTTTACTTGACCTTACAGAGTGATACAGGATGACTTGATATTACTAACGAGAATCATTCTGTAGATATAATTGTTCCAAGACAGTCTAAGTAGTTAAAAAAGTCATATAAAATCTGCAAATATTTTATATTAGTATCTTACCAAATGGCTTGTCAACATGAAGTATAAAATGTTCTTAACTCCAAAGCAGTCAGTGGTTCAGCTAGGAGTTTTCAATGTTATTAAGAGAGTTTAAAAGAAATACCCAGGTGTAAACAGAATATGAAACTCGAGCACAAAAATGAGGAGTTTTCACATTTGGTAGTACATACACTTTAAACTCTGGTGATTTTATCTGGATTCTAGTTTGCTAGCCAGAACAGTCTTGCAGGATAATAGAATGATGGCAGTGAGCTGACCGACCTGCAGGGCAGAACATGCTGCAGGTATGAGCTAGTCCTCAGTTTGCTCACTGCAGGGTTATGAAATCCAAAGTCATCTTCAGGGAGTCTTTATCAAGTTCTCCATTTGGCTTCATATTACTTATTATTGAAGTCTGAGAGTGGGTCTAATGCTTTGCCATGATCAGCTCTTCATTTAAACACCTTGTGTTTTCATCTTTCTGGCTCAGTGACAACAAAAGCATTCTGCTTTTTTTTTCTGGTTTATATTTCTTTTCCTGTATTCACTTCGAGTTTAGTAATTCCTATTTCCAGGAGCCATTACCAATACTAGTAAGACCATATCTACTACACATTTTAAATATCACTAACGTTCCCTGCCATCATACTGATGCATTTAAAGCCAAAAGAGCAGTCTGTGAAAAGTGTGCCTTTTCTCCATTAGGGGGAATCCTTGCTCTATCTTCTTCTGAAGGTTTTAATTTCTCCAAAGCACTGTTAAGTTCTTTTTCTCCTTAAGAAATGCTGAAGCCTGTAGGTTTTTTTTCTCTGAAATCTCTGTGATGGGTTGACCTTGGCTGGACACCAGGTGCCCACCAAGCTGCTCTATCACTCCCCTCCTCAGCTGGACCAGGGCAGAAAATAAGATGGAAAAAACTTGTGGGTCAAGACAAAGCTGTTTAATCAAAGGAAAAGGTTGTGCACAGAAGCAAAGGAAAAAAAAAAAAGATATAATCTCCTCTTCCCATCAGCAGGTGATGTCCAGCCACTTCCCAGGAAGGAGGGCTTCAGTACACGCTCCAGAAGACAAGTGCCATAAATAACAAATGCCCACACCTCCTTTTAATTTCTCCTGGCTTTTGCTGGTGAGCAGACACCACGTGGTGTGGAATGTACCTTTTGTCAGTTTGAGGTCAGCTGTCCTGTCTGTGTCCCCTCCCCAGATCCTGACCACCCCCAGCCTAATAGTGGTGGTGGTGGGAATGTTGGAGTAGCAGCCTTGATGCACTGCTGAGCAGCAGCCAAAACAGGGGTGTGTTATCAGCACCTTGCTCACAACCAACACACAACACAGTGCTGTAAGGGCTGCTCTGGGGAAAACTGACTCCATCTCAGCCTGCCCCAATGCATCAGTCAATGTAGTGGTCAGATCACTGATGCTCTGAGTTAAAAAATTTAGTGTGTGTCAACCAACTTCTGTTGATTTGTGCAGAGCGTGTTGTTCTAGTTCAGTACATAATTAGCTGTTGCAAGAAAAGCATAGTCCTTGCACAGAAACATCAAACAGTTTAAAGAATAAATTAATAGACTCCTTTCAGAATCTCTCGCTTTTCGAGCAAGTTGACATAGCAAAGAGTTCTGTGGCAGCTACCATAAAATTTCTTTCTTCTGCAAGCTTTCATTTTTAGCTAAATCTGGTCCCATCACTTGAGCTGTTTGAAAATATTATACAGCAAAACAATATTCACATGGTGCTGATTTGCTTAGCCAGCTTGAAAAAATATCATCCTTTCTTAAAAAGCCATTCAGAATCCATGTGATGGAGACTCTTAGGACTGATACCAAAATGTAGCCTTGACTAAAGATTTTCACCTTCCAAAAATCTGAAACAGAAAAAAAATGAGACAAAATCAGTAGTCTTGGAAAGCTGTACAGTTTTGGGTTTTGTTCCAAGCAGCAAAAAAATCATTCACTGCTTTGTGCTGTATTCTTCTGAGGGTGTTGTGTTGTGGGAACCTTTACAGTGTACATTATGTTGTTTTTCATGAGTTTTTGGGAGATATTTGAGAGTTAAATATGTCTGAGGGGAGCTGTGGTGTGTTAACTCTGTCTGGGGTGCCAAGCGCCCACCAAAGTCACTCTGTTACATCCCTCCTCAGCTGCACAGAAGAGAGAAAATATAACAAAAAACCTCGTGGGTGGAGAGAAGGACAGGGAGATATTGCTCACTGATTACCACCACGAGAAAAAAAGACTATGCTTGAGGGAATTAGTTTATTACCAATAAAACCAGAGTAGGGTAATGAGAAAATAAAAACAAATCTCAACACACTTACCCCCACCCCGCCATTCTCCCGGTCTCAACTTTGCCTCTGATTTCCCTACCTCCTCCCTGCCAGGGGGCACAGGGAACGGGATCTGTAGTCAGTTCATCACACATTGTCTCTGCTGCTCCTTCATTCTCAGGGCAAGAACTCCTCACACTCCCTGCTCCAATGTTGGGTCCCTCCCATGGGTGACAGTCCTCCATAAACATCTCCAACATGAGTCCTTCCCACGGGCTGCCTCAATGTGGGTCACTCCCATGGGGTGCAGTCCTTCAGGAACAGACTGCTCTAGCATGGGTCACAAATTCTGCCAGTGAACCTGCTCCAGCATGGGCTTCTCACATGGTCACAGCCTCCTTCAGACATCCACCCGCTCCAGTGTGGGTGGGTATCTGCTCTCCAATCATCCATGTGTTTCAGGGGGACAGCCTGCCTCGCCATGGTCTTTGCCATAGGCTGCAGGGGAGTCCCTCCTCTGGTGCCTGGAACACCTCCTGTCCCTCCTTCACTGATCTTGGTGTCTGCAGAGTTCTTCTCACATATTCTTACTCTTCTCTCCTGGCTGCTGTGCTATGGTTTTTTTCTTCAGTTTCCTAACTCTGTTATCCCTGTGGCACCACCACTGTCCTGATGGGCTCAGCTTTGGCCAGCAGCAGGTCTGTCATGGAGCCAGCTGGCATTGGCTCTACTGAGCATGGGGAAGTTTCTAGCAGTGTCTCACAAAATTCATCCCTGTAGCCCCCCCCCACCACCCCACTACCAAATTCTTGTCACGCAAACCAAATACAGGAGCAAAGCTGGTTTTATAAGGGAGAGTGTGCGAAAAAGGAAAGAGAATGTCAGTGGTGGAGGTGATGGTTACATCTTTAAAAGGGAAGTGCTGTTTACTGGGGAGCGAATCTTTCATCTTCCTCAAATACCAAGAAATATAAAGCTACTACATTGCTTCTATCTGGGGAAAAAAAAAAGAGACAGAAAAAGGAAGAAGAATAGAAATAGTATACAGTTATTTCTCAGGTGAAAGGAAATGTAGTAGTAGTTTTTCTGGTGGCAGAACTTGTGATCAGAAAAAAATCATGGTGAACATAATGGTTCTTACAGCACTGTCAGACAAACAGCAAAGTAATCGTAATACTTCTTTGTAATGGCTATAGTCAGTGTCTCCACACAGTCACAGTGCTGTACTTCAGGCTGAAAGGACCAGAAAGAATGGGGGGAAAAAAAAAAAATCTAAGCTCCTAAACATTCATTCTCCTTTAATCAAACCACTGAACTGGAGTCCTAATGCTGGATTTGGCAGTGCTCTGAAAACAATGGTGCAAAAAGCTGGTACTGCTCTTTAGCATCCCCTTCAGGTTTAATCTGAGCTGTGCAGCTTTCACTATGGGGGTATCCACCTGCAATAAGTGGTATTCATCACATGCTCGTTCAAGGGCAAAGCATTGTCATTTGTAGTACTTTAGTTGAGCTGAGACTAAAACAGGAGTAGGAGCTGTTGTGGAAACCTGTTTTTGGAATCTGAAGGGTGAAAATGAAAGTTACCCAGTGATGCCAAGGGAGGTTTCAGAACCTTCTGAATAGACAAAAAAGTGGTGCAAAGCCTCAGTGACATGATATAATCAACAGTTAAATTCTGCATTTTAAAAAGTGCATTAAGACTGTACTTTCAACAATTCAGACAAGACAATTCACAAGAGCAATAACAAAGCCTTAAGAGTGAGTGGCTCTGTCATGCTGGAGGTTCTCTGAAGATAGCAAGACTAGTACTTAGGGCCCAATAGCTTTTTTTCCTTCAAGTAGCATTAATTTTCAAAACTACAGAAGACAAACAAAACCAAAGTCTTCTGTTCAGCCTGCCTGGTGAGTACAAGCAGTTTCAGACAACATAGAGTTCTATGCATTCACAGAAGTCAAGTTATCCTCAAATTAAAACAGGTAACATCAATATAGTACCATTGCACCAGACAGTGATTTATTTAGCTGACTCCATCTTAACATGGAAAACTGGAGTAAGTGACATGAAATGTGGATGGAAATCCTCAACAGAGGATGATATTCAAATGTCATACTGAAGCCTTGCAGGGTATGGGGTGTCTGCATTAGATCAGGTTTTACCTTTACAAGAAATTATGGAAATTTATTAAACTGTACTCTTTACAGCTTATTCAAGTGCTTGCACTTGTATGCTTTGTCTTGGGCTGACTTTAAACGACCATAGGATACAATTATTACTAAGGAACAGTGGAAAAAAATGACTTCATCTGAAACTGGACTTGACAACTAATTCTGCTGCAAGTGTTTGTAAGGTACTGTGTTTTACTCTAAGATTTATAGGGTATAGATTGAGGAGCTAGAAATGTAATTCACAAAGCTAAAATATTTCACAGATAAATACAAGAAAATATTTTCATAGAGTTCTGCTGTTTGTTGCATTGATAAGGACTGAGGACTTCTGTCTGCAGTGGAAAGACCCAATTAAAATGTTGGAAAAGCAATTCTTGCTGACCTTCCTTCCAGCTATCAGATACTTCTTTTTCATCTTCTATTTTCAGCATGACTTCTGCCATTGTTTGAGTGATTTTTTTTTAATTTTTTTTTTTAAGTAAGGAAATCATAAAAGGGGCAAGAGATGTCTGATCACACCAGAAACTGTGGCCAGAGGCAGGAAGGAAATGTGAAGGAAGCTACGGCAGCTTCCAGTTGAGAAGAGGGTCTGGCAGCAGATAAGAGGCAATCATAACGAGTTGAGTTCAGTGCAGAGGTGAACAGACCTGAGTTTATTGGAAAACTAGGAGTACCTAACAGAGTGACTGAAGTCTTGTTTGGTCTGGGGGAATTCATTAGAGGCGATGGCAGAAAGTAAAGGTGAAGAAAAAGTAAAGGCCAAGCACTCTGCCAAGAAAACAGCCACAGACTTTCTGCCTGCCTGCCTGTCTCTTCTCCAGATAGTCAGGCATTTTTTTCTTTCAAAACATAAACTGGAAGCTACATATAAAGAAAATAGTTCTACCATGAACTCCAAAAGGTGTAAGAGGAAAAGCACGAACAACTACTTCAGCTGGAGGATTTGTGACATCTCTTTAAATAAGAGATCCTGGCCACTGAGAAAACAGAAATACCATTAGAAATAGTGCAACAACAAAATTCTTTGAATACAGGTATGATTAAAAAAAATCCCAACAATTTTAATGACTATGGTGACTATATAGCAATGCCTTGAGAGTTCTAAGCTAATTCTTGGCTGCATTATAAGCCACATGACTACAGAATATTTATGCTTATATAATGGAGCATTGTAAATTAGTATAGAGAAATAGAATTTAAGGGGTGGCACTCCTAAAGCAGAAAAATGAGAGTTGTGGCAATATATTTGTATTATTTTCTACAAATCATTCTGATGGCACTGCCATGACAAATATAAAATGGATATGGTAGCAAGGGTAATAAGATACTACTTTTGGTGGAACAAAAAAAATGGCATTATTTGCCATTTTTGTAGTCACACTTTTTTATTTTTACTTTTTAAATTTTTCTAGTTTTTTTTTTCCTTTTTTCCCTACATTTCCAGAGAAATGTCATTAGTCTTTTCCAAGCAAATGGATCTTTGGTGATTTGGTATGTGGCATTGTGTCCATCTGAGTCAATATTGAATCAGTCTCCTTGTGTACTGACATGGTACCTGTATCTGGTTAATAACTTGGTACACAAGTCAGTACTTAATTAATAATAAATAGCAGTCAGCAGAGGCTACGTGCTGACACAGGCACTATGTGTAGCTCAGATGAGAAGTATAAAATTGAGATCTTGCATTCCATTTGACAAATCCTTGTGATTCTAAACTGAAATATAGGAAGTAGCCCATTCTACTGATTTTTGGGGACATCTGTCATTTTGCTTTGCTGTTAGAGTTCCAAAGTCTGGACCTAAGCGCCTTTGAACAATTTAATCCCCTTTTCATTTTCTACTTCTCTGGCTACTTTTAAAAAGAAGATGAAGAATGTTTAGCTATTGCTAAGATTAAACTTCAGAATTTTCTCACCAGGCATTTAATGGAGTCTTATTTAAAGAGATGTACTGAAGTGATTATTGAAGCATTACAGGAATTTATTTTAATAGCCATTTTAATGGAGTCTGGTTTCAGCTACATTCCCCATTATCTTCATTTCCAGTTACTGAAATGTTTTTAGAAACAGGAGTTTACCCTAATATTTACTGATACGCTGTAAGGGTACCTATGTGCACTTTTACTTACTCTACATCCAGGAGGCTTCTCTGGTTATTTATCTACTTACTTGACCTGCCACACTGAGTCCCCTTCCTGTTACTGGCAGTCTTCTGGAGAGAGCTTTCAGAAATGAACGCTCATTAGCTTTGCTATAAGTGTGCCTAGAGATTTTAACTATTTATGTATTTATCTTTAAGAGCTGTCTAAACTCAACAGCAACAACAGATTTTCTCTATTTTAGATCCAGTGACAAACTGCATACTGGTTCTGGTGTTATGAAAACAAGCAGTTGCCAGGCAGGATACATATCTGTTGCCTTAACTGATGCCTGGCAGTTCCACTACATAACATTTGAAGTGTATGGGTTTGGTCAGCAGTGTTCCCAAGGGAGGTTTATGGAGTTAAAGGTGGTTGAACTTTAGCCTGGGCTATGTCCTTAGCAGTCAAACAAAACAACATCAGTGACAATCCAGTGACTCAAAATCGAAAGCTCATATAAAAAGACAGAATTTAGAATAAAGAGTATACATATATGAAGAGAAGGAACAGACACTACCTTTGAGGCTTTGATTGCACTTACATTTTGATGGCCTTAATAAAAAACAAAAAAACAAAACCCACCAAAACAGGGAAGGCCTTCCTCAATTTTTTTTAAGGGATCAATTTACTCATAATATGGGAAGAAACTTAGTGTGGTGCTTGCATTTAAATTGAGAGCCTTTCATTGTGTGGCTCTGTGTAATTGATTGGTGGCACTGAAATGGAAAACTACCAAACATGTTGTATTAAAGAAAACAGCTTAGGTAGTGTGCATGTGTGATGCTCTACATGCACAGAGTAGATGTTTTCATTAATAGTGTACAGATACAACCAATATATATAAAGATCTGGTGAATTTGATGGTGTTGCTTTTTGAAGCATGTGTGTATTGCTATTATGAAATACAAGCACAAGAAAATGGGAAGGTAATGATAAGAAGAAATATACTTGTTTGTGTTTTCGTATTGTTGTCAGAGTACTGATTCCCCACCTTTTCTAAATTATTTTCTCTCGCTCTATTCTACAGCTTCTAATTTTTAGTTCCTTGGAAATTAATTGCTAACAACAGCCTATGGTACTAGTCATCAGACGGACAAATCTGGTGACAAATTTGCCTCTGACTTCTATAGAATTATATCCACAGTTTTGTTATTGCACATGGCCATTGCATCTGTTGTAAATGTCCATATTTGACTCTAGATACATATATTGGAATACAAAAGTATATGTAGTGTATAAATGACGTGGCTAAACACATTTTTTTAAATTATAGCTCTGATTAAATGTACTTACATATAGAAAAGAGATATTGCAGTTAAAAATCTTCATCTCTTAAAAAGGACTTTTTTGGATAATACTGTATATAAGTTCAAGTTGCCAGGTAGTAACAGTATTTCTTGTAAGTAGTTGACAGATGTTGACGTATCATCCTTATTTTCCTACTCTTTCCCAAGCAATTATAGTCGACAGACTATAAGACAAAATTCAGATTTGACTAATGCTTCGTATTTGCCGAATGCCCTGATGTGCCTCAAATGCTGTGAGCAAACCAGTACTGAAGTTTATTCAACCGAGGAAAGAAAATAATGTGTTTTTTTTTTCTTTTGAATTTTAACAATTATATGCCTGTAAGGTCTTAGTGATAATATCAAACGCCCAAACCTAGATTTTATTATGGCTTTATGTCTTTGTTCTACACTGTTGTCTATTAAGGTGGTATGATTGCCTACAGAAAGTAGTTACTAATACTGAAATGTGTTTGGTCACCACAAACACCTTCGTATATATCTATGCAGACTCTAAACCAGTAACTCATAATACCTGCACAGTAAATAATGATCATGAAGAGGCATTTTCCCTTTTAAGCCAATTCATAACTTTTTGTTACTTGCTCGTGTGGTGAGTATGGATTTATGTGTGGCTGTAAAAGATGCAGTCCCAGTGCTTTTAAGAGATTGTGAGCATCGATGGTTCCTGGCAGTGTGGTCTTATGTGTTGTCTTTCTGCTAATATCTTGTTTTTCCATATTGGGTTATTATGAAGAAAAGACTTTTGTTGCCTTTGTCAATGCAGCTTTTCAGCACAGCCCCTGAATTTCCCTGAAAACCTTTCCTGCTACAGACCTGATCTAATTCACATAGGAGTTTAGAATTGGGTTAATAATAAAAATTATATGGGAAGATTTTAATGTCATCTTTTTGACCTCTGATGAAAACAAAATATAAAAAAATATAAATGCAAAATGTTGAGTGATATCATCTCAATATACCCCTGTTATTATTCACCAGATACTACTTATGTACATGTTAATAGCATTTTGGTATTTGGCAGTAATTAAGACTTTATTCAATGAGGCATAAATGTGACTTTGATTCAAAGAGACCAGTTATTATTTTAATAAGAAAAATGATGGGTGGTATAAACATGGTCCCTATGCAATACTGATAATCCTAACAGAGATGTGATGATTGCACTTTGTCTGATACTTGAACCAGTTGCTGCTTTCAGAGGAGGAAAATTAAAAAGAGGGTTGGAGTGCATTCTTGGCACACGATACCCCAATTCTTTTGACTACAGGAAAAATCCATTGCTTGGGATTCAAACTACTTTCTTGTGATGGCTTGTTTTGTGGTTTAGTTCACCTTGCAAATACTTATTTGGTTCCTCTGAATCATGTCTAACTGCTCTGTTGCTGAATTCAGTGGTACTTGCATATGGAGGGGAAACAGTGATGTACTTTTCACATGTTCTTTTCGGTCCCCCAAAAAAATTCTAGCATTTTTTTCTTTGATAGTTTAAGTTTTTTATAGTGAGTTAATTACCAAAGAGAAATCTTTAAAGACATAATAATTTGACACTTTATTTGGAACCCTGGAGAGAGACATTGGTTTTAGCTACAAAAAGAGGACCCATCCTCTCTAGTTAGTATCCTTTTTGCCTCAAAGGATGTAGCATTGCTTTTTAAGACCTTATTCCTAACTCAAGTGAATTCAAGAGATGTCTGATGTCTTGTAGTATTGGCCTTTGACTTGTACCTCAGAAGGAGCACAGAAGCTATACTGTGCAGCTATGTGGGTTTTTTTTAATGACACTTCCAAGGGAAGTTTTTGGCTTTTGCAGCCCATGATGTTGATGTTAGGGCTCATTGAACCTGTTTATTTGGATGGGTCTGCTATATGATAATTTTAATTTTCATGAATTTGACTTTTCTGGCAAGGTAACCAATAATTATACTCTCAATCCAGACAGTGACAAAATGCACTAGATTCTTGGGTAAAATCAGATGATGCACATAGTGAAAAAAATCAGTCTAAGCTCAAAGTTAAAGTGATCACAAGTTTTCTTTCTAAATGGAGAGTCTATCTTTACTTATACTTTAAAGTTTTGATTGGCTAGATTCTAATGATCTAAATCCAAAGCTTGTTGAAATCAATGGAAATCAGCCTCAATCTTTTTTAATGCGTCTTTTCAATTTAGGTTTACTCCAAATTAAAGTTCTTCAGAGCTGTTGGCTCCTGCTGTTTTGATTTTTACTTTTAGCAGAAGTGAATATTTTCAATTCCTCTCAAGCCTGAGTGCTTTTTAAAACATATGGAGTTGGACTCCTGTTCAAAATCCTACTGAAGGAGAGAGAGAGAGAATTAATGGATTATCCTTGTGTTGTGTACAACCTGAAACATATTTGCTGCTGACAAGGTTAAAAAATGCTGAAACAGAATTGCTGCCTCTTTCCTGTGTTCCTTATCCTGTCCCATAAAACAATCAAATCCCACTTTTCAAGTCTATCTTGACATGCCGAATGTGGTACCTTATGCTTAGCTATATCTTCTGTTGATACCTCTGTGACAAAATCTGAACGCTCTATCACTTGAATGCAATGTAAAGGCTGAGAGAGACTGAAAAACCTCGTTCTCTTCTGCCTAAGAAATGATAGAAATGCATTGTACAGCATTTTCTCTGAAGTTTGGTTCATTCTAAACCAGAATGGTGTGTGGTGTTTCCTCTGTGGAGGATGATGAATACAAATTATAATTCTGAGCCAACAGTGAGTTAAAAACTGTAAAATGAATGGATGGTTTTGACTTTCCTAGCCTTAATTTTCAACCTGTAAAATAGCAATATATCTACCTAGTTACCTCTCGGAGGTATTTTTTCTTCCATCCATGAGGGACAAATTTGTTTAGCCCTTGTCTTGTGGTCTAAATCTTATTGCTCTCATGTGTCAGGCTTCCTGAGTACAAGACTGCTCAGCAACTGTCATCTAAAGCTAAACCTGCCTTTCCCACATCCTTGATTTAATCTCTTCTCCTGCTAGCAGTCCCGGTTTCTTTCTACAGCTAGACTTGCTTTACTCACCCAATGCTTTCCCCACAGCCTTGCTTTTCTCTCTGGTTTCTTCAGCAGCTGTCTGACTTAAGTTATCCCTCCAGAGGACTCTCATCCTTCTTTTCCCATGTGTTTTTCCCAGCTTTTCCTATGTCTACCTTCTTTGTCCCAGTCTTTTTGCTCAGTCACGCTTATCCTGTTGTCATAGCTGTGCCAGGGATGATCTTTGTTCTTCCAATCCTGCTGGTTTGCAGGTAATAAAAGAGCCTCCCAAACATTCCTTTGTTTCCTTTTTGCTTTCTTTGCGAAAATCCAAAGAGGATTCACACCAAGACAAAAGCCAGAACCCGTGTTACTTATTTCACTAGGTCCAAAAGTAATCATGAATGAGGAAACACTTACTCAGAGGAATGACCTTGGTGACTTGTTTGTCTGTCCTCTTTTTAAAAGTTGCAAATTCAAAACATGTATTACCAGTGATTTACTGTATCACATTTCCTTGTCAGTGTATTTACTACTTTATCTGTTTTCTTGTAAGCTCAAAGCCAACTAATTTCTTATCTTCTGAGGTATGATGGTATGCTCATCAGCAGTAGTTTTCACAGGGCCTAACATATTCCTCAAGCTTTTCCTCCTCATCTGTACAGCCAAAGCCTATAGGAGTTATTTGAAATGTGTAAAAAGAAGAATCTGTAGGCCTTTAAAATGTTTATTGTGGTTTGTGGCTGGTTTTTGGTTATTTTTAAAATTTAAAAACAGAGCATTGTTTGACACTTTTTTTTTTCCTTTTCTGTCATTGTTGACAGTAATAAACACTGAAAGGGGGAAGGAAAAAAAAAAAAAGGACAATTTCTTTTGATGCAGAGACTGCTGGATTTGTAGCCAATTTGTATTTCCCATATTTTTGCAAAGTTAGTAAATATCTGCCTGGCACTCTGATGACAAATTAAATGGAACATAACCCTATTTGCAGGTTTTTAGACTTCATGTAAGAATAAGAAGCTCTCCTAAGAATACTAAAGGGTTTACTGATAAACTATGATTAATTTCCACTCTATTCTTATTGAATCTTTTTTTAAGAAGCAATGCAGAATTCAATATCATAGACTACAAATTTTCACAGGATTGATTCATGACCTGGAGTTGCATCTCTTGTACTGAAATGGTTGAGCTCTGATGAAAGAACTCATTTTCTTCAAATCAATTTTTTAATATAGCCCATGAACATTTCTGCTTTCAAAACCACTAGTATTGGTTGATCTAGTTCTTCAGCAAGATGAAGAATTTTACATCATACCAAATAATTAGTACTTACTCTGTATGTCCGGCCATTGCTATGCCTTCTAAACATTAATTATTAAGTACAATAACAATGCATAGCTGTATTTTAATAGCCACTAGTTTCCTTGACTGCCTTTTGGGCCAACAAAAGCAAAGAGGCTCACATGCTGTTTGTTTGTATGTCTTGCCTTCAGAAGGTTTTATGTTTCCTGAATAGTGTCCAGTTTTATTCCTTTCATCCATTAATTTTTTCCAACACCTGTCCTCATACATGTGGGAATATTCGAACACACTTCCCAAAGCAGTGGGGTATTCTAAACATGCAAGCATGGTTTTGGGTTTTTTTTTCTGTCTTTGTGAAAAGAGTATTCATTGTGATTTTGCCATTTCTTTTTCTTTGAATTAAGCAAAGGGTAGATAGAGTGCTTACATATTACTGTTAGATATTTTGAGAGAAGGTCTACAATATTAAGCCTAAGTGATTAAGGGCTGAAGGAAAGGAATAATTGCTGGAAATCTGGGATTGCAGAATGGGCCCTGAAGAGATGTCATTTTTTTTTTTTTTTAAATTTATGAAATAAGTGGTTCTACTTTTATTAAGCTTAGATCTTAAGGCATATCAGTGCAGGGAAAACAATTTAAAATTTTAACGTACTGTTATTTAGGAATGCTGTGGGATTTTAATTACCTGTTTAAAACCCCACCACCTTCCTAAGATCCTAAGACTGTTTATTTTGGGATCCTAAAATGGTTGGATTATTTGAGATATCAATCTTCTTTATAACAAAACATCTACCAAATGCTATTGCACTTTTTAATGATCCATGAAGACCATGAAGGGACCACTATAAATCATATAGGGAGGAAAAAAAATGTTATTCATATGGATGGAGACAACAAAGGTGTAATCCCAGCTGTGCGGTGCCCTCAGATAACTCCTCTTTTAATCTTCTCAGGAAGATATGCTGTGTTTACTGATTCCTTCTGGTAAAACTCTGCCCATGTGGGTTTGAAAAATCCAGCTTGACTGAAAAAATAAATAAATCGAGTTGCTTTGCTGACTTACTGTTATGCAGAAGGCTTGTTAAAATACTTGAGGTATAAACATGTCCATATGAAAGCAAAGGAAAATGAAGAATTCTTACTGAAAAACCCTGAGGATAATGTGTTAACCTTTGCATTCGCTTTGAGCATTGAACTCAGAAGCGGCCCAAGTGTTGAACCCCTGCAACTATTGAGGGTTCCAGCCCAGGGAGTCATTTTCTCACAATGTTTTACAGTGTGTCTTCTCTCCATCTGAATTCAGGTAAACCCGCTTCCTGGAGCTTACTGTGAACTACCTGGTATAACAGTTCTATATGCATCTCTTACGGCTTTGGTTCTAACATATGAAAAAAGAGGAGAAATATTATGCCAATTTCCTGGAATTAATAGGCTCTCATATTCATTGCATATGAGCTAGGAGTGACTGAATGATATATTTTGGCTGACAAGAAGTAAATATCTTTTAATGTTTTAAAAGGGTTTTGCCACACTTTTAATGTTACTCTCACTTGTATTTCCATGTGAAGCTTCCTTAATTTCACTGAGAGACTGCCTACAAGAACATGAGTTGGCTTGATCAAGGTGCCAATACATTTTTTGCAGTAATTAGCTACTCAGGTGATATCAAGCAGTGATTTCAGATACTTTTGGGGGGAGGTTCAAATCTTTTAAAGACCTTTTTGGTTGTATGGATGTGCCTTTAGATTCTGGATAAGGAATTGTATTTCTTACTGTTTTTTAGTGTGTCCCCATGCGAAGTAATAAGCCTCTTTTTTGGAAGTTAATACCCTCTTTTCTTGTCTTCTGTTGTCTGTATCATAAATTGCTGACAAAGCTGTCTAACAGTCTTTCTAAAATATATCAGTTATACAATTATTTAAAGTGACAAGACCCTTTAAAGAGACTCTGAAACTGGTGTGAAGTTGTGCTGTCTGTAATGACTTAACTGCCTGTGTCTGGAAAACCAACTGGGAAGAATGATCTGGAGAATAGTATGTATAAGAATTGTAAATCAGTGCTTGTGTGGGACCATGCAGCAGAAGGTTGGGGATAGTGGGACTGTGGGATCACGGGGAATTTTGTTTGCAAACAGTTTAACGTCTGTCTGTGAGAAAAACCATAACAGCTATTTTCCAGAGTGGTTTTTACATGAGCAAAGCATGATTAGCAGTTGAGATCTTGCTGGATTTTACGTCTGCAATCTGAAGGGTTAAGGCCTTGTTTTTAGGAGTTGGCCTGGTATTTCTGGAGAGCAAGAACATAATATTAGTCTTGGGTTTTGAATAAGCCAGAGTGCTTTTTGTGTGGACACAGCATCATTTAAAGCACCTCTTTTATTCAGACAGCAAGTTACACTATCATAAAGACATAGCCTTTGTTACTCAGTGAAAAAAATGGCTGTCTTAGATGATAGAGCTTAAGCAGCAGATATTGAATTTGTGACAATAGAAACACTATTCATCAAGCAGGTGACCTATGCCACTAACGACAAAAGCAATTTCTAACTTGATGCATACTGTAACCATGGACTGTCCCTTGAAAGGAAAGAGTTACATGGAAGTGAAAATGCACCTCTTGTACATAGGCTGTGAGAGCAGATACAAAATATTCATTAACATTCATGTAGATGCTGGTGCAGGGGATTGAGTAACATGTAGTTAATTTCTCCAATTGGAAAGCTGGTTTATGTTGGACGCCTGTGCTGGCCTGCTGTGGTCCTGAAGCACTGGGAAGTGTGCTGCTACTTGTCTTACAGATCCTGATAGTAAGTTATGGGTACGGATAGAGCTACTGCTAAACATAGCAGCCACTGGCACATACTGATGCTGTCAGTACTCCTTTTTCATCTCTATTTTCTGTCTCCTATAAGCATAACCTTTTCAAGTTTTCCTGAAGAAAGCAGCTTACTACCTTGATATTTCACCAAAATGAGTAAATAAGATGAAGTAACTGAAAGTGAATAGAAACATATCCATAAGAATTTAGTGAATAAAACATAACATAAAACATAACATGAGGTCAGGTCTAGTGAGAAGGTGGAATGGAAAGACAGAACCTATGTGTAAAGGCAAAGCCTAGAGCATTCAGGTGGAGGCTGAATCTTGGAAGAGTGACCAAAAGAGAGGCCTTTGATATGAACGAACGATAATTAGGCAGGAAGGGAACCAAGTCCATTCCATTAAGGGCTTGGCCTGAAGTGGCTGCTTTTACTTGTTGACCTCACACTGCAAATGAGCAAACCCATCTAATGATACAAGATGGGATTATTCAGGTATATCGTAATAATTTTCCTATCTCTTGCTTCATCTGCTACTCAAGGTTGCCCATTAATTTTAAAGTCTAAATATCTTAGCTTGGGCTATTACAAACTTTCAAGCTTAACTGAGAGCCTAATTTGCCCTGCAGCACCTTTATGAGAGATGATGATGCATGAGGCACAAGGAACCCAGCATGAAACAAATTGCATGTCACATGAACAACCAGTAGTAGTCAATAAACTTGAGTCCTATCTATTCCATTTTATCCAGCTATCCTAAACCTAATTGCATCTCAGTAGACCTGCTAAAGTTGACTTAAAATTTTCTGTGGTTTTCTTTAGCTTTAGTTTTATAAGAAAAGTTGTACTGGACTTTAAAATTCAACACATATGTTCATTTTGAGGTTCAGTGGATCTGAAGAGATTTTCAGATATATTTCTTCTAAATGTATGCTTTGAATTCCAAAGAATATTTTTTGGGTCAGATGAAAAAATTGGTATTTCATTTAATTTAAAAATGGATATTAAGTGTACTGTTATGATCTTTGTAGTTATTTGACCTTACTGCCAACTGTAAATATTGGTCAGCAGGACTTCAACTCTGCTAAAATAACCCGTATTGTAAATAAGAAGTGAAGAGTTTGTGCTTATTAGGAGAAAATTAACACATGATCACATGAGACTTGATTGCATAAGCATAGCTCAAAAAGAACTTTTTCTGTAAGAGAACTGGGAATCAGTGTTGATATTTTCAGTGCTTTTTATTTCATGGCAGCAAAGTCAAAGAAAAGTTCTTTACAAAAAAAAAAAAACCAACCAAATTAGATTCACAGTAGGTGACCCCAAGTGTATTTTTACCCTTAAGGCAGACCTGGTAGAACTTTAATGATATTTGATAATGTGGAATTCTTTGGCTTTATAAATGCTGAGCTCACTAAATGAGAACCACAGTGATGATACATTAAGGAAGTGTTCTTCATTTTCCAGCACTGTGCATGCACAAATAGCATTCTAATAGCTCATTCTGCAGCTGTAATTTAATATATTTTAATGAGTCTTTGATCTTTGACATCTGGAGACTCCGTGTATTGGAAATAGCTTATAAGCAGTTTTTTATGTGAATGAAAGCCAAAAATTTCTGCAGCATATTTGCAGGGCCAGAAATAGTGATGTGCTAATCACTTCTGCATCAGCATCTGCAAGTTGCATTTAGCAGAAAACTGATAAACACATGATTCATATTGGAGTAAACAGAAAAAACCCAGTTTGGGAAAAGAAGTGATACTTTAGTTACAATCTGCTTTTCTGAGTGGATCCAGGTCATTACTGTGCTGAACATGGCACAGATGACAGTACCATTCATGGAGTTACAAAGATGAAAGACCTCTCAGACCACCTAATCTTTTGCCTGAGGTGGTTGTTTTTTTCTTTCATTATTAATGATTGGTATCTTGAAGTTCTAAAACTCTACAAATAATATCCTGTGATTGTATCAGGGTCCTGCCCAGTTGAATATTAAATGGTTTCCTTCTCCAATCCTTGGCTGTAGTAACTGGAAATCCCTGATGCCCATGTAACACATGCACTTTTTCCTCTGAAGGTGTACTTTGCATTTGTTTGTCACATACAAAAATTTTGGTCATTTTTTAATATTGAACCTTAATTTTTCTGCTTGATTGGCCATATGCTTGGACAGCATGAGATGGAACCTGCAAGAGATATTTAGCATGTACCATGGTCACTGCAGGTACCAGGACTACATTGCATTCCCTGAAGTACATCTCACATGATTCTTCTTCCCTTTCACTTGCCCTCAATAGTTTAAAAATTAATCTCAGTACTTATTTATAGAGTTTATTTTTTCTTAGTGTAGGTATTTGGGTATTGCATTTGGTTAAAATAGCACACTTTTTAATGACCTTGAATAACCACATGTTAGTTTTTAGCATTATTTAGAGCCGGAAACTATCTCCAGGGAAAAGTATCAGGCATTCCTACATACTGACCCACCTTCTCCTCCTCTGGAGACATTCAAAACCTGCCTGGACACATTCCTGTGTGATTTAATGTGGGTGATCTTGCCTTGGCAGAGGGGTTTGGACTAGATGATCTTTTGAGGTCCCTTTCAACTCCTAACATTCTGTGATTTTTCTTCCTTGTCATATACTGTAGGAACCAGGAATCCTCCCAGATACCACAACTAAGTGATATATTCATATGCTGGATATCCTGACCCTAAATTTTTTAATAGGTTTATTGTCTTTGGTTTAGTTTTAGCATTGTTAACTTTAACATATATTTTCTTTCAATTTCCTTCAGATTTCCAACCACTTTTTTATCATTCTCCCACAGTAATCAAATCAACCACGTACTGCATTGTGACTCAGCTAAATTTAATGCCTTCTATACTCTAATGTGACTGTAATGGTTCCTTAGTATTTTCATAGCTTCTTTAAACAGTAAAAGCTGTAATCTTATGCTGCCAGGAAATGGGGCAGGGCTTTCTGTTCCTAAATGTAAGTTATGGATGTGACATACTATTAACGTAAATTGATAACGTTAATTTAAATTGAGGATGCTGGATTATGTAATAGCCACCTAAAAGATAACTCTTGGTAAACTATTCCATGCTTTCTTAAAAGCAATGCAATCTGTGTGAGTGTCATGTTTATATTCTGTTGATAATATTTTTCAGTAGACAGCTGAGAGCCTCACATTTGGTAGCTCTAGGATTCATTGCATGTATATGTTTGATTGCCTCTTTCACTTCAGGTCCCTAGTCTAGAACACCTTCTAGATAGCAAAGGCAGTCTATTCCTCGAAATCCAGCAAGCCCATTACCCTTCCTTCACATTAGAAGCTAAACGTGCCTCACACTCAGTAAACTTCTAGCTCCTGATGCTCATCAATGTAAAGCTGCAGTTTATACATGTATTGGTCCACCTTTAGTTTAGAGTTATGTGAATTTCTGTATGATGGATATGAATAAAAGCACATATCCTGCTCTTAATGACTGTTCTGGTCTATGTACCTTGGAATGAACAAACATTATTTTAGGGAAAGGGAGCCAGTAAGCCAGTACCAGTTTGTAAAGAATTTGTCCTTCACTTTAGTGGGTCACAAAATCTTTGCTTCAGCTGTTGGAGGGAAGCTGATGTCCCAAGGCTTGGGAGCTATTAGACCAGTAATAATAAAAGCAACAGGTTTTTTTGTGGGTTTTTTTTTTTTTTTGAGATTTGTTCATGTATTTACTTTATTTGACAATCTCATCTTCTAGGTTTGTTGCCAAAGGCCAGAACTGTGCCACACTCTTCAGTGACAATCTCCATTTCTCTTGAAAATATATGTGAGAAAATATACCAAAAGATGTTCTTATTACTTTTAGCCACTAATGGACTTACATTTCCAGTGAATTAAGAAGATGCAGGTAGAAGTGTCTCTGGTAGCTGACTAGAAGGGAAATGAATCAAAAAGTGTCATGAAATTGAGACAAAGATGTGCCTCCTGTCTTTATGAAGATGACACACAAATACAACCTCTTTTACTTTAATAGGGGCAAAATTTTTTTACACTGCTCCACAAAATGAGAAACTTTTAAAAGTGGTATATCATGCTAAGTACACGTTATGAATTTAATATCTTGGGTAGGTGTGGGACATCTACATTTTCTCCCCTTGTCAGGAAGTATTTGATCTTTTGGAATGAGTATGAAATCTGTGTTCTTGAACTTCCTGTTTCTGCCGTGTGTGTGCAAAGCAAAAGTGCATGACTGTGGTTGGTTTTATAGAGAAGTCATGATTCAACCTTTAAGACTTATCCTATGAAGCGTGCAGTTGTGGGATGGCCTCCATTAGGTATGCCATTAGCTCTCAGCATAGCAGTGTTTGAGTTACCATGAGTTTTTCTAGTGACCATCTCTTTTATACAGTCTTCCTTAAGCATCTCATTTAAGACAGTGACAGATATATTGCCTTCATACTTAGTGGGTCCTGTCTGTAGCCTGTAACTAATTGCTCTAGCCCCACATGTTCTTTTGTCCTCTTCTCTCACCCAAAAAGTGCCACCTGCTTTGACTTTAAGGCAAGTAGTTTAGACAGCAGTAACTAGAAGTGACATTGACAGCTGTTCTCTGAGGCAAATATTTACGATACAGTACACAGGGTTTTCAGCATATCATGTACAACCTAATCTGAAGTCTGAGCCTATGCTGAAAGGCTTTGTTTAGTAGTCAAATTCATGTCAGTGTAGGAAGTGAAACAAATTATTCTGAGTTGTAGCAACAGTTTTAGCAGACTAGAAATGAGAACATTTTTCACAGTGCAAAAATTCATTTAGTTACTCAATTTTCTTAACATTTTAATTTAAACTTTTAAGTAACCCTTTGGGCTGAGACTAAGTATGAGGAATTTCAGCCCAACAGGGTAATTTTCAAAGCTAAAAGGTAGTGAAAATAGTGCTAAGGATGGAATTCTTTCTGTGGAGTATGAACTGTGACTCTACTGTAATTACCTCTCGCAGATGAGGCTGCAGCATTTCTCTTCTGGAAATATCTTTACACTTTGAAGTTATCTCTCAATTAAGATGAATTCTCTGGTGCTTGATTGTTTATCTCTGGCTGAATAGCAAACAGGGGATGTAGTGCCTTGATATTTAGAGTAAAGGCTATCCAAATCTATGATATAGAGTTTATTTTGGGAGGAAAAAACATTATGGTCTTAAAAGGAAGAGTATACTTTTATTCCCATCCATATGATCTGGTATTAGTATTATGTTCTGCTGATTTTACTTATTTCACTGCATTTTGCTAGTAGTAGTCCAGGTGGCTCTGTAAAATTTAATTGTAATCTTATTTATTGTGCTTGTGATTTTTATCAATTTCATAGTAAATATAAGGAAATATAAGGAAAAGCTAAGAAACTTTAAAAGTATGAATATAAAGGTGCAAATAGCAACATATTTAATGAAAATGTCATCGTTGTTAGCCAATTTCCTAAAACTAAATATGAAGTACGTAATGCTATAACACGTTAATTTTAATATATTGTAGTTCTTAAAATAGGGAGAAGAAAATAAAGTAGAATCTTTGTGACTATTTGGTGTTTTCTAACAGGACAAATAAATAATACAGATATACGGTATAACAATGAGAAGAGAGTAAACACTGAAGTTTTAATATCAGAATAATGCACAGCAACTTTAATTTTTTACAGAAGTGTTTAATCCCATTCAAATTTAAAATAAACCAAGTCATTAGTAACATCTGTTCTTACCATGCTGAAAACAAATGCAGAGTCAGTTGCATCTTAAGCATCTATTTAAACTTCCTAAGAGAAACAAAATCTGCATCAATAAAATGAATGGAACTTTAACATGAAGCTTTAACCCACTTTTCACCCTTTAAACAGAAATAAGACAACAAAAATGTAATCTTGTTCAAAAATGTATTCCTGAGGCCTGTCATTGTAATGTGTTATAACTCCCTCCAAGAGAAGTGGTTGAGTCTTTTATCATGTACATACATGTTATACAATCTACATACCTGTCAGCTCGTGCTTTCTAGACAAACATATACAAAGTCTCTAAACAGTTTTGTTTCTGGTCTCAAAGATTTATACCATGTGATTAGGAGGGCAACTTGTGTGCAGATGTCTTGTCTAAGGAAACAAGTTATATTCTAACAATGGATCGTAAGTTTTTTTTTTTTGCAAATTCCCTGTCACTGTCTCAGTAGAGTTTATGTGGCATCAGTAGGTCTTTGCTTGAATATTTCATGCCCTGTCACTATGTATGGCCACTTCTGCACCAATACGTGGAAGAACTCTTACACAGTGTGGGTGAGGGAGGCCTGGGACAGGCTGCCCAGGGGGATGTGGAGTCTCCTTCTCTGGAGATATTCAAGACCCATCTGGACGCCGACCTGTGCGACCTGTCCTAGGGAGCTGCTATGGCAGGGGAGTTGGACCCAATGATCTCTGGAGGTCCCTTCCAACCTCTACAATTCTGTGATTCATGGTCATGCACAGCATTAAAAAAACCCCTGCAATTGCATACAGGGATAATAATTTTAAGGTTTTCTAGGTTGAGAACTGCCCTGAACATTGATACTAGGGAAAATGCTCGGAGAATGTTTGCATGAATTTCCTGAGCTTTCTGTAGGCTACAGTTATCTTTGTAGGTGGTGAACCAGGCTGTATTTGTTCATGCTCAATACACCCTTTATTACGCTAGGTATGTTTTACTAATTTAACATTCTAAGTATTTAATTGTCTTTATAATGGTTCAATCAGCCAGATGCCTCAGAGGTTATACTGAGAACTTGTTTGATCCCCAGCCAATGTTTACTTTCAGATTATAATGAGCAGTTAGTGAAGTACTTGCCATCTGTTCCAGAGAAAAGAGAAATCTTTGTCTGAGTGGACAAGTGGGAAAATAATTCGGCAAGCTTATTATTAGTTCATGTAAACAGATAATGGTCCAAATTTCGTTAAGAAAGAACTCAGAGAGGGCAAAACTCCTGTTGCTGGTACAGACCAGCCCTGTGTATCAGTGCAGGTAGAAGACCAACTGACTAGAAAACAGGTTGGCAGAAAAGGTCCTGGGACTTCACTGATAGCAAGTCTGAATAACTACTGGATTAAAATTCTGGATAGATACATGGAAATCTTGATCATTCCCTTGATGAGAAAACATTAGAGTATGTAGAAAATGGAGTCCTGACTATCTAACCTTGCTAGTCAAACCTTGGTTTGACATTGTCCTAAAGAACCTTGATCTAATTTGGTCCTGCTCTGAATAGAAGTGGGGGCAGCTGATCATCAGAGGTTCTTTTCAACCTAAATCATTCTCTGATTCTATGATTTATGTGATCTCACCTCTCCAAATTATTTCTGTGTTTGCAACTGAACCAATGTAATGACTGGGGTTTTTTTGGAGGTGGAGTGAACTCTAAATAGACTCTTACTTCTGCTATGTCCTTCATTATTCCTTGAAAATGAGTTATTTAAAAAATAATGTGAAAATCTGTTGCAAAAACTACGTTCTTCTTTAATTTTGGAAGTAGGAGAATAAGATACTTATGTGAAGTTAAATTAGATAGTTTATAGCTCAAGTTAGAAGTACAGTCTCCATAGGGTTCTTCTATTGTTGAAAGAATGAATTAGAGAACTTAACTTCTCTGAATTGCCTGTTTGAAGAACATATTTCACTTTGAAGATATAATGACCTTAAGGGAACTAGCCACTCATATGACTACATTAATATGATGCAAATTGTTCCTCTTTTTGATCTCTGTGGTATTTAATGTGCTTTTTGTAGTGAGGAAAGTAGTATAGTAGTGTTTTTTGGATAGTACTGAAGTAGTTATAATTGTTCGTAAACTATATACCACTTTGTATTATAAAACACCATATATGTATTATCAGATGCTTATGTAGACTTTTTAGATAGTTAAATATTTCTATCTCTAAAAGCAAATTCAGTCCAAGCTCAGCTGTTACATTATTGGCTGGTTTATGTATTGTAGGCTTGGAGATAGCATAACATACACACTCTTTCTATATGCTTATTCAGATGGTAATTCTGTCACTGCATTAATATCCAGTATTATATTTTTTTATACGTTTGTTAAAAAGAAAAGATTTTAAATAATGTTTTGTCTCCATAGTAAAGCATCGTTAAGGTGCTTATATGTTTCTGTTTTAGTATTGGCAAAATCTAATTTATGAAGTTTATGAAAGAACTGTAAAATTTCATTAGAGATTTTCTAATTGCCTCAGGCTACAATAGTTGTCTGACACTTTCTGCTGAGATAATATAACACCTTCATGACAGGTTACAGTGCTGCTTGCCTTGGAGTTGAGAACACCAAGAATGTGTTGTAGCACATGGGTGTCCTGGTGTGTCTGTGTATCGCACAGATGATCTAAGGAGAGCCCTAAGACTGCAGGCTAGCAGAAGTTCCATTATTGGAAGAATATCTTTTTTTCTCCTGGTCAGAAAGGCAGTGGGTTGGCGTTTGGACTCCAGGTACCCATGAAAGCCACTCTGTTAGCTCCCTCCTCAGCTGAATGGGGGTTGGGGGGAGGGGGGGGCAAGTGGCAGAAGAAAATTAAATGGAAAAAACCCCATGGGTCATGACAAAAGAACTTTAATAAAACAAAAGTAAAGGTCATTCACTGAATCAACGGAAAAAAGATTTATTCTCTACCACCCATCAATAGGCAATATGAAGCCACTTCCCAGGAAGAAGGGCTTCAGTACATGCAGCACTTGCTCCAGAAGACAAGTGCCATAAATAATAAATGCCTCCACCTTCTCCTTCCTCTTGGCTTTTGCAGCTGAGCAGACACCACATGGTGTGGAATATCCCTTTGGTCAGTTTGGGTCAGCTGTCTTGGCTGTGTCCTCCCAAGACCTTGCCCACCCTCAGCCTACTGGTGGTCATGGTGGGAATGTTGGAGAAGCAGCCTTGATGCTGTGCCAGCACTGCTGGGCAGCAGCCAAAACAGGGGTGTGTTATCAGCACCTTGCTTGCTAACGCCACACAGTGTAGCACTGAGAGGGTTGCTCTGGGGAAAATTGACTCCAGGGCAGCCTTACCCAATACACAAGTATCTTGGAATGATTTATTGTGTTTTTGTTGTTTAGTTTCTGGAAATGCAACCTCTTCTATGGAAAAAGATGTTGTGTGAAATGCAATGAAAATATCTTATCTTTCTTTTCCTGAATGGTGAATCTATTTGGTGGCACAGCAAATGTTTAGGAAAATAGTTGATGATGTCTTTTCTCCAGAGTGCACCATTTGAGGGTTAATGTCATGAGAGTAGCAAACAACATATGAATCTGTTGTCCTTTAGGGATATTCACAAACATACAGACAATTTATGTGTTTGCAGACCCTAAAGGAATGTGGTGAAAAGCATTTCAAACTAAAATGCATTTGCATTATATACGTTATTCACAAGTGAGCTGGCTGCAAAAGGTAAATTTTTTTTATTTTTTTATTTTTTTTTTTACCTGTCAGAGAGGGGTCCCAGGTCAGACTTGGCTTTTGAGTGCTAAAGTTGATTTCTCTGCTG